>NW_028288582.1:10570000-10875425 GCF_059628265.1 Tinamus guttatus
ACTGCATTAAAATAAAACAAAATAGAAAGATAGCCCCCTCCAACCTGTTCCCCCACTCCCCTCCAAAAGAACAAAATCCTGACAAACAGATTGCCAAGTGTTATAACTTTTCAGTATTATCTCCAGCTAGATGCTCCACTTTACAGGAGCTGCTCCAAGGCCTGATAACAACTCGTAAATTCAAGTCAATGTCAATAATGCAATTGTGAAGAAGTCACGCAGGCAGTTGAAATTTCTAATCAATTCAGATTATTCCCAAACTTACGAAATTGGTAATTGAACCTAGTAATGAACCTAGTAACCGTTGTTATCTGTGACCTTTTTCTCAAAAGGTATTTGAATAAAAGATGTGATTTCACTTTCAAAGATGCTTATTCCTCCACCCCTTTGCTCTCCCCTAGTAACGCAGAACAAAATCACCAGCTGCAGTTTTGTGTTCACATGGGTGTTCACAAATGTAATGGTCATGAAACACAGCTACTAAAATGGACTGGGTGGGAAAATGCCGTTGAAATGCTGTTTATTTCCTTTCCTTTCTTCTACACCAGAGAATAAATATCTTTTGTTTTTCTTATGGCAGAACCGCTTTCCTCATTTCCGCCCAGTGTTACCAATGATTATTGTGAAAAAAAAGGAGTAATAAATTAATCTTCTAAATTCAGACTCAGTGACTTTCTAATTTGCCTAACTGCTGCTCCCATCAGCAGGAAAGCATTTAGATTTCATTCAAACTTCTACCGGGGAAAAAAAATCACCTAGTCTCAGTAGTTGCAGAACTAACCTAACACTCTCAAATACTATATTAGCTGGATAATAAAAAGTAGTTTGATTTCCAGAAATTATCTCTGGAAGAGGTTTCTTACAATTCTTTTCCACATTTCACACACCATTTTGCTGAAATAAGTATTTTCAATGTTTTTCAGAATTTGGGCTTCTTTTTTTTAGTTTAGTTCACAATTAGTTTAACCCTTTACCATGACAGCATAGCATAGTGGAAGCTCCTGAGGGCTTGTCAGTGCTATGGGGAATACCAGCAGAACACATGCAGCAATGCCACCACTGGCTTTGCTACCCTCCAGTGACTCAAGGAAAGGTGAATAAGAACCTCAGAAGTGATGTAGAACTCCGCTTGTCCTTTGTAAATGATCAAGGGGAGAACTTCTGTACTTCCAAACACAGCTCAGAAAGCTGGAGGTTCCTTTCATGTGAAGGAAAGCAAAAAGTAGATGTATTTCATTCTTGGAGGACATGGTGTTTTCTGGAAGCTCCCCAGACAATATGGACTGAAAGTTGAGCAGCAAAACTGCTCAACATTATTTTCTCATGCACAGATATTGTAGTGGTTTGTCTCTTTTTACGTATTCTTAACATTTGCAAAACTCCATCAGTTTTATTATCTGCCAGTCTCTCAGTTTCCAGTAGATCACCCATGGGAAGATCCAGAATAGCTGTGTAGTCAGGAGCACACCCAGATTATGAGGACACAGGGACCTCTTTGACATTGCCTGAGTAGAGGGGACACTCAGCACAGTAAATGACACCAGTAGATACTCCAGCTGGCTTTGACCCACTCTCCAAGTAAATCCATCCCACCCAGCCTACCACCTTAGCCTCTTCCATGGCATGCGCAAGTCCTCTTTGCATGCAGGTCAGCTTAGCAGTTCCTCAACTGCCACAGGGCCAAAGAGTCTAGAGATTAAATTAGCTCCTAGGTTTGGACCAGTGTGATTTCATAGGCTGATAAACACAGAAAGTCATATTCTGATACTGTGACCTTTAAGAGTCTAGATGGGGAAGAAAAGACCTACGGACACTAAAGGAAGGGAACTATTACCAAACATGGCCTTCATGGAGCCATAGCGTTTTCTTCAGAGCTCTCAGCTGAAACAATGACATTAGGCCCGTTCTACAATTTCATCCTAATTTCAACACAAACACTAGCTAGATCCTTAAGTTAAATTTACTCTCAGCATGAAAACTACCTGATGTTAACATCATCAGGGAAATGCCAACCCTAACCACTCGCCAGACTGTGTGTTGCTAGAGGTGGGACATCTCAATGAAGGTGGGCATGTTGCTTTTAATTGTCCACGGCTATCAGACTGGAGTACCTCCTACCAGACCAACCCACAGAATATGAACATATGTGTGCTGCACCCGAGAGATTTCTCAGGAAGCTGTAGCCAAAGCTGACTGTAACAAAATCTGATTCTTCCCCCATGCCTGTGCTTACTGCACTTCTCAAAGCAGATTTTTTTTTTCCTGATTGTAACCTTTTTTTTATTCCTCATCTCCAAGGCCCAGGGATCACTGCAGAAATTGTGGGATTACATCAACAGAACCCCAGTCTGTTGGTGCTCAGCCATGCTTCAGCCCCCCTGCAGCCAGCAACTGCATTAATACAGCGCTTGCTCCAACATGCCTAAGCTCCCCACAAGTTTTCTGCACTGGGAAACACCTGGAGAGAGGAGCTATAGTCAAAAGACTAATGGAAATACAAAACCAAAAAAGTAGGACATCATCCTGAAAAAAAAAAGCCCTAAAGCAGAGGAAATGCCTCCTCCAATAATGGGCCAGAGACGGAATATGCCAGGGTTTTGAAGTTTCCATACAAGTATTTCTAAATAGCCATATCAGGATTTTTGAAAACTCATTTTCACTTCAACTTTCCTGTATACACATAAAAACATGCACTCCAACAAATGGGATGGGAGCAGCTCTGTTTTAATGTTTGGGTACAGCTTGTGTTAATTGGGTTTATATTAATAAGCAAAAATAAAATAGCATAACATTACATAACAACATAAAATAATTGCTGTTTGCATGTGTAATCTCTCTATATGCCCATTCCTTGAGCACAGGCTTTTACCAGGAATTTCTGCTTGTTTAAAACATAATACTTAGCAGTCACAACTAACACAATATATTTTTAAATGTAATGAGTTTCTAATTTATGGCACTGGTATCCAAAGAACTGAAATCAAACAGTGGGGAGAGGGAGAGGGATACCCCCCCATCACTCCAACCCACCCCTGCCCCAAATCTGACTGCTGCTTAGGAATTCAGCCACTGTTTGAATAACACCAGCCTGCTTTCTGTTCTGTGTGTGCCAAATGGTTTACTGTCATTTTGAGGAGGATTTTTTTTTTTTCGCCAGTTCACAACTGCCTTCTATTGTCAGAGCTGTGAATAGCCAACAAGGATTTAAAGTAGTGGGCTCCTATCAGCATTGTTCTCCTGTTCTGAGGCACAGAGAACAAGAATACATCTATGTTTTCCATACAGTGTAGAAAAATGTAATTCTCTGTTTAGTGTCATATCAACAACTCCTGTCCCAATTCACTGCCTTGGGCAATGAATGACAGAATGAGCTGTCCATCCTGACAATTTGACCAAGATATCTGTGGTCGAGACTGCCATATCATTTTTCCCCCTCCCCAAAAACGGTGCCTGAAAAAACTCCCATTTTTATGCTTTTATTTGTTTCTTTATCTACATACAAAGTACAGATAAAATGAAATTGAGTTCATTAAACAAGCTGCAAATAACGTCTTGATAGTGCAGGAAATGTTACATTCCTTCACATTGTGGCATGTGCTCTCAATGGAGCAAGGATTTCTTTATAATACTAATAAAAAAATAGCTGTAGTCTCCTTCTTTCAACAAAGACTTTCCCCCACCCCAGCAATTCTGCAGAATATATCTTATTTGCCAGGGTAAAGAAGGAGCCTTTTCTTCCTTTATAGGTAAGCAGGCACATCACAGTTAACAATATGTAGCTGAAGGGTGATTAACTTCAGGTACCATAGGCCTGGAACTGGCAATAAAGAGGTAGCTTGGAGCTGTGCACTGAAAACAGCGTTTATTCAAGGGAAGGAGAGAAATGAAACAAAACTTTCACAGTGTTAAAAAAGAGGGAGAAGAAATAGGTTATGGCAGCTATAACACAGCAGTGATTTACATGCCATTAACATACATTGGCTGTATGTTGCATTCAGGTCAATATTTAAATAAAAGCAGTGTTAAACTTGGGAGCCTGTATGTTAACACAGAGAATTTATGTTGCCTGGAAGGTAAAGAACATCTTCTTATTGTAACATATACATGTAGTATAATGTGTCAAGAGCATTTTTGGCAGTGTATTCTATCCTAAGCAGGGCTTGCTGGGTCTGTTTCAGCTTATTTTTGGTTTGCCATCATTTTTGAGTGTTTTCATTTGTTCATAAGTTGATGTTGATGATGATGATGGTGGTGGTGTTTTTTTCTTTCCATTCCTCAAGACATAAACCTCTCCAGCACAAGAAAAGAGTAAATTTACATTGTAGGGAATGTCAGTGTCAGCATAGCAGACAGTCAGGCTGATGGAGATGGGCTACTCAGGCTGCAGTGATGTGGCACAAGAGCCTTTTTGTCAGGCACTGGTTAACTTCATATAAGCCGTGGGTTGGTGCTGTGGAGAACCAAGACAAGGGGAGTGTCTCCCAGCAGGCTTCCTAACACCTGCAGCATCTATGTCATTGCAGGGATGATCTTCCTGTGCTTCCTGCATAGCCTTCCCAAAACTATCTATCTGAGCTGCCAGGTAGCGCCAGTCATAGGGGAATCTTAGCAGCTGGCTATTTTGTGACGAATGACACAGAAGCAACAATAGTACGTGACCTTTATGGATTCTAGCTGTCTCTTAGACGTACCTGAAATATTCACAATGAAATATAAAACCTACTTTAAATTCAAGTTGGTCCTCAGACAATTACTGGGGACCCAGAACTACTAACTGCCCTGTATTGGTACGGTATTTATATTTCTACTGCCCCCATAAAGTTCTCTGCCTTGTGCATCATTATAGAAAATAACAAGTCAGAGGTTTTTTAAGTACATGGCCTATCCTGGATGACTGTCTGAAGTGCAGATGAATGACAGTGAAAAAGTAATCCCACTTGTAACAATATGATCTGGAGACATAACCTTGGAACTGAGGTGTGAAACCCTTCAGACTCAGCCAAAATAAACCACAGCTACTAAAAAAGAAAAAAAAAAAAGCATAAATTCAGACATTGTTTTAGAAAAGCAACAGCAGAATTTGCTACAAACTTTTGAATAAAGCATACTGAATCAACAATATAAGTAAATCATAACATCCTTTCCTGCCTCCCAGAGCAAAAACGCTAATCATGTTAGGTTCCTCTGAACATCTGTCATCCTCCACAGTGCATGGAAAAGGGTGAGTTTTAGATCAACAGACCCAAATTCTGTCAGATCAACTATAAGGAAGTGAGTGTCATACTTCAAGGGGCTCTTCTTTCATATGTCATATCCCTTTCCAATTTAATTGAGGATAGGTTTGCCTACCCAAATTCCTCATACAGTCATTTAGCCTTGCATTCAGAGGATGCAACTCTGGGAGCCAAAATGCTGTTGTAGGGAAATTACAATCCCACTGGGGTTAAGGGCTCTCCATGCACCTTAATACATCTGGTATGAAAAGAGAGAAGATAACGATAGGACTGCAGTTTTGTATTTAGCAATTACAATGCAGCAAGAATGCGTCCTATCTTGTATAACTCCATAATTTGCCACTATAGAACATGATGATTTTCAGCTGGGGGCTACTTTTGGGAAAAGATGGAGTCTTCCCTTCAGCATAATCTGCAGTATGAGGAAAAAAAAAAAAAACTTTAAGGGAAAGTACACCCACAAAATTAGAACAAATGCTTTTTAACTAAAGAACTAAAGACTGGGAAGAAACCTGGACAGCAAGTCAGGGGAATCCACTCACTCTCTCACTTTTCCTTCTTCCAGTAATTAGCAAGATATCAAAGAATACACTTTTGCCTTCACTGGAAAAAAATAAAATAGTGATTTTCATCACAGGACCATTGCCATATCCTCCTGAAGACATCACATTACTTAATACACAGTATCTGGGCAAGATCAACACCATAGCCAGTACCTGTGATTCAGTTCCAAACGGAAAAAAGAATAATAAATGTATATTTATTATCTTTTCTAAAATCCATGGTTCTCTTTTACATTGAAGACAAAACCTGTATATTAGCCTGTAAGTTCAGCACCAGTTTGAGAATGTTTTGGATGCTGATGTCTATTCATCATAACACAGAAATATCCGCAGCTCTTGGAATCACATAAACATCTACTGCCTGAAACACAGCAAGTTCATTCACCCCAAATCAGACTCTGTCCACCTGACAAAGGCTTTTAGGTGTTTGCAAGATTGACATAGCATTTTGCTACTATGAAAAGTGTTGACTTCTGGGATAAAATTTGGTATTCTTCATTCCTAATTAATTGCCTTTTCTTTCTCTACAAAAGGTAGATTGATGTTTCCTTGAGCTGGATGCAGCAAAAACTTATCACAGCTGATCATATGCTATCCAGAGGCCTTGTTTTTTCTTTTCGTAAAAAGGAAAATGATCTCCCTTGTCTACTTGGATTTTTTCCTCCATCTATTTCACAGGTTTAAAAAGAAAAAAAATCAAACATTGGTAAAATACATGGCATTCTTAAAAGGTATTTTTAAAAGAACAGATTTAAAGTGTGTAAGAAATAGTTCTGCAACATATCCTGTTGGCCAGACTTTTAAAAAGCTGATAGTTTAAAAACCTTCAGCCCAAGCCCCAAAGCCTGGAAACCCTGTGTTACTGCCAAAGATTAAAGATGTTCAGTACTTAGTTTACCAAGAAGAAGGATAACAGATAGCCTCAGTCAGCTTATAGGTATGTATATAAGGAAAAGACTGGTGATAGTAAAAGGATCATAAGTCAGAAGACAAACATGTATCAGATCCTGGGCAGAATGTGTGTCAAGATAACTTCAAAGTAGAAATAAAGTACAAATTTTGAAAGTAATTAAATAATGAAATACTTTGCCACAGGGTGGGGAGGTTTTCTCATCAACTATAATCCTTAAATCAAGATTATCCAGCCAGGCTGGCTAAAAGATATCATTTCATGAAGTTCTGTGACCAGTGCTATCTGGGAGGTTAGACTAAATTGCCACAATTCCCTGCTTGCCTTACACCCTTTAGGAATTGGGAATTATCACAGTAACCTCTTTTTGCACTTGACTGCTGTGGGACACCATCTGTACGTGAACAACATAACGTACAGCTCCATGAAAGTTATCAAGAACTATTGTCAAGTCCTAACATCTATGAAAAAGGGCCGAGGTCAGGAAGAATTTGTGTAGATAAAGCGACCTCTAGAGTGAAACACATGAGTTAAGGAAAAGTATTTTCAGATGAGCTAATGCAAGAACATATGAAGTTAGTACACAAACACAAAGTCCATGATGATTCTAATGTGATCTGATTTAAAATATTCCTTGGGGCAAGGTTTTAATAATACTTAAAAAGGCTTGACAGCTCCCTGTCATAGTATGTCCATGTTATTAAGTTGTAAAGCAACAGTCATGCTCATAAAACAATCCAAACTGCAAAACACATGGTGGACAAAGCCAAGGACAACAGCAGAGATCAGCGCTGAGCCCCAATTTGATTATGAACCTCCTAAGAAGCTGCATTAGCTTTCACGGTCACAGCTCCATGTAACTCATCCTTGTTCTGCTGTAGCTTGAAGACACAAATCCCAGGTAAACGTGAGCCAGCAAGGAGGTAACGCTGACAGAAGCACCACTGGGACAAGTTTTCCAAGCCACTCTTGGAGCTGAACATCAGAGCTGCAGTAAGTGAGAGACAAGATGACGATCTGTGAAAACCTTCTGTCGCAATGTCAAGCAAATGCCGCAAGAGCATTTCATGCCTGCATTCCAGCCAACATTCATAGTTTTCCCCACCCTCACCTGAGACAAATTCTGGGTTCTTCAATTAATTTGCACTTCTCCTTGCCCATATATTATTTAAACTACCTTATCTGATCTTAGCCTGGTGCTATTCTTCCATTATTTCTTTTCCAGGAACTTCCTTCTAGTCATAGATGGATTTTTTGGTACTGATTATTCAGATCTACAATTTGGCTCTTCTGATGTTTCACACTTTCCATTTTCTCACTGCACACTTCCTGGTTTTGCACTTTCCAAACTCACTTGAGCTCTGTGTTGTACTTGAAAGTGATTTCATTTTCCACACACTCTTTTCTTAGCATCATCATTGTATTTGCTAAACATTTTTAGTTTTCCAGTTTGATGTTTTGAGTCCTGTGTTCCCTTTATCAAACTGGGCAAGCTTCAAATTGTACTAAATTTGACCTAGTCAGTCATAACAAAAAAAAATGAGCTATAATCTGAGCTGGCTGGTCCACATAAATATAAAAGTTTATATAATATAAATAAAAAGTTTATATAATTTTTTAATTGTTAATCTATCAACCTGGTTCTTTTCTAAACCTTCTCTAATATCTATTCCAAGGGATTACCTTATTATTTGAGAGCCTCTAATGTGCTTAGCCTCAAAATTTTCCTTAAAAGTATGCCTAATTAAAGAAATAAATATTTTGCATTTGTGCCTGCTTTGTCCAGAAAGTGCGCACAAATTCTGAACACAAATTATAAAAGCATTATTCTTCTCTAAAATGTACCACAGATTGCAGCATCGCTCTGGCAAACCCCGTCTGTCTGCACTGAAATGCCACAGCAGCCTGGTGCTCCTTGCCAACCACAGTTTGAACTAGTCCATTTAGCCCTCCATGTTGCTAATCCAGATTACAAAGCACATATACAAACTAGTTCAGTTAAAACTCAGGATTCTGAATTATCTGAAATGGGAGGGTGTGAGGGGTGTGGAAAAAATGTATATCACCCAACCTGCTGAAAAGTGCTAAAAAAGCACTTCAGGATTCAGAATGAATTGAGCATGTCACTATACTCCTCATAGTATCATTAAAGTCCATCTCGGAATTTAAAGCAAGTTTCACGCCCCATTGTACTGGGTAATCCATAGACATATGGCATGAGACTCTTGTGATTCAAAGAGAATGAGGAGCCAGTAGAAGTCCAGGCTTTTTCAAATTTTAACCTAAAAGAGTAAGTCAAAGAAGACATGATAGGAAATATGATCTCTATTTTACTGAGGGAGAAAACTTATTTAAGCTATATCCTGACCTATTGAAATTATATACTTCCCTGCATTTTAAAATCCTCTGCATTGTTAAATGCTGGAAATGAAATAAAAGCAATCCCAAGTGGCTTCCAAGTGTCATATGGAAAAAAATACCATGGAGTTAGAAACCATTATTTTTCACTTGCCATTTTGAAAATCATATCCCTATTCCAATTAACTAAACCAACTACTGACTGCTCTGCACACCACAAGATCAGAACCCCGTCAGTGCAGCACAATGTCTCAAACCTCAGGATGCTTTTTCAGATTTTTGCTCTCTGCTTCCCATTTGCCAGGTTGGTAAAGAGCAGGATTTTGGACACTGTTGAGAATAAGGGGAGCAGAGGGAAATCTAAGGCTGTGGAGTACTTATATCACTAATGACAGACAGTGATAATGGCAGAGGAGAGAACCAAGATGATAAAAGCTCAGCCAAACTTTCTGCAAATAGGGAAATTCCTTACTTTTAAAGGTCAACAGAAAAAAAATGGCACTAGAGGAATAAGACTAAGAAGATAGATGTAAGTCTTCAAAAATAAGTGGACTGGCAACATCAAGCTCCCTACAGTAGCTCTTTCACTATCATCTTTGAAATCACTTATTTTAATAACACATTTACTGATGAGAGTAAAGCTAATGTAGCATGAAGAGAAGGATGGAATAGAAGGCATCTTATTTGTCAATACCCTGTCACTGTCACCCAGCTTTGGTAACAAGACACAAGATGCAATGGCAGTCAGAGTTTCAGATGTATCATGCACCCGTGTGCCTCTTCCCTTTCACCAGGAACAGAGGAAGTCCAGTACTACTGAAAAACAGGTCACTTTTCCCCATTTGTACATTTGTGGTCAATAACTTTATCCATTTGAGATGAGCTTTAGAATCCATTAGGATGAGAGATTTAGGTAGTGATGTATCCAACTGCCATGATTCTACCATTATATTTTTGAGTGCTTTCATTATAATATAGCTCATGTTAATGAAAAAAACATTTTTTTTCAAAAAGTATAAACTTTACAATTGTAAATAAGACTGAAAATATACTCTTCTCATAAAACTCAAATAGGACAATATTTTCCTTCATGTGTTCAGAGAAGGGGGATTTGGTTATGATTTTTGAAAAGCTGAGGTCAGGAACAATTTGCAGATTGTTTTACTAAACCATAAAATAATAATAATAATCAAAATCTTAGGCAAAAGTTGTTCTATTGCTGCTACTGAAGAGAGATTTACTGCTATTACTCAGGGATTACCAATTTAATAGTCTTTAATAACCTGCAATTGTCAAAAAAGCAGTTTGTATCTCTTCAACAATAGCCCAAAAGTGCCAAAAACATTTGCATTTATCTTCAGTCACTGAAGTAGATGGCAAGACCAGAAAGAGCTTTATCTAACTGCAGCTCTGGTGCCTTACAATTATTTAAAATATTTCAACCAAGGGATATCTCAGTTTATTTCCCTGGCTACTGATGGGTTGCCAAAGGACTACAACTTTAACTTCAAACACAGGGTGAACTTTAAAGCCTTTCTTGCGGTAAGAGATTAAAGCAGACTCTTATAAACATATTTATGAAATAAGAGCAAGGGACTTCAGCCTGGCAGTTTGGAATGTAACACCATTCTGTATCTATATTATTTTCAGGATTAGAAGTCATTAATTCCTAAAATTGTGCTCTGGAGCATAAGTGGCAACAGCTGCAGCTATCTGTTTGCTGTCTTTCCACATGGGCTATTTTCTGTGCAAGATATGCATGAAGAACATAAATAAATGGGGTGCTACCTCTTTAGACAGGGTTTGGAAAAATAAAATAAGAAGCTAAAAAGCATGAGCCATGTTTGCCTTAAAATGATGAACTTAGGTGTTAATAAAAATGGCATCTTAAGGCAAGCCCTTACACACTTCCTGTTTCTGTAATCCATTCTTCTTGCATGCACAAACTAATAAAATGCCTCTTCTTATTATGTCACTACTGTACATGAAACATTTCATGCATAAAATATTAATCCCAAACACAGGTCTTTGAAAGAATGATTGTACCGGCTAAAGGAAGAGAGAGATTTTTCTGAATATAGCTCCAATAATGTTTTCCAGTCCCAAAGTAAAACTGCAACTATATTCAAGCCCTTGGCTTTTTGATAGCACAAAAAAGCAGATTCTTGGACTGCTGGAGTTAAATGATGTGGACAAATTGACCTAGAGAATCAGAATGGGAAATATAATGTGTCCATCTTCAGCATTCATATTTAGTCTATAAAGAAAAACAAATCAGTGACAAAAAACACTCGGCACTTTAATTTGTTCTACTTAACTTTTTAAAGAACTTATTTCAAATTATGTTTTGTGAAAAGTAAAATGAAGTCCGGGAAAGATAACATTGTTCTAATTCCTGCCCACCAGAAGAAAATAAAAATCAAACCCAACAAAACCTTAACTTTTGAAGCTTCATAACACTCTTTTCTTGGTAAGATTTGACAGTAGGTATTTCACAGGCTCAGCACACCATACTGCAAGTAAAGCAGACATTCCCCTATGCAATAAAATATCTCAATACTTCAATCAAATATAATATCTTAATATTTTTATTGGAGCGTCAGGCATATCTGATCCTCATTACTTCTCCACACCATTATGCACTACACGTAAACTGTGTCCCAGTCCGAGGTCTTGGTCCCCTTTGTGCAGAGATTGGAACCTGGCCAGAGCAGACTGCTTTTCTCCCATGGTCCACACTTCTTTGAGAACTTAAATTATGATGCAGGGAGAAAAGGATGTTATTTCCTAGCATTAGACAAAGTCAGAGCACAGCTGAAGTTTTACAGCAGCAGGACAACTTTCAATAAAAATTCAGTTTTAGTCCTACCCTGAGATCTACTGTTTGAGAATAAAGTCATGTTGGGCCTCCACCTTTGACAACGAGAGCACCCCCCACGATTCATTACACAGGGTTTTGTCTAGATTGCATTTGAATGTCTTCTGTAATGGAGCTTCCATTGCTTTTCTTGCAAGCCTGTTTCATGGCTTAAGAGGCTGGCAAACTCCTATAAAGAAGCTTTTCAAAGAAGTAGGCACCTGCTGCCAGTGGGTTAGCTCACCTGAGAAAAGCGTTACAGCATAACAGAGTTCAACACTAGAAAATATTTTTCAAGGTATAACTCTGCTAGGCTGAAATTAATTTTGATGATCCCTCTTTGGAGTACACCAAGTAATCTTACTCTTTCCTCATTAGTTATGATCTGCAAATCCTCTGGATATTTACTTATTTCACTCTTTATAGGTAATTCTCTTCATCTTCTCCTCTCCATTGCTTTTATCCTTCTCTGTTTATTGACCTCTGAGGTGATACACTACAGTCCAAGGATGTTGTGGTGCAGTAGTTGTGGTCTCACCTCTGGACTGTGAAGTGGTGCTTTGCACACACAGGCCACAAAAGACCACATAATAAATAGAAATTAAAAGCTGCTCTGCAGTACAAATAAACTTACATTGAGAAGACGCATGTGCTGCTGGAATAAAAACGACCACTTGTGCATGTGATTTCTTGGGTATTGGGTGGGAACAATGTCCAATTATAGCCTTTTCTTAGGAAATAAATTAGAACTTCAATGGGGGTATCAACTAATTATCTCCCAGGAAAAGGGCTTTAATTTGATGTTAATAGGGCTAAAGGAATATTTAGCTCTGTCATTTATATATGAAATTGTGCTATATGCCCTTCACTATCTAAATGCAAAAAAGTGCTTAAATAATAGTCATGGTCCTACTCAGTAACCTTGCCACCTTTTCCCACTTGGAATGATGTATGGAAAATTGCCAAAGCTGCACCACAGGATTAATTACAGACTCATCATGGAATTCTAAAACCACAATACTGAGGCAGCTAAGCAAGTGCAGCTCTCTAATAGATTTAATCAACTGCTGAGTAAACCCTCAGACCGTAGTAGGAGATGTGACATACAGAAGAGCGATCAATGATTTTGAGTAGGCCAGGATGCCATTCACCAAGCTTTTTTCCTAAAAAAAAAGGGAAAAGTAAAAAGAAAGAAAAAAGATAACTACTGACCCATTACATTCATTATTCAGGCAGATTCTAAAAACAGAGCTCAAACAGAATTAAATAATATTTAAAAGTGACAAATGTCATGCTTACTTCATATTAAAGACTGAAAATAAGTAGTTCCTTAACCTACTTAACGCAATTTTTAGTCCCTTAAAGGTGATCTTCCTTGCCAGAAGGACTCCTACCAGGATATGTTAGCCTGGCTTATCTGAAGGTTTTGTAACTTTTAGATTCTATAAATGTCATTCCCTACTGTTGGCACCAGACTACTGTTTAGCTCTCAGAACATAGAACAGGGATTGCCCTTTCCTAAACTTGTTTTAATGTCTTAAGCTATTACTTTGGTCTCTCATACCAGATATTGTTTTATAGAAAACACAAAGAAGTGCACAAGAACAGCCAAACTCCCTTACAACCAATTAAAAATAAATAGCACCTGAACAAACTCAACTGTCAATTAGCAAGCAGTTCATTGCTTTGATAATCACATCACAGAAGGGATATCAGCAGAAATTTAATCAATCCAAAATCAGCAGTATCCCAAAGGCCACGTAGATATAGGAATATAGTTCTAGAGCTCAGGAAGGTTAATTTTCTTCCTGTCTCAACACCCACTCCCCACCCTCAAGAAAAGGAGATGATAGAACCAATCCATTTTCCCCTCGAACATGCTAAAGCTTTCAAATAGCTCCCAGGCATTTTAGAAGCAGTTGTACAGTGTTTGCTTGCCACTTTCAATTAAACATGGTACAGCAGTCTGATGTCACTAGGATCTACTAATAGGAAGAGTTCATTTAAGAGAGTGTTCAAACTCCATGAGCAGGTCTTTGTTTGGAGTTCTGCATTTCCTGGATAAACCCTATTGAGTTTATAGAGAAAGGATCAGGGAAAATAGCACAAAGCAATACCTACCCTTTAGTCTTTAGGCTCCCCTAACTTTTGGAGAAACCCGATAATTTACTTTATGATAAAATAAAGCCTAGTAACCTCATTCATATAAAAAAGAAGAAGGAATATTGTTCTAAATTGTACTCAGAAGCCATTGGATTATTACAACAAAATCACTTTGCTCCATGTACACAATTTGTTTACTCTTCACACATAAAGCAGAGACTGAAAGAGGGGGGAATCAATCTCACTTTTATTGATTGTACCTGCTTCTAATCAGGTTCCCTGCCTGTTTTCCACACATGAAGATACAGGAGTGTTTGAGCTACAAACAATGCATAGAAATGCTGCTTCTTTAAAATTAAGATTCCCACAGACATTATTTTAATGTCATGGAAGCTTTTCTATTGCTTCCAGGCTTTATATGTCGTCGATTTTAAAAAACTTCAGTTTTGATATTAGATTGACTTGACAGCATCTCTCATAATGACTAAAATTTAAAAAGCAGCAATAGATTATATTCTTGGCATGCAGATCCAAGCTTGACTGGAAGTTGGAACAAGATGGTACCTCCTTCCATGAAATTGTGGCCTCCTAGGCTGTTTAGCATGTGATACTACCTGGAAATTCAGTTAAGTGCAAGTTACTCACCACACCTATTTACTGTCACCTCTAATTCTAAGAGGTAGATGGATAGATCCAGTGATTTCTGTATTACCATCTTTCAGTAGGTTTTCTTAGAGGCTAATGTTAATATCAGGACGGGGTCTGTTAGTGACATGATGGCACTGTTTGGTGACACCAAGCTTGCACAGAGGTAAGCAGATATCTGCTGAGGACCAGAAAATCTTCATCTCGGGTCTTGGGCCCAGCAATGTACAGAGCTGACTGGGGCATCCCTACCCAGCCTGGAACTCTACTGAGACTCAGAGTCAATGCAGTTTAATAGTGAAATAATTAAAAAATGAATAAAATGAAACTTTTTACCACTTTTAAAGGTCATGTTTTGAAACAAAATTAAGTTTTCACAGGTTTTCACAGTTCCACAGAGCTGTTTGCAATAAAATGTCTTGTTTCTATCATCTGTATCTGAATGTTTGCCCCAGCCTTTACTCTGAGCTCATATTACTCCTTTTTTGGATAAGTCTCTGACTTCTTTCTCTCCCAAGGGTAACACATCTCCTGTGAGATGATAGGAGATTTCAGAGAAGATAATTTAATTACCTGCAGTTCTGCTTTCTTGAGCTATCATAACACAAGCTCCTCTTCCACTTACCTCTTTTCCAAACTTAGAGAAAAGTGTTGAAGTTGGTAGTTTTAGTTCTGTTATTTGGCTTCTAGAATTGGTCGGGGCAGGGAGTTCTGTTCAGCAGCCTTTGTTTTGTTATTAATTTTATATAATCCACTGCAAACAACTTTCACAATTTATCACAGTTTCTGACTGTGGCATTTCACTTTAGCCCAAGGATAAATCTTTCTAACTCTGGCAAATGTCAGGAATGCTCCTGTGATACAGGTGATCCTACAATTATAAAAATCAACAGCTAAAAGCAGACTTTATTGAAGATGTTCATTGTGATGCTTATAGCCAGTTATAATTTTTCATTTCTTTCCTATCCAACAAAGGTGTATGGTACTATTCTGTATATCGCTATGACCAAAACATTAATCAGAAGACCACCTTGAATTATGCTATGCTATATAGATAATCATTTTTGCAGTAAAACTAAATATAGAAGCATCAAACTGAAATCCTGTCTGAAAAAAGGAGGATGTTAATATGTTTTTACTACTACAAGTATTTTTACCATGGCAAAGACAAAAGTAAATCAAAGGCTCTACTCATACTTAGATCATTAAATATCATAATGGAGCAGTCAGCATAATAAATGTTTATAAAAATACCCTGCAACACATCTCATCTTTGCAGAATCAGCGCCACCATCCTGACATCATCCTCACAACTATCAGCATCAGTGTCCACCATTATCCAGGTCAGCTTTTATAGAAGGAAAGCACAGCTGAAGTGCTTGTCCAAAGTACAATATTTGTATCTTGTTTGGAACACCATGTGAACAAAACTTTGGCACACGTATATATTATATGGTCGTATGGCATACATTATTATTATTAGGCATACATGAAATGAGCAGTTCTCACCTTCCCGGTATCTTTGAGCATTTATCTTTATTTTCTGTTACTCTTTTGCCAGGAAGACATGTAACTCGCTTTCAGTTTTCTGACAATTACATTGAAATAGCTGAATTAATATGTTTTTTTCAGATCTCTTCCTGTCTGCACCCTAACAAAGGAAAAAACATCCAACATTTTCCATTGGTAAAAGAGAGCCATTCCCAAACACGTTTCTTAGGACAAACATGTCAAGCATTGTCCTAAAACCCACATGGAAATTACTTGTTATTTTGTTTCCCATTTTACATTCCTTAGAAGACACAGCCTTTGTCTCAGCATCAAGGAAACTGTTATTTACAGTTGCATTCTCTCATGACAATGTCAAACAGTTTATATATGAGAGGAGTAGTTGAGCCCCCTACTTTGTCATTGACGGGCACTTTTTCAAGAACAGAGAGTCTGAAAACAAAGCTTTGCATAGAAAAGTTTGCTTTGATTCTTGTCATCTTTGAGGCAATGCTTAACCATCTTCACATTTTTAGATGTATCACTTCCTTCTGAAGCAGGGAAATCAACTGTTTTCTCCCACTTGTTGTCTGTGCAATGTGCAGATTCCAGTTTGGAAAACCACCCTGCCAGAACAACTCCAAAGAGACTATGCAAATCCTTTTTAGTAACATTATTCGTCATAAAATATCAAAACACTACCTGAATACATCTGGGAGATGAACAATAATTTTGTTCTGGTCAGGCTAATCTGTAGTCTTTACTATAAAATCAGAGCTACATGAGTGAGATGAGAAACAGTGTGCTACAAGCAAAATGCACCTAAATGAGAACTTTCAGAAGTGTCCACATTCTGCCATTAAAATCACCATTAAAATACAGATTACAGAGCAATTTCTTTTTTTTTCCAGAAAATTATTTATCAAAATTCCCAGTTTATATCAGTGCTAATTTTAGAAGCATAGCCTCTATACCTATTATATGTATACAAGAATGCTTATTATATAAGTATACAAAAAAAGGCACAAGGACACTGATGTCAGATGTTTTCCAATGTTTGCAGTTCTATTAATAATCAGAGAAACTGATGATGGCTTAAATGGTCTACTCTTTCCATAGTGGCTAAACATTTATGGGAGATTTTCTGCAGAATCAGAGATAATTAAAATTGCAAATGTTCTTAAGGATGTCAAAAACATGATTTGTAAGCAAAGATAAACGTATGTATCACAAAACATAAAATATTGTGAGAATTCAGCCACAAGATTTACTTCTTAGCACATATGGCCTAAACATGTTTTGAGGTTTGGGTTTATCTTTTTCTCAGTGCTCTGAGTTTGATGTCACTAGAGAGCATTCTCAAATGCTGTTTGCATTACTGGTGTACAAATTTCCACCTTTAAAATTTATTATCCTCAAAACTACACATTGGTTAGCTCAAATTCTGCAGTTTTGAGTGCTACTCACTCATATTATACTTATGCCTCATGATATTATGTCATCCTTGATGACTGATTAAATAAGCATTACAAGAATCAAATCATTCAAGAACATAAACATTAATTGAAAGATAAGTCCAGACATTTTGCTTTCAGACAGTAAACTTAAATAAACCGACAATTGTTGTAAATATTTTAAAAATTAATATACATATTTATTGTTTTCTTTGACAATGTTTCATACAAGGTACCAAATCTAGATATAGTTTTACTTAATTTCATATTGTATAGTCAATCAGACTTGTGAGCTTTAGAAGCCCTGAGAGGATAAGCATGGTATGACCAGCATAAGTCATTCCAGATCTTTGTCTTTGCAGGGTCCAATATCAGACTATCTTGCTGTGTGCAACAGTCACAATCCTCAAAATATCCTGGGACCCACTCTGATCATAATTTTATCATGAGACTTGCCAAACTCGTATAGTCAGTTAGTAGAGGTGTATCTCAGCTTTTACTGAAAAAGTAAGTAGCAGTTAGAATCCCAAAGCTGTAAAGAAATAAAAGCTGGAAACTCAAAACTGTGTCTCAAATCTCATGAGCCGAATGACTCAATAAATGATTTTTTTGAAAATTTGGAGCTGACATCGCTTGGTAAATCACTATGTTAATTCCATAAACTCAGTAGAAATAATGACATCTTAGTCCAAAGCATTTCTGTTGCTGTTTCTAGCAAGTGACCTATCTTAGTTATACAGGGATCATCAATAGATTATTCCTAAGATTCCCCATGAAGCTATGCTATTAAAAGTCAGTCAGAGCCTCTCTGGTTCTCTCCAGCGTCCAAGGACCACCAACATCCACCCCTCCCTGATCTGTAGACCCTGGAGGCAAAACAAAGAATCTTGCCGTCCATTTCCTGCATGCTGCTGGGGCTAAACTGGGAAACCTCACTCTGCTTCCCTCTGCTTTCATGGAGCCTCCCAGATCAACGACTCCTTTTTTCCATGCATTACAGGGCCTTTGGAAGATATGCCTTGTTTCTAATTATGCCACTGTCAAATCCAAAATCACCTCCAAATCCAAATATCACCTCCAGAACACTTGGAACTTCTTTCCTCTACTATCATTATCAAACTTATCTTAGTGAGAGCATCATACACATTTCAGGGATAGTGGGACCACTTTAGGTCTCCCCTCTTCCTCACAACAGACTTCTTATGCTTAAAGCAACTAGGCCGTCATCAGCCTTTCTGCACATTAGGTGGAAGACCCCTCTACTGATTCTCTGGAGCCTCCCAGTGTGTAAGCATGTAGACTTACTCTCCTACCAGCTCATATTCTCTGCTGTTTTGTAGGATTATCCCAGGCCCAGAGAGGGCAGGACAGCATGCCCTGCATGACCTCGTATAAGTCACTTATCCTAAAAATGATGAGTGAATCTGAGGGGTTGAACCTGGCACTTCTCGAGTGCAGTTTTCAGGCTCCCTTTTCCTTCAGAAATACAGCTAAGTCATCTAGGAACAGGGTAGGAGAGTGGGGGAATCTCCTACAGAAGAGGGAAGGAAAGAAGTCCAAGGTGGCCTAAGCCAGGCTGTCTAAAACCAGCAGCTATTTGCAGGCCTCAAATCTCTTTGTTCTCCTCTATCCCTAAAATGGAGACAAGAACATTCCCCTCCTGCCCAGGGACTGTGTGGATAAATACATTCATGTTTGTGAGGCACTTAGATAAGATAGCTAAGGGAGCTATGTAAGTTGATAGATTCCTTGATCTTAAGGAACTGTACTCTTGAAAGAAACAGCTTGACTGAGTTATAAATGTCCATATTATTCACAATATGAAACTGCCAAAAGATAAAACACATTCTAATAATATTGGAGAGCAGGAACTCCCCTCCCCCAAACACACTTTGAGGACGCTGTCCCTTTGGAGATGGTATGTCTTTCGGTGAGGAGGATTCCCTATTGTTTTCTTCCCCATTCTTTATAATGTAAATGTAACCTCATTTATTTATTTATTTTGTCTCCAAGGCCTCTTTTCATCTGGCAAGATGGCGAGGGAGGGAGGAGGGAAGAGGGGCTGGAGGAGGGGGGCTATTTAATAATGTCCTATTAATCGCAGTGCACTATCAGCAGGCTTTAACCCTGCTCCAGTTCTTTGATTGCTTTTTAGGGATTAGAGCAAACTTCATTGTCATCCATTGCATCGCAAATGGGTAAATTTGAGTGATATGTACACAAAATATTGATTGCCAGATAGCGCATCAATATATGTGCGAAGTATATGCATGCATTTATGTTGCTTGTACACACGCACGCACATGCATATAAAAATAAGCTACATCTCCCTGTATGCCATACGAGAAAAATCAAATCAAGGCACGGAGAAACTGAGAGAAAAAAAAAAAAAAAAACCCTACATGTATCATTCACCTGATTTCAATTGTGACTCCCTTTGAACCTCGGCCAAATCATTTTGTACATTAAAAATTGGTCAGGGATGATAAGATTCCATTTTCATGGTTGGTAATGCAGAACCGGTGAAAGAATACAATTACAGACCCCTGAGTAAACTCTGCGAATGTCAACTTGATGTAAATGATCAAGTGTCGACAAAGGGCTGGTGGAGGGGGGCGGCCGGCGGCAGGAGCTGCGAGGAGGCGCAGGAGGAAAAAGAGGTTTCAACTTCTTCCCCGGCAGCCCCACGTCCGGTGCCACAGCGGGTCCCTTCACCGGCCCAGCCCTTTGGGACCAACCTGTGCCAGTCCCCTGAGGCCGAGCCCTCCACGAAGCACCAGGGTTGTGACACGCTGCCGGCACCAAGCGAGGCAGCAGCGCGTCCTCCCACGAGGCCCCGGAGCCGTCGCAGAGCCTCCTGCCATGGTGCCGCAGCAGATCCACACTGCCACCAAGACAGCTTCTCCCATCTGCTCTGAGAGGAGGCTGAAGAGCCTGCGGTGACCCAGCGGGTGCCCTGAGGGACCCTGGGGAGCCAGAAGGAGGCGGACGGGGGCAAAATGCCCTGTGGGGGCCTGAGGCCGGCATGTTGCCGACCCCGCCTGCGCCGCTGCCACCGCTCTCCCGCGCTGCTTCTGCGACGTGGAGAGGTCTCATGGCCCTATCTTGCCCACCGCCCATCAGGCCCCTGCAAGGGGACCCAGGCAGGAGGGAGTTTCTGTGGGAGCAACGCACGCCCCAAATCCCCGGGAGCTAAAAATGAGGGCGACATTTCTGCCAATTTCTGAGTTACCGCCTGAGCTGATTAAAGCGGCTATCAACTTCACTTGTTCTTTACATGTCGTCCCTGTTTCACATTTCCAATGTTTTTTCATCTGCACGCTGCATAAATTATTGAAACGTTATTTTATTTATCCATCCCCCTGTGACAGAAATAGGTTTTCCAAAAGCAAATCCTGCCCTAATCAGATTTGTTTGTCTTGGTTCCTCTCCTCAGTGTTTGCCATTGCTTTTAGGCTGGTGAACAAGCCGCACCAGTTTACTTTTGTGCAGAACAAAAAGCACCGTGGGCTGATAAAGACAGGGTGGCAAATTAAAGGTTATTCCGAAATACATCGTCAGTGGCTAGGAAACAACAGGCTTCCAAAACTTTCCGCAAGCTGGGAAAGGAAGATCACACGCTGAAGTTAGGCGGGATGGCGATTGCCTGGCCCCCGGCAGCTCTGCTTCACCTCGAGCCCTAACCTCGTCGCGGAAGTTTTCTGCTTCACAGCTGCCTCCAGAATTGGCCATCAAGAATACGAGGCAGTGAAATAAGCAGGCCCCAGGACACTCGTATATGGGCTTAGGTTTATATCTTGTATAAAAATGGCATAATAGGATTGCCCGTTCCTAGCCTGTGCTCAATTCTTTTTATACACTAACACATCAACAAAACTTGATCGCCTTACCAAAGCACCATTGCAGGGGGTTTTGTAAGTGCAAAGTGTGCACCTTTTTCTCCTTCCAAATGCATGCCATCCTTATTATAAATGCAATAAAATTAAGCAATAGCATGTGCACGCTCTTGGGGTAAAAGCAGGGAGGTATAATCAAGTTTGATGTGGAAGTGACGCAACCCATTTAGTGGGGAAGGTGTCTAAACTTCAGCTAACTACCTGTACTTTAAAATTAGCTTTGCTCAAAATATCTCGAGCCGTATTATTAAAGAGCCAAGTGACGTTCAGGCTGTTAGCAGGACTGTTCTGGTTTTGAAGCACAGTTTCAAATAAAATGAATTTTAAACAGTTCAAAACGTTGCAATTTCTCACCTGCACATATGGCTTACGACAAATTTGAATACTGAGTGTTATCTGAATCTTAAACTCTGAACCAATGTATACAAATACAGTTAGGGGGGCTGGGAACCGCATTCAAATCTATTTGCTTCTCAGGCTAAAATTATTTGAAAAGTTATTATTTTTCTCTCTTTCCCTCCCTTGATTTCTGTTGTTCTATATCCTATATTTTATTCATGACTCCCCTAAATGACACAAAATGATATATTGAATTTTTCCCCCCGTGTCACAAACAAATGAACCGGACTGAACCCATTAACGAGAGAGTTAAGTCAATGCATATTATCCTTTTTACAAAGTTTATTGCATGTTGCCAGTCTTCACAGATCATCCAAAAATTTAAATACAGTTTGTCTTTACTGGATGTAAGAAAATGAAAACAGTTTTCTTATGACCTACTCTTGTAATGAAAAAGGTCTCGGCTAACATGGATTAAATCTATCTGACATGCTTATAAAACTCAGCACAATCTCTTTCAGTACATGCAACAGTGACCATTTTTATCTAGTACTGATAAAGCACTAAAATTCTAGATCTGAGATAAAAAAGCTGTAGCTCTAATATTAGATTTAAATAGTGCAAATTACAGCACATGTTAAATAACCATTCCCTTGTGTATTTATAGCTTTAGGTTCTGAATTTATCATCTTGCATATTTTTTACCCAGTCATTTGAAAAAGTTTTTAGTCTTTTCTCTGCTATTTTATTATTAATAATGATTAACATTTATTTATTGGTTATCACATTGAAGATTATTTACTTTATTTTTGGTTAATAAATCTAGTGGTAGGCTTCTGTAACATGTTTTCATGGCAAATATTTTTTCAACCTAATGGTTTCTTTTGCTAATGCAAATCCAGATTTTTTTTTTCCTTTTTAGGTATTTGAAAATACGCATGGTTATTTTGGAAAGCAGGCAATAAAATAAAATTATTTATTTGCGCCAAAATTCTTGATGAGGAAAGATGTCTGCCCCACGCTGATTTGCTAATTACACTTTACAGCAAATTGATAAATAGTGGAAATTCTTTTAATTTGCACAATTGAGACCCCTTTTTAGGGGCTACTAGTATTTCATGGAGATGAATGGTTGCCACAGACACCCAGCAGCAAAAAGAAGTATTCAGCATTTCCAAAACTAAGCCTGGGAAATTTATTCCCATCCACAAAAGGAAGGACTAGACCACCTTCCACCAGTTGCAACCTGCAGTTTTGCAAGGAGCAGCTCCAGACCCAAAAGCTGCCCATGCTGACGGGAGCATCCCAGGGCGGCGGGGGGAGCCCCGGCCAGCTGGGCGCCCTGCTCACTACCTAACCATCTGAAATGACTTCACAGATTTAGTGGGGTTTTGCATAGGTGTTTGTGTTCATTTATCATTTGCACATTTGAAACGGTTTAGATAAAAATGCATTTTTTTTTAGACAAATACCAAAAGTTTCACAGTTAAGGATATTTCTTTTTGTCAAACAAGCTGATTGCTATAATCGCTGAAGTCCAAGAAAACCCTTACTTGGAAGTCTGCATATCTATCTGATGGGACATACAATCTTTCAGAAACTGCAAAAGAGAGAATGAAAGGTTCTGGGATCTACCTGAAGTTTTTTAATAGCCTTCCATGTGAATTTTAGCAAGAAACTTCACTGATCCATGCCTCAGTTTACCTACTTCTGTAAGAGGAGGAAAATTACTTGGGCATTCACTCTGTGAGCTGAGCACCTACTGTACCTAGAAGACTGGCAAATCCAGTGAGCAGCATCTGTATTCTCAATAAAAAGCAACATGCTGCTCCTGTGGGTTGAAACTTTTGACTTGAATGGCACCCTGGCTTTAGAAAGGGTATAATCAGAAATTTTTCAATGGCAATGAAAAATCTTCTTTTTCCCCTTATCCATACTCCCATTTGAGAAGGAGGTTGTAAAATTTAAATCAATTTATTACTTAATAACTAATAGTAAAATAATGTTAAAAATATCCTAAGTAGTTTATTGTTATAGTAACAGAGATGCATTTATGTTGTATATATCTATATCCTACAGAATTAAATAAACATTATCTTCTACTCCTCTAAATGCAAGGATAAGCCTCGCTAGCTGATGCAGTAGGGGAGTATTTTGTATGCACACACCTCTGGTGGTCAGCACAAGAGCATGCACTGAATGACTTGCTTTTACCATACTAATGATGATTTTTATCAACAACTCTGGAGTTGGATCCAGGGTTAGAGTAGGAAGTCATTCTCAATTTTTTATACATGAATAGTGCTTTTATTTTTTTTTCCAGGCATAATATTGAGAAAACTTGGTAGACAAGTAGCAGATGAGCTGTCTGAAAGCTTGCAGAGTGGCCCCTTCCCACTGCATGCAGGTCAGCAGCCCTGGCACCCCGGGGTTTGTCTTCACTCTGGTACAAGCCCTGCAGAAGTAGTGCATTTCTAAAGTGCCACACAAACACTTGACAGGAGAAGAAACAGTTGGAGAACAATCACTGTTACCTCCCAAATATAGCATATATACAAAGGGAACATAATGAATTTAACTTTCTTCAAAAGGCTGGCTTATTTGGAACACCTACAGTGATCCACGGAGTGAAGCATTTGTAATAGTCAAGCACAGAGACTTAAGGTGTTGGGAAAGGAAATGGTCCATGAAAGAGTGGTCTACAGAGTTAAATCCCTAAGCTAGGTTCACCTTGCAGCCAATTTTGAAAACAGATTTCAGGTCAGGAAATAGTAGGGAAGAAGTTTAAATGAATGTCAAACCCGCTAACCCTTCTTCACAAGTGGAGGAAAAGTAACTCATTAAATCAGCAAAGGATTAATGCAATTTGGTTACATCTACACAGCTAAATAAAAGCAGGTCTGAGAGTGACCCTTTGAGCAGTCCTCACTGCTGCATTATAATTTCACCTTCTGGCTCTGTTTCAGCCCCCTTAGCCTCACTCCCCGTGGAAGCTTCTGAGGATCCTGTGGGGACCACGGCTAGAAGGTGACAAGCAGAAGACTGCACCTTGCAACATCCATCAATGTCATTCAGCAGCCCCAGTGGCTCAAGTGCCTCTGCAGCCAAACCCAGAGGCAAGTCCCCCAAACTCTCAGGGTGAAGCCTTATAGCACAGCCCTTGGAAGGAACAGATCCCATATGGCCCGGAAAGAGCAGTCTTCTCTAGTGTGAGGCATCCTCAGCAGCATGGGCAGGAGGCCAAGCCTGCACCGCATGGCCCTGGAGCAGGGATGATCTCCAGACCGCTTTTATAGCGCTAGCCCACCACTCTCTTCTGAAGATCCCCAAGACAAAATAAATCATAACGTCTCTCAGCAGGACTGAGTGTTAGCCCGGATGTGTGCCAATGCCTTCTCTGCAGACCAGATGTCCCAGGCCTTTTCTGATCTCCCTCAGCAGAAAATCCTTGGAGAAAACTCCATCTATGGCAGTGTTGACACAACCACTTGCTTCAGTTAACAGAGGATGGTCACTGCTTCCATCCCACGCACCCGGGGATATCCCACACCACAGCAGCAGCACTGACACACAGTCCATGTCAGAAAGTTTCTGCTGTCCAGCTGGAGAAGGGGACAGAGACTGTCATTGAATTGCTCTCTGATCTTAAATGGCCACTGCTTCTAAGGCTGTGTCTTCACTCAAGAGTTGATTAAAACTATCTTTATCTGAGCCATTTTTCTTGAGTAATCCATGCTCATCTGCTAGAGACTCCATACAGCACCATCACACTCAGGCTAGTGCACACACACGTTTGATAGACACAGAGGAAGTGGGGTTTTGCCCTCATGAGATATTGCTACTCTTGGCCTCAGAATCCAACACAGGTATTGAAAGAAAAAGGGCATGTCCTCATTAGGCCCTGCACCCTCAAATCCATTTGATTTTTGATTCATAACAGCCTTCAGAGGTCAGTGCAAAACCAATCTTTTCTCTATAACTCATTGGCAAAAGTCGAGCAAAGGCATGGTTGGAGGGAACGCTGGTGGTGATCTGTTAGCGATTTTGATTAAATTTAGTGTAGTCGCATGTTTGCTGCTGCATTTTTTTCCATGGATAATTATCAAGTCTGCTCATTTTATGAGATGTATTTTTAAGAGTTTATCAGTGGCTTGGGATGAGTGCTCTTTTGTTTAGTGATGTATAAATTTGAATAATAATAAATAACAAAGCAAAAGAAAAACAGGGAAGGAAGGAGACCCTGAAGTCTGATGAGGTGCCCAGTCTGCTATATTTGATCACAGCATAGATGATAGAGCAGTGGGCATTATAGAAAGCCAGAGTATAAATCAGATTAGATGAATATTAATTACCCTGTACTAACTGTGCACTTTACCGGGATGTATTGATGCTTTCAGTCAGAAGAAGCTCATGTTATTAGCGTTGGCTTAATGATCAGCTGCTTCCTTTTACACAACTCTGATGTTTTGTCGAGCAGACGCCAGAGAGCAGGACAGTCACAGCGTTACCATCATGCTGCATTACAGCTAAATGCAGTGCCCTTGCACACAAGCACTCTGCTAGCCCCACACGTGCGGGCCTATGTTAGCCCCACACCTCGTGACCCTACTGGGCTTTACCGTGGGGCACCCCAAACTTCAGACCCCACTGGGCTGCCACATCCCAGCCGAAGCAGAGCTGCAGCAGCAAGCCAGGGTGCCGTGTTTGGGGGCTCTCTGTGCTCTGCATTAGTCACACGCTCTTTGTGCTGTGGAGAAACTCTGCAGCTCTTGTGGACTACTGATAGCATCGCCCCAGCACTTCCTGGGTTTTGCATTGACCTTGGCAAAAAAAAAAAGAGGGCACAGGAATTCCTAACACACATGTGAAGAAAATGCAGTCTTTTTAAATGGTTCTTTTGCAGAATCAAGCAATAGCATTTGCCACAGAGTTAGATTAAGGGGAAAATATCATTTGGGGTTAATTCTAATTTTTAAAATATCACTGTCTTGGCCAATTTTGACATACTGAACAACTTTTTTATCATACAAAAAATTCAAAGCAAAGAATGCATGTAAAAGTGAAAAAAAATACCAAAATGCATTAGTTAGCAATAAAAATAAAATTAAAAAAGGTGGCATGGGAACACATGCCTGCATCCCTTGCTTATCCCGGTGTTATTGTGGCTGTGGTCTGCGGGGCAGCGTTTTGCGGAGCGGGCTGCCCGCCGTGTGCCGCCCACTCCCACGCCGCATCGCTGCTGGGCGCCGAGGCTCCGCGCCGGGGCACGACCGTGAGCCGCGCGATTCTGCTGCGATGCCGCGCGGTCGTGCCAGGCCTGCTCGCTGCGCTGCGTGTCACGGTGACGCTGACGGCGCCGGGAGGCTGCGTTGGGCGCTCTGCCCTCGCGCACCGTCGTGCCGGTGCTCTGCGCCGGGCGCTGCCGGGCTCAGCGACAGCAGCACCCAGGGCTCCTCGCCGGCCTCGCCGCAGAATTGATGTTATGTAATCTATGCTCTGCGGTTGCCTTGTGTTAATGTTGTGTGCTCTCTGCTGCCTGACTGGGGGGGATTAATATCAGAATCCACCATGAGCCACTGCCATGCTGCTGTGGTGGAGCCTCCGATATCATCATGGCTTGGTTTCTTAATAGTGCGGGATTTAGAGAGATAACCAAACGTATAGGAATTGTTCTGTATTAAAAATGCAGCATAATCGTGTAATTACAGTATTTGCATCGTGCTAAACAGATTGGCTGGGTTATTTCAGATTCTTTAAAGTCAGGATGGCATCAGGCCTACAGTATTGCTAAACTGTTTTGCCCGTCTGCAGTTGTATAATGAAACACCACAAATTTTACCCAGCAATACTTATGCTTTTCTAAGTGCTGCATTATGAGCATAAAATTACCAAATGTAGTGAACACACTTACCAGCACTGAACTAAAATCTCTTATCTCTTCCCCACAAATTAAGTCTCCATAGATCCTTTTTTACAATGTTGAAGTGATAAATATATATATATTTATTTCTACAACCATTTTAAGAAATTAGAAGGAAACCCACACAGTTGTTTAGCAGTTAATTTACAACAGTACAGCCTCTCGAGTAAGTATGTAAAATAAACACACATCATTTATTTCCCTCATTTGAAATCCCTGTTCTCCGACACACAGACAGACAGACTCATACACGCAGATCACTACAGCCCAAATTGGACATCAGAGAAGAAACTAGGACTTCTTTGCTATCATCTGTGATTGCCCTGAGGGTTGAGGAGTGGCCAATTTACAGCACGAATATAGTCTGGGGATACATGAATCATGAATCATGTTTGATGTATGGAAAGGCACAGTCATTCTGAAAGGCTGCAAATGCAGTCATCTGCTTTTTAAGCAAAAAAAAAAAGAAGCTTGCAAAACAACAACAACAACAAAAGCAGAGAGATGAAATACCTGGGAAATATTATTTAAAAGACATCGTCTTAGCTTTTTTTTTTTTTTTTTTTTAATTGGGTTGGAAGGGGTTACTTCATTATGCAGCAAATTAGAAAATTCATAATTTATCATTGCACCCAGTCGAAATGCCACCCAACTGAGTCGCACCCCTGTGAAAACCATCACATAGTAACAAACTGTCAAAGCCTGCTGCAGCCGACGGGCAAAATTAATATGCAAATGTATGCAAGAAATTAAAAAGCAGAATTACCCAGGCAAATGAGGTAGCTATACTTGAATTGTTAGAATTATGAATAATTACTGCGAATTTTCTGCTCCTAATATAACTTGTTTTTTGATAAACAAAGACTTAATTATCGAGATGCGCTGGAGAATTTCCGTGGCGCTCATTAATCTTGCAAAAAAAACAAGTCCCTGGTGCCCAAACCGTAATGAAGAGCGCGTGCCCTGAATCTTCAGAAAGATCAGAGGCACCAGGGTGCCAGGGCTGGAGAAAAAAAATGACAGTGCCAATGTCCCCTCCTGTACCCTGGAGTGTCATAACGTCTTCCACTAACTATCAAAGGGACTTATTTATGCCAGCAGCTGAGCTATAAGTCCAATTTACGATGCCTTAAGCAGTGGTGAAATGATCTGTTGATGTGCTATGGAAATGCCATCTTGCAGTAGCTCGATTTGGTCCCAGTGATACCAACACGATGAGGACCCTCCGCTCCTCTGCTAATGGATGCGGCATGACAGACCATAATACACAAGAGGGACAATCTTTTAGGACCGGTCTCAATGGTCCTCCATTAATCTTGGTTCTGCAGTGCCGTGGTGTCCATGGGAACAAGGGCATTATCATAAGCGCTGGTTTTAAATGTTCCCATTAGGGACTGCAATACAGGGGAGAGATGCATGGGGTGAGAGGGTTAGGGGAGACAGTCCACTATTAGTTTACTTTTTTTTATTATTTTTATCTTTATGACCTGGATTCAAACCACAATGGGTAGCTGGGAGAATTTGCTCCTCCTCAGTAAAATAAAGAAAACAACAAAGGAGGGAGCAGCTAAGTGTGCAGCGCGGTGCTGCCTGTTCGCCTTCTCCGCTTTTACAGCTAGAAAATCAGCTTGGCCCTGGTGGGCTGAGATAATTTACCATGAGAAAGCAAAGGGAAAATAACCCCAGGTACTCTCAGCACAGACCAAATCGAACCCGCTGTGAGCTTATTATTACTTAAAAACTGGCATCTAAGTGGAAATGACTGACTCTCTGTCATTATCCCTATTACCACCATGATAAACCCAAGCAGATGATAAGGCAAAATTACAAAACATCAGTTCTGGAGCTTGGAGGCTACTTCGGAAGCTCAACGCAGGCTGCGTTTCCAAACGCTGTTTCCCTGAGCTTGAGTCCCCAAATTTCCTGTGGCTTTGACAGAACCACTTCACCACATAGGCAAACTGCCACCTTTCACACCAGGGCATCTGTCATTCTTATGCAGAGGCCTGGCCCTTGGTCGGTGTTGCTCTTAATCTTCCAGGTTCTCCATGTGTGCAGAGCAGCGGCAGCACCGTAACGCTCCAGATTTTACTCTCGCGTCCCACATGATGCTCTCGCATGGAAAGGAGCGGGACAAGGGACGATTGTCTCCCAAGGGTTAGAAAGGACACATGGGCTCCAGCCCCTCTCCCTGTGCAGGCACAACCAAGGGGTGCCCAGCAAGCCAAGTCCTGCCCAGGCCTGTGCTGGTCACCTCCAGCTCAGCAGGCTGATAATTCAACTCAGCAGCTGTCTGGGTTATTACAAAAGGAGCAGTAATGGTGTCTGACACGTCTCCCTACCTGCCGGCTGCTCACCAAACAGGACAGCATCCAGATTTTGTTCTTATATAAACTTTCTCCTTAATGCCTGTTCTCACCCTGAGCTGAGTTATCCAAACACTGGCGTCCTGTGATCTGATGGCACTGGGCCACCAAGGTAGCTGCCCTCACCATCTCTTTCAGAGCAGAGGGTATGCAGGAGTACTTGCTAAAACCTGTTTTTCAGCTAATGACCATGGTGTCAGCCTAAACTTTTATTGGTAATGAAATCTCCAAAGAGACAGTACTAAAGGACCTTGTGAAAAATCCTCTGAGAAGGAACATTTCCTTCAAGACAGGTTTCTTATCGTACAAAAGCACTTCAGCGCAATTCACTACGTCATCCCTCCACCTCCTTCATGCACGCACATTTAATCATTTAGAAAAGAAGAAAAGGATAAAGTTTGAAATTAATTCTTTTTTTTTCTTTTTTTTCCTTGGTGAAGAAGGCAGAAAGAAGGCCACAAAAATTGCCCAGGGGATTGGGAGATCCAATTTACCTATCCAAGAAGTTGGGAAAAAGCTCCAGGAAAGAAAAACAATTTGCACATAGCAGAAACTTGTGACAATGTGAAAATCTCCATGAGGATGCAGGGAAGCGGAGCTGGAGCCTGGAGAATGGGTTGGCCAGTAGCTACTAAGGAGAGGAACAAAATAAATCCTAGCACAGACTCCACCTAGGCCTAACGATTCTTTACATTTGCAGTTGTTCATTACTTTTAGCTAAATTTTACACACCAAAAATGGCCCAAGGAGGGGCTTTGGTAATTCACTCAAAGTCATTGTCACAACAATGTTATGACCCCTTCTTAGAGGCTTGAGCCTCAGGCTGGCTCTGTCCCAGGCATCAATCCAAAGGGAAGAGATCTGAGTGTGCTAGATGGAAGTAATTATTATCCGTGGACAAAGACAGTGTGGTTTAGGTCTTTCACAGCCAGTCTTTGCTCCTGGTAAACTGGACTCCCGCTAGATCTGGCACATTCCCAGCAAAGGCCTCAGGCACCTCCTCTTTCCCATAATTATCTCATCTAGGCAACAGACCCACAAAATACATACAACTACCTGTATACTATATCCATATAAATATAAATATTATATATGTGTACACATGAATATATGTGTGCATGTTACTGATACAGAAGTGAATGCATAAGGGAAGGTGGGCCCAGGAGGTAGAAGAGGGCTTGTTAAAATGCTAGCATCACACTTGAAAGCTGTCGTGATGACACCTGTATGACAAATGAGATGAATTATTGGCCTTCCCAGTAGAAGACACCAAGATCATGAGAAATTAAGCAAAAATTTCAGGTCTATGGAAACAATGTTGCCACTTGGTTTTATGCAACTCCCAGCTTCTCTCAGAAAAATGTAGATGTTTTCTATCCAGGTCAGTGTGCTACCCTGGCGGAGGAGGAGAGCACACACCATGTGCACCTTTTCAACAAAACAGTTGTTCAGCTTGCTACAGAAATCCCAAAGGAGACAAACAATTTACTGTATTTATGTAACAAATAGTTTTCGGGTAGAACGGCTGTGCTCCTAGTGTCAAATTGTCAGCTTGAGGGTCTTTACAACGCTAGAAAAGCGGGGGGAAAAAGGGCTTAGATTATTCCTAGTGACCCACATACCACAAAACATCTGCTGACAGCATGGTTGGCTTCCTGCCCAAGTTCAGCTATGAGCTGTCTCCAGCTGATCATCTTTGCCCTTACTGTAATCAGGAGAGTCCACAACAAGCAAAGGTGATAGGGGCACAAAAAAAGCAATCTGAGCAATTGTATAAGCACAAACTTGCATATGCATGCACATGCACCCATACTTCCTCCAGAAACCTGACCTTAAAACAAGTGCTACTACCAAGTCTTTCTAAAGGCTCTTCAGATAAACAATAAGGGCTCACCAGTGTTTAGCATGAGCCTTTGTGTTTGCAAAATTCAGGTTGTTTAAAATGTTAGGTCTTGGAGATATACATGCACAGTATGATTAGACAAAGCGTTGGGAACAAATAAAAAGCCCCAAGAAATACCTTTTGTACTGTCATATTCCACCATTGAATTAAGGCATGGTATTGTTCCATTTGCAGAGACAGAAAACGATATTTCTAGAAGCATTTGTGCTCTGTCCTTGTTTTTACAGCTGAAATGGTGTTACCCTGTCATGCAAATGCATTGATGTAACTTGATTGTCAACCTCCCCCTTCATTATTTGTGGTTATTACTTTTTGTTATTATTTTTATTCAAATCAGTAATTATTCCCAACTTCCAAGTTTCTTGAGTTTCCTTTGTTCTTGCATTTAGGTACTCATTCTCCCTTTTAAATGCATCTGACTGCTTAGAACACAGCCATAATCATACCTAGCTTTGTTCAAATTAATAATCACTCATTTGTGATTACAACTTTTTTGTGCTTTTTATTACAGATGTAGCAAACCTGCAACTGGATTCAAAGAGCCAAACCACACCCTCTCATTTCAGTGATACCAACAGAGAGCACTTGTTATTCCGTTGTACTCTTGGTTAGTATCCATATGATTATTGTTTATCCTTGGTAAAGGCCAGTGGATAGTGTGATTCAAGGGGAAGAGAGGATGCGCATCCACCTCTCATGAGATTCCTTTCTGCGCCCTGAAAAATCATTGAAGACTCACCTGAAATCCATGAGCAAACAATTTTGTACTTGGGAGAGGGCTTGTTACAAACAAGCTGTTTGGATGATTTAAAATACAAGTATATAGAAATGTAACAAAAATAATCTAACAGCACGCGACAGAAAACATGATCCCTTAGGTGCCATAGCTAGAGGCTCAGTGACAGATGATACTGCGAAATGACTTCAAGATGGGATATTTATAGAATTGTTTCACAAGAATTTTACAGTGATAATCACAAGGCTTTAATAAGTATTGTCCTATTAATTGAAATCTACTAGTGGCTCTGTGTTTTCATACATTATCCATGATAAATCATATTAGAAAATGTAATATTCCTTTTATATTTTCGACCCTGACTTTGTATCTGACTATTTCATGTCTGCCTTAGCCTTTCTAAATACGCTAGACGTAGCACTCCTCATTTGATTAATTCTAATAATTTTTAGTCATTATTACTTTTTAACGTATATTGGTATTGCAAATTAAATATTATTTATAGCTTTAATTTTTGTCCTGTTTGGACTGTATGATCCCAGGGCTAACTTGGCTATCATTATTATCATATTGTTTTATACTGCTCCTAAAATTAAAATCCATTCTTGTCTTTAAATGTTTTATTGTACTTGTCTTTCTTGTTTTGCCTTGCATAGTCCATGATTAATTCCGTTAGCCAAGTGCATATGGCTTCCTTGGCTATCATCCATTATCTTCATCATTGTTGCCTCAAAATGAGCACTTTATTACTACCTTTTTCATCTTTCCAATTACCAGATGTGCTTTCACATTCCCATACTTTTCCAACTATGCTGAGATATACATTTAGAATAAAAGTCCCAACTCATTAGTCATTGAAGAATATGTGAATTTTCCCTGACTAAAGACAGAAAATCTGAAGGTCATCTTCCAATGTTAGAGAAAAATGAGAAAACAGAAGAACAAGAATTCAGAGAAATAGAAATAAGGCTACATCTTCCTCCAGTAAGAAAGGTTCATTCTCTTTGCCCAAAAAGTTGGATTTGTTTGATAGATTTCTGCACTGGATCTCATTTAGTTAAAAGGAAATTCTCTCTGCAAATCCTGTAACTCCCTTTGATTTAGATTTCCTTCTAGAGTCCCGGAAAACTTATCTAAGCTGAGGGTTGCCCTTCCCTGCCCATACCACAACTGTTATTTGAAGTGGCACTCAAAAATAAGAAACAAATACTGAAAATACTGTGAAAATGTTGTGTTAAATATTTACTGGGGATTCGCTGCATCATTTCTCACTGGGAAAAACCTCTTGCAAGGTTTTCATCCTAATTTTTCAGGTTCAGGCAACGTCATCTGGTTCAGGGTGCCAACACCTGAATACTTCTCTGGCTGAATTCGAACTCTTAACAATGCAGTGTTCACTTAGCCCCAAGCTTAGCTGGGCTAAATGTGGCGTACAGTGAGAAACCCTGACAAAGTAAGAAAATACTCTTTTTTCCTTCATTTCATTCATTTATTTTTAAGGAAAACCCCCTAAAAACTCACTCCACCCTGGTATTATTTCTCTGCCAGTCTTCAGTATGAATTATACTAATTTTGTCTATTGGTATTTTTACATTCTCATTATTGAGAAAAAAAACAACACTAGAGAAACACCAGACATAATGCCACAAAATCTTTTTATGACATAGATGCTTCAAAATGTCCATGAATTCTTGCTATATCCTAATTAAGGTCCTTTGATTAAAATAAGAAATGAAATAAAGGAGCCGTGTCCTCTCTCTCTAAAATCTTGGTACTGTAAGTCTATTTCTAGGCAAGAATCTACTCATTTTAACATAAAGCAATGATGGAAATAGACTTGTGTGTAACCTGGGAATACATAAGGGAAATTGTACAGTAAGGGCAGGATTGGGCAAACAAAAACATATTAGCTGCTCTTTTCTGACCTGGGAATGCTGCTTTGGGCATTTTAGAAAAATCTTTTAATGATCACTGTGAAGGAGGAAGCAAACATTACAAGTGTAAAAAGTCCTGTAAAGGGGTGGGAAATTGTAGGCTGAAATGTTCAGAACTGACTAGCGTGTCAAGCTTGAAAATTCTGCTGTATATTGTAAAAGAGGCTGGAGAGATGGATGAAGTGCTGTCCCTCATAGGATCCATCCTCAAGGCTCTCTCTGGTGTTTTGGCACATACATCAAGCTTTTCAAAAGTACTAAATTGTTCAAGTGACACTTCAAAATCAGTCCATTTGGTGCTGACCACAGTCTCTGAGAACAGAATTCTTATAAACTGTCCCTTTTTCAGTATCTCGGAATAGACCCTCTCTACTTCCCCTAACGAAAAAGGTTTGTTCCTCTGGCAAATTATTATCCTTGATCTTTTTGATCTGATGCTTATACCTTTGTGCCTCTCCATAGCCTCTTACTCCAGACACAGTGACATTTACTTCAACAGAGCGATGCCTAAGTGCTGTGTGGTACTGACATATCCAGACTCGGTTCTTCTGTGCCTGTGGAAGTAAAAGCGTCCCATGTGCATCAAGATGACAAGGCAATGTGTTAAGAACTTTTACATATGAAGTGTCTTAAGACACCAGATCAAGAGAGATTGTAGAAGTGATAAATGTCATTTGCACACTGGCAGATTAATATCATGACAACCTCTAGATTTTCATCTAAGCATCAGTGGGAAAAGTTTGACAAGCCTGGGATACCATGGCATCATTATTTCTCTCATTTGGGCTGATATTTGTTTGATCTGTTCTTAGCTTAATAAGTTTGCTCTGTCTGAGAGGAAAAGCAGCTCTTTGTCTCCCTTCTTGACAAAAGGCACCCAAAATGCATTTTTGATAGTAAAGAACAGTTTACTCTTTTTTTGCAGAAATTCACTAAAATATCCTGTGCATCTTTTGGTAATGTGGCTCTGTTAGCAATGGCAGATCATCTTTGCTACTCTTCTGTTCTGAAGTTTTAGCAAAAAAGATCTGGATACAAAACTTTATCATATTATGTTTTGAAGATTTTGCAGCAGTAGAAAGTGCTGTGCGTCTATGAGCATTTATAATGGAGAAAAGCTAAGTGATAAAGTGCACCTTTAACATAATGACAGTAATTCAGTCTCAGACAGTGAATGCTATTATACCCTCTTTTAAAGACTAAAATCAGTCAATTGAAATGACAATTATGATAATCCTCATGTAATGAAGATTATTTTGAAACAAAAATCTTTCTTGGTGTGTGTGCCTGTAAATGTGTGTGTATTTACTGCACCTAAGTACAATCTCACAATTCTGCTTAGTTGGAAATTCTATATAAATATACTAGTATTTTCTATCCATTCTGCTGGCTTCAGTTGATATTTAGTGCAAACTGTTTTCTTAAAAACATGCACACACACATACAATCACAAGCTTTATATATTTTTGGTCAAATATTTTGAGCGTACAGCTTGGAGAAATGGGCAGCCTTAAAAAAGTGTTGATAGCTTGGTTAGTCTTAGAACATAACATGATAATCCCTCCCCAAAGCATTTACTCTGTGTTTCTTCTCAACTTTCTAAATTAAGCAACAATGAAATTCCAGCAAGCTGCATGGGTATTAAATAGTGAGCAAAAGTTACAACAAACATTATTCATTCTAGGAATCATACTATGATAGGTGGCCTATCATAATTATTCAAGTTGAAAGGGAACATACTGATCATCTGAATTTAGTTCTTATATTGGACAAGATTTTCAAGGAAATCTAAGAGAATTAGACAGCTAATCCTACTAAAATACAATGAAGTTGTAATTTTTCTTGTGTTCCTTTGAAAAGTTTCTTCTGTTGTAACAAATCAAGGCATTTGCAAATATTGCATGGCACAGCACAATGTCACAAAAGCCACAACAGAGACATGGAAGGAAATGGAAGATAAGGAAAAGATTTGTTGGAGCAAAGCGGATGATAAAGCAGGTAATAAGTACAAGATGACCATAGTCACTGAAGCCTCAGCGGTCTGACATGGATGATACATAAAGTTGCTCTACCACAAAGCACTTTTGACTTCAAACGCAATAAAGATTAGCCTTAAGATTACAAAACACATAGGAATGCTGCAAGGACACATTAGTCTAACAAGGAAGATGCCTCAAAATGTTGCCGTACATTTTGCGTACTACTGGCGGACGCAGTTGTTTTAGCTTTCAAAATGTCATAATGATGCTCCTCACCAGCCTTTGCAAAATGCTTTGAGGTTTGCATATGAAAACCGATATGTAAATATTGCTAAATGCTTTTCCTTCAAGACTTTGTACCTTCCATTGCTTGGCTGATTTCAAAGTGGTGAACTAATGAGGAGCCTCAGAGAAAATCCCCAAGAGATTCCCTCAGGCCAGGTGGTAGTTTACCTCTAATGTTTAGCAATTGTATAGGATGCATTCTGTCTTTGTTGATGGATGGTAATTAGAAGCAGAATTTATATTTATTTTGCTAGTAGAGCTTTAATAATGTGAACTACCCTAAAAATGGATTTCAGATGGTTATTTCTTCTTAGACCTGACCTAGTTCTAATAATTTGCCATTCAAAAGATGCAGAACTTAGATCTTTGCAGGAAGTTGTTACAATTCACTGTGAACAGTAGCCTAAAAGGGCTACCGTATGCAGTCAAATACATTGGCACAGTAGGGAAATGTGATCTTTTCTAAGGCTATTATTCTAATCATTTCATCTAGTCCCTTGTACAAATATAATATGCACTGGCACAAAGTTAATTTAATTTTTTTAATCCCTGCAACAGTACAAAACCCCATGACAAAGCAGGGTGTCGAACATGTGCTTTTAGGAAGTCCTTCATTGCCTGCTAATTGTAAAATGCATTTGTGTCGAAGTGGTCTGGATGACATTGCTCTGCTGTTTTGTGGCAATGCTTAATAGCTGGAAGGCCAAATGCAATAGGTGGCATTCACTTTCAGCATGTCTTGTGTCTGAGAAAGTTTCACATGTATATATACTTCAATTATGAAAAGGTACCTTTCCATACACGCTTGTTTTTGAGTTTCTAGGCTGTCTGAGCCATCATCCTGCCAGCACTTTCAAGCATGAGACCCTTGCATAGAGTAGCTAAATGCAGTGGTGAGGACTTGAGCTGACAAGCTTCCCAGGGTGCCCTCACATGCTTGTATCGATTGCAGCAGAGTGGCCCCAGAACTTGCTAGTGACATTGTCTGGCAGATTTTAGAAGCGTTGTCTAAATCTTCTAGGCCAAACTCTGTGCTTATCTTACATCAGCGACAGGACAGCAGAATTCAACCAGCCATCCTTCTCCTCCTTCCTACATTGTTCGTGTGGAAAAGGAAAAAAGCATCAGTCTTTTTGCCGCTCCAGAGAGTTGTATCGCGTCTGAAGAGCTGATATAAGAGATCCATAGGAACAGGCTGAATCACTTCTCTTTTTTTCCACCCCTAGCTCATGACTAATACTAACGCTGAGAACCTCAGAGACGTACTGTGCTGAGCAGTTACTTCAGTGGGAGTTAGGCACTAAAAGTCACCAGCGATCCAGGCCCATGTGCTTACCCAGGATTTTGTCTTCAAGGCTCTGTGCAAATGTTAATTAATCCTCACAACATTCCTGAGAGGTATCCCTGCCCCTATTGTCCTGAAGGGAAAACTGGGGGAGATAATTAAAGAGCCTTGTAATGAAGTAATGTCTGATGACCTGGAGCCCAATCTGCTATTTGGGTCAATAGACAGATTATGTCCTTGGACTCTCTAATTGTAGGCACCTAATTGTATTAACACACAAAAGCAGCAATTCATGCTGTGGCGAAGAAATTATCACCCCCAGCAGTCCTTCCTCCCTCTTGGTAAATTACGTCACCTGAGGGCTCTGATTCACCATCCCTGTCAAATTTAGCTGTGGCAACTAAAGAAAGTACTGCCTCTACAGCTGCTTCTGCTACCACCGCCAAATCTGAATCCCCCTACTCAGAAATGAGACCTCAAATAATCTTCCTTATTAAGGATAACATATAACACTGCACATTCTCATTGTGCAAAAGTGCTGTACACCCCGGACTAAAAGTAGAGACTGTCTGAAGGTCTGCAGATACCTCCAGCATGTGAAAGAGGATGGAACGAGTCACTGCTCATTTCTGCTTCAGTTTCTGTTTGCAGATGGTATTGATAAAGTACAGACTCCCCTTATTTCCCATACTCGTATTTTCCATCTTCGAGATTATAAAGGAATTGTTGGAAGGCGACTAGCAAGCAACTGCGTTAGTCATTTGACTTTGTCCAAAGTTGCTGGGACTGAAGGTCAGCTGATAGAACAGAGAAGCTTTGAAATTCCAGACATACAGCCAGTAAAGTGAGTTGTAAAAAAAAGAAGCAACACTGTCAGGCTAAGGACTTATCACTGCTAGAGCTGGTCTAAATGCTCTTAACTGAAATAATTGTGCTGTTATGCTGTGATTCTGCCATAGTTGATTTTATTGATAACATTTTTGTCAACCCCCCTCACCCCCTTTTCTCAGTGGAAAAGCTCAAATTGTAATATTTCTATAGCAAATGTAGAAATTTTAAGTTCTGAGGAGTCAAAACAGAATGAAATTAAATTCGGCAGAAATTTGTATTTTGATTTTTTCAATTATTGTTTCATAAGTTAAGTATAGAAAGATTGAAATTGCCTGACAGACTAAAACTCATTGAAAATAGTTGATCAATAAATACATATATTTTCATATATGGAATATCAGTATCATTATTATACATTTAATGTTAGAAAAAGTCTTTAGCCTCAAGTGCATAGGATTTGATTTCTCAATTATCTGTTTTCCCCTTTCTACGTTTTGTCACAGAAGTAAATGTGTATTTTACTTATGTTTGAATCTGTTTATTTCAAAGAAAAGAAAAATCTCAGATGTACTACCTGCCTCACATGTTGAAGTTTGGAATAATTACATTTAAACAGAAATATGTAATCCTTCTCCCTCTGATACAGGCAATGCTCAGTATAAAATTTTCCTTGAAAATTCAGACAAATACTGCAATCGGTACTGCTGAGATTTAACAGATTAACATGATGAATTTCAGAAGCATCAGCATAAACATAAGCTCCGTTTGCTATGTATGCAGCCACATCCATCCTTCAAATTCTTTTTTTTTTAGCCTACCTTGTGGCTAATGACCTCAGGTGGGTATATGAGAGTATTGCATTTAAAAAGCAGAAAACTTACATACAGAAGCAAATCGTAGGTTTTTATTGTTCTATATGCTCTGAAAAGAGTGACCAGAATCAGCAATTTATTCAGAACCAATTCAGAGCAGTTTTGCTAGGGCTGGACACAGCAAAGCAAGAACCGATTTTTAATTTTCCATCGCCAAAGTCTGACAAACCAAAATACAGTGTTGGACACAAACTTCTAAAACAGTGTTGAGACAGAGCGTTCTGTGCCTGACGTGTGCTCTGCTTCCTTGCACAGCTTGACATCACAGCTCGAAAGGAGAAGGCTGGAGAGCGTTCAGCGCTCGCTGCTCTAACAACATGTCATCTGAGGGGCTGGCAAGCAGGTCTAGTTTAGGGGGGCCACTAAAGCAAACCAGCCTCTGCCCACAAGCTCAAGGCCAACTTCTGATAATGGTCGGCTGCACTTGCTTTTCTTCAATTAAATTTTGCCAACTCAGGAAACTGTTTTCTCATTGCTCTGAAACCAGCTGATTGAGAAACTCTCTGATTGAGAATCACCATTAAAGACAGTAAATTGATATTGTATTAAAAATAGTAATAAAAGTCACTTACATAATTTTGCATTTTCATACATTTAAAGAATGTCAATTTATTGAAAAAATAACAGTCCACTTACATCTAGCAGACTAAGCCAATAATAATGATATATTTTACAATGTATGGACTTTGCCATGTGCTGTAGAGGTATCAAAAAATCAATACAACTAAATTGACAAGTTTGTCAATGATGGAAATTAATTTCCTTCTTTTTTTGGTACTTCACTAAACTGAATTCTTTAGTGTCATAATAATTAACATTCTACTCCAATGGTCTGCGTAGCTGGAAAGCGGCTAGATTGTATCTGGGAGCTTTCAGAGAAAGTGTTGTATTTTAAGCACACAATATGCAGCAAAAAATAATTTACTAATTCTCCATGCAAAGACTCCTTGAAGCTCTCAAGTCTAAAATTTCCCAAAGATGCCAATCATTCTTGACATGATCTAGGAAACATTCTGATGTTCTAGGAAAACCTGGATCTGGGACTTTCAGGAAAAGCCATTTTTTTCTGATGCAGAACTTCAGTGTTTGGCCACAAGCAGGACATAAGTAAGTCAACTCTAACTCATTTAGAAAGCCACTAGCAGACTGACTAAACTGGGTAAAGTTTTGAATCACAAACCTCAGAGAATACAAAGAAGAGGAACACGACACAAACAGGGTCACAGCAGAAGGGCCTTTGGAGTTTCTGAATGTAATGGTGATGCTGAAATGAGCAGAGATGCTCAATTTAAGGTCAAGTAGACTTAACACGAAGTTTGGAGGGCAAGGGTTATGAAATTCTTCCTCTTAAATAGTTGGAAAGAGACGAAGACCTGCAGCTATTATATGCCACTGTCTTCTCTTTTTAGTCCTGTTTTTTTGGAAAAAGGTGAATTTTATTAGAAAGATCCTTTGCTTATGTGGTTTATTTTCCTATTTACCTTCCAGATAAAAAAGGAGTAGTTTTTTTTTCAGAGTAAGTATCCTGTTATTTTCTGCAACTGAAATCAAGCAGCTGGATCAGAGATCCACTGGGGCAGGTGCTAAGGACCATGTTTTTCACCTTGGTCTTTTGGGCCATGCCCTTAATTGGAGCTTAGTGTCCCATTAATGACTGTGCCTCCTGGGATTTATATGACCATTTCAGAACTGCCTAATGGACTGCTGAGCAACAAAGAGTCCTTGTAGCCATATCCCAAAGGCCCCCCTATTAAATATACAGCAGTTCTCAATTAACCTTATGTTTAAAAACCACAATAGCTCTAAAGGCTATCTGCTTAGGAAAGTCCCTGGTCTAAACTGATATCATTTAATTGTCCCCTACTGCAATTCTGTCCATATGCAAAGACCAGCTTGCTTGTGACACTAATAGTTGACTTCATGCTCTGCTGTGGCCAGGCTAACAGATTTTTTTACCCATAAGTATCAGTTTCAAGGAATTAGGAAAACAAAATTAACCTTGATTGTATCTCACAGTACACGGTATCTGCAATTATTAAGAGTAGGCACCAGTTCCTATGAAGTTTAAGCCATTGGAAGAGGAATATGTCACAGCTCTTTCCGTGAGATCAGGAGGGTGGATAGGAGAAAAGCAGATGATAAGTTCCCAGATTTCAGAAGCACTATGGAAGGATGGTGCTGACATGCTTCCGTGCTCCAGAAAGGGGTTTTCACCCCCTTCCTGAAACCTCAATGACAACTCAAATCTTAAAAAGAAAACAATTATTTAATCACATACATGCACAAACAAATAAATAAAACAAAAATACTACAAAATAACATGACAAAATCAACTTGACAAGGTAAAATTAGGTTTCAAGTAAAGAAATACAGGCCATTATTTCCCATGCTCAAGAATGAGATTCCCAGAACCTTCTTAAAACATTTGCTTCAACCTCAGATCCATGAAAGGCTGATGACACAGCCACAAAGAAGTGTTGAAGCTGCAAAATCAGTGTTTAGCTGCTGACCCTTCCTGATTTGCTGAGGAAAGAACAAATAAATATTGTCTGTATATGAGCAATGAAATAGGGATGATCAGCAGATATTTATCTGCGTGGTTCTAGCACAGGGAATTAAAACCTCTACCTTGTATACCTGAATTTCTAAGTTTTCAGCTGCCAGCATGATAGGCCCTCCCTGCTGCCTGATTCTCCAGACAATTCCACTCCAATGAGAAAACAGATCACTGGGGAAGAAAAACTGGTTCCCTACAAAAACAGCACTGACCCATGTTTGCAAAGTTATGTGAGGTTAAAAAATAAGCAAAACTCAAAATATAAAACAAACAATTGCATGTCCACACTTTGCCAAATCCCCATCACTCGCCATGGCCACTGTATTGCACCTGAGATTTCTCTTTCAACACACTGATGAAAAAACTCATCTTAGCTTTATTTGAAAGTCAAAGCTAAATTTTAACAATTGTGAAGGTTTTAGCAAAGTAAAGAAGACAGCATGGTCCTAAAAACTATTATATTTCTGGAAGGACATCTTCTGATTTTAAAGAGATTTAGAGAGCAAAAAAAAACTATCAAGTAAATATTCTGTCAAGGGAAAGACAGGCTTAGTGGTCAAGGCACTGCAGTAGGTCTCTGGAGATCTAAATTCAGATCCATAGATTTTGTGTGTGAGCCTGATGCCAGGAACATCAGCTGCTAGAATACTGAGGACAAGAATCCACAATTTCCTTAAAAATGTAAATCTAGCTCTTGTAACTTACAAGTTTGAAGATGTCTCCAAAGGGAAGAAGATACAGCGGACCAACCCACAGCAATTGCTCTCAGCTGTGATCTGGTATTTTTATATGAATTGATTAACTCTGAAGTTCACTCCTCTATTTAATCCCTCCAGCCAATGGATTTGTGTGCTCTATCTCATCATCCCTAAGCTTTTGCATGTTCTAAGAATAATATGACACTCTACCTTACAAATGTGGTCTGACTGAGCAGAGACAGAGAATTAATCCTTGGGAAGGAAAGTCCCAGGCTGACTATTGAGGATTAAAAGACACTCATCATTGCTAGTTGGATATTTCCTCTTAAAGACAAGGGGAGTCCAGGAAAAGATCATCAGAGACATTTTCCTGGGTATGGTGCACAGCCCAAGAATGCTTTGATTTTGATCCTAAGCTACTGTTTGAGTCCTTCTCTAAAAGATGGGAACTTCACTGCTATCCAACAGTTGGGGAAATCGGGAAAGCCAAACAGAGGACTTGTGTTGGCCTATCCAGGGAACACTGAAGAACTGGGGGAGCGTGGTTCTGTTCAGCTCGTGTCCCACTCCCCTCCACTGTCCTCTTTCCTCTCTTCTTTTCTCTGTGCCTCTGCCACAACTGCTCTGACATTAATCTGTTTGCCCCTTGATTCAGTTCGTTGGCCTGGCAAGAAAATATCTCTTTTTGTTGAAACACTTTTCTGCTGTTTTACTGATTGGGTATCTTTCCTATAATCAAACAAGGAGTTGAAGGTGAACAGCAGGGCCATAAAACCAGGAGCAGGCAGGAGGATGGGGAAGGGTCCTCTGAGTGTTGCCCATGGGAAACAGCCTGGCCCTCAGGCTCTTTCTCAAGTGGACTTGCTCTCTTACCTCGCTGCACTCCTCCACAAGCCCTTCCTTTTGCCTTGACCCCACTGCCCAGTTCCTGCTGAGGACCCCTCTTGGGTTAGTGGCTCTGGTGTCCACAGGACTATTATGTGAGTCTAGTTTCTGTAGATAAATAAGTTTTGGCCCTTCAAATCATTGAAGGGGCCAGTGGCAGCCAGACTTATTGCAAAGTAATGACAGACTACTGAGGGTGTAGGAGAAGGGAGCTCCACTCTTTTGCAAAAGTGGTGACCTGCTAGATTGGCTCAGACGTGGCTGGAAAAATGCCTTGGGACACAGAAAATTGAAATGACTCAAAGAGAGTTTGAGATTTTTTTGTGGGGTTACAGCTAAACATAAGCAAGAAAGGAGGTCCAATAAGTCAATTAACTTGCTGAATCAACACAAAACTAAGCATGGCAAAGAAAATGGACAATTTTCTGTTGGCTTGAAGTGATGAAACCACCCCCCAAAAGAGACAATAATTGCCAAGCTGCCAGGTACAATGGAAAGGACCAGACTACACAGCTCAGCATGAAAAGAACACGGGAGGGAAAAGGTGGAAGTTTTCAGACATGGTTTTCAACTTCACCTAGTGGTTTGCATGTTCACCCAGCTCTATCTAAATGTCTCCAGCCATTTTAATGCATTTATATTAATTTCTCTACAAGGTAGCTAAGGTTACCCGTGTCTTGCAGACGGGGAAGTGAGACACAGAGAGTTCAAATAGTTCACATTAAGTCCCAGAGGAAATTAAGGAGCTATCTGGAATCTGAACTCAAAATTTACCAAGTTCTCTGGTGTTGCAAAGGACAAGTTGTTCCTGGTTCTTAAGATTCCAATGAAGGCTGTAAAAGTAGACAAATAATAGAACTCACATCATCAAATATCCAGCCTTACCTTACCAGCCTTACCAGCTGATTCACAGAGGCCTTGATTATTCAGTACACACTGTCTTCCTGTACAGCGTTAGTATTATTATACCAACATTGGTATAATATTAAACAAAATCCATATTGTTAATGATTTTAAATAAAGAAACTTCAGTAACCACACTGAGAAAGCAGCAAATGCACTTACAGCAGAAAGCTGCCTTTATCATTATAATAATAGCATGGAAGAGCTTTATAAAAAAAAATCAAGTGTACAAATTATCCGACATTCATTGCATGACATCCTGACAGCTATGTTAGTCCTGTTAAAAATATCCAGGAGGACGGCACATTGCAGATGGTACTTCATAATGTGTTCACTTAAAAGCAGTCATTCTCCACCTCAGATTGAACGCAGCTTGATGAAGGCCATAGGACACTTGGTTCAGCCAGTAAAAGCTGCTTGATGAGGGCGTCTTTATTTAGTACGTTAGTAACTTATTCATTCATTCATTTTATGCAGGAAAATTTGATGAGGCTTGGAAGTGAAAATCATAGCCTTGCACCCTCTTTGTGTCCAAGTGTGTCTGAGGCCAGAGTCAAGAATCTAGTTCTAGTTCAAATAATGCTGACTTCTCTGAGAATTACACGTGAAAAATGGGTTAAAATGCTCGAGGATGTCACCTCTGGAAACACGAGCTCAAACCTGGCTTCCTATACGTTACAAATGAAATGATTGACTAATTAGTGCCATGAAGGCAACGAACTACTGAGCAATTTTATAGGATTTATTGTCAGAAAATGCCCAAGAGTGGAATATCCTGCCCTGGATGAGGTGTTTAACCAGAACCATACAGTGTTCCTTGAGGAACACTCACTGCCTTACAGCCCACTTCTCTCATTTCAGCCCACTTCTATCCATTTCACCTTGCAACAAAATACACAGTTGCCTAGAATATTACACACAAGAATATTTAAAAAATACCAAGTAGAGAAATATAATTTTCTTAGCAAACAAGATGTCAGCTCGACAGTACAAATGTCATATTTACATTCATCTTATTAAGATTTATACCATTTAATGGTGGGCTTTAGGAATTACTCTATAAACAGAATATAATTTTCATATAAAAGGGATGGTATATTTTTAAATCAAGCCTGTAAAAACTCACTCATCAGTGGTTTATGAAACTTGAGTACACTGATGCTTCAGTACTCAATTAATGTCAGGCAATATGGATTTCAATCTGGCTTGAAATATATTTAAACAAATGAAGTAGATACAAATGTTGGCTTTTTGGCCAGCCAGAGCTAAAAATCCATTTTCTACCCCATTTATAATAAGAAGTAATCTGAATGTAATTCATCTAAAGCACAATATGTTTCCCTAATTTTTACATGTAACCATCACTTATAGTTTAAGTAATAGTTATATCCATGGATCTTAGTGCACTTAATTGAAAATGCATGGTATTAAAATGGAAGGCTCCATCCTTCAAAAATAAAAGCATTATCCTTAGGAATAATTGAAATGGAGGAGAGGGAGCTGGAAAAAAGCAAAGGATGGGAACCTTAAAAAAGAATCCTTAAATGCAACCATCTCTTGCCCTTTATGTTATATTAGGATTGCGTTTGAATGAAATTAGTCTCTCTCAGCTCTGTATTTCAGTTCAGATTACAAAATTCTCTCATCTGATTGTCACATTTTGCGCTGAAGTCAAATCCTTCTGCAGCAGAGTGACATGTCAAGGGTGACAGTGACAAATTGTCACTAAGTAAGGAATAACACATGACAGGGCGTTTGGCCATAATGAGATATATGCATGCCTCGAGAGCGTTTGCAGGCATGAGGCTGAAGGGCGATTGCTCCCAGCACTCATAATGTTGCTAGGTCTCATTAAGACTTTACATGCACTGGAATAGATTTTTACTGATTAGAAGAAAAAAAAAAAAAGATTTATGAATGAGTAAGTCACAGCAGCAAGTTTTATTTTTACTCATAGTTACCTAAAAGTTTGCATTGTCTTTTAAGGTTAGGAAGAAGGGAATGTAAAACGGGTCTTTTAGCCCTCTTAAAAATGTTATGCTGTTGCCCATCATAGCAGTGTCCAAGTTCCATCCCCTCTAAATGAGTAGAATCAGTAAAATCATTGCCCTAATGAACTTGATGGTGTTCCCTGACACGTCTTTATTTGTAGCCATAAAGACTGCATGGGCGAGGTGCTACTCTTCAAATATATAATGATTTTATTAATGTCCCTTTTTTGTTGGTGTGGGTTTAGAGGTACTAGAGGGGCATGTCAAAGTTCACAGAAAGGTTTTTAACTTATCCTTTGTGATTTGCTTTCTAACGACTTTTTAAACTTAATATCTCTTTAATTAATTATAAGCACAACTGCTAAAACCTGACAAGGCTATCATAACATACGGACTTTTATGAAGAAGGTCATTCCTGTGGTTAGAGGGACACAGGAAGTCATACATTTAGCTCAGCCAGTGCCTCTCACCACCAGGGAAAGGAGAAAAGATGTTATGAAGTTTACTGCAGTCTGCATGCTGCAGAACCACCTGATTCAGGACAGAATGCAAATATAGGGCAGTGGTTTGTACAGTGAAAAACTTGACGTCTTGAAGACAAAGAGAAGTGAGTAGAGCTGAATTCCTCTTATAGTCTCCCCACTATCAAGAGCAGGTCACCTGGCCTTTCCACATCAGTTTCCTTGACTGTGAAAGGCTACAGTGAGGTTTAATTTTCCAGCATCTTCAGCAGGGTTTCCAGCAGCAAACCCTTTAAGGTTTTGGGACTGGGAATACTCTCATTCAGAGCGCAAAGCTTCTTGTTATTAATTTCAACTTAGGAGAAGTTTGCCACCACAAGCAATAAGGGCCAGTCTGTTTTTCCCACATAAGAAAAAAAAAAGTACATTTTTGCCCCCGAGTTGAAGACACAATCCCATCTGATTCTCCTATACAATAAATAAGCTATCTGGTTTTCCTGTAAAAAGAAGGAGGTACCAGGGTGTTTTCAACATTGCAGTCACCCTGCAGGTACCCCGATATTTAATATACAACAATGATACTCCCAAAAGATTTTACCTTTGAAGAAAGCTAATGGGTGACATTCTATAACCTCTTTTGTCCAATTCATAGGGCATTAGTAATATCTTGTCCTAGACAAAATTCCCTCATCTTTTTAAAAGGGAAAATACTATCACGCTATACAGTGAAATGGAAGAAAGCATGAGTGATTTGGAAGAGAAAGGAGGACAGACAGACCCAAAACGCAGTAGCTGAGCTTGTGTCTCTCCTTGTATGCCTGACACAAGTGTATCAGCCTGTTAAAACAAAACTCAGTGGCAAATTAGTTTATTAATCACAGCAATACTTTGCATTTCAACAGCATTTTTCATTGGAGTGTTTCACAAACCCTTCACAGAACAAACTCTTCTCATCTTGCTATGAGATATATCTGTCTTAGGACACAGGGACATTACAGACCCAGACAAATCTGTCACAGAGCAGAAACAGGGAAAACAGGTCTCCCAGATGTGAGCATTTTACCAGCATAATATTCTTCTGGGTATCCAGAACTTATTTCCTAAATCTCAGTCACAGTGATACATAAAACTAGAAGTGATTTTGAAAGCCTTTCCACTTGGATTTGAAATGAAAAGAATCAGGGCTACCTAATTGCTGGGAATGGGGCAAATCAGAGACATTTTACATTATAGAAAATAATTAGAGCCAATCAGATCGGCCTGGGGCTCAGATTCAAACCCTTACTCATGTAAATGACTCCCACTGAGGTATTTTTCTTCCTGCCAAGGAGAGCAGCATGTGCCCTTACCTCTCATCCAGCGCTTCCCCAGCCGTACATCCCAGCCTCTACACAGCGATGCCAATCACCAGCCTCAGCTCTCCCATTCCAGCAATAAAGTCACAGGCCTCTTGGATCAGGGACCAACCCCTATGGCTGGAGCTGACAACCTTGGATGAGTTGCTTTCCCTGCAATAAATGAGTTATGCAAGTACATAAATTTCAATTACTCACTGCTTTGGAGAGGGATTTCTGGATTGTGCTGTCTATGGTTATGTCCCTGGCAAGGGGGCCACCCAGACATTTTTCAAACAGGAGTGACACCTGTGATGTGGCATTCACGGGAATGGCCTGGTTTATGCTTGCAACTCTTAACTGTCCCACAGAAATATGTTTCACAGATGGGATGGTCATTGTAACAAACTGGGAAGTGAACACAATGATGGCAGTTTTTATGCGTTGGCAACTTGTCTCTTTTAATTTTAGACTTTCTTGATGACTGAGTTGGCCCTTGACAGCTATGGCCCCTGGATATTGCAGAACAGGATTTTTTATATATATATATATAGCACCAGTTATACTTATTCTATCATAGTAACGCATTCACTGCTGCTATTTAAAGAGAAATCTTATGACAAAGAACCCAGTTGCTCTTTTGAACCCATAGATTATAATCTCCTTTATTATATTGTGCTTGTTATTTGCATTACTCCTGTCCCAGTGCAAACATACGTGAGCAGTCCATGTTCCAAGGAACAGATTATAGTGTCTTGCCCCAAAGACACACAGATAATCACAAGCTCTGAGATGTCTTCCTCTCCCAACCCTATCACTACGCATGCTGAGGTGGGAATGCTTCCCTGTGTGCCATGGGGAGCCTGTGGCCTCCAGGAAGCGTCCAAGCATCCGGGTCCACATGAGAATAGTCAAGGGGGTTCATGTGAATAGTCAAGAGAAATGAGGCAGCATTGTAAGCAGGAGTAGATATGAGCAAATATGAGATCCTGGGGTCAGTTCAGTTTGGGCTAGAAAAACAAAGTGAAGGCAAATTCAGGTTCCCCCCAGAACCTTCCATCTTCAGAAATCATAGGACTTCGAGGATTCCCAAAGAGAACATTGGATGTGGGAGGCCAAGTAGTTGCAGGGAGTTTGGTCTGCACACTCTCTATCCTCAAAAATGGGAACACTAATTAAAGCCTCAGGGAGCTAATTGGACTCAAATGAATATAGTTGCAGTAGCCAGAGAATTTTGAAACCACAGAGGCTGTGGATGCCCTCTCAAAGGAATAAGCATAGAGGAAAGTGTGAGGAAAAAAGCAAACAGAAAGGACCACAGGAATGTGGATGGAGGACCTCAGGGGGTGCACATTAGTGCCTTTTGAATACATTTGGATACCAAAATATACTGAACAAATGGGTTTGGTTTTAATTATTGAACATTCCTTTGTGTTGCCAAGTATAATGGAAACTTTCTTCCTGGTAGATTAGGGAAGATGGAGAAAGGAGCTTTGTTAAGATAAGCAGTATGAGCAGTTGAACGAAAAGAAGGTGCAAAAGATAAACTTTTTTTTTTTCCTTCTGCTCACTGACATTAAAATATGGCTGGAAAGTAGACTCTTTCCATCTAATGTCATGGTAAATATGTATGGCTTATACTGAGGCGAGGAAAGTTCTAAAAGGCTCGCAGAAGTGCTCAGCAAGTTCCTGAAGTAAGTCTCTTCTCCACGGAACATGTCCCCAACTGATATTGGTGTTGTCACTCCATTCCCATGCGCAGACATGTGTAGAGCTATCTGGGTGGCTTGGAGGGCAGTAAAGAAAAGAGCAGTCTACAAAATGGAAGTTTCCAGGAGATTTATCCATCTCAAAACTGAAAATTAACAAATTTGCCACTAAGTTTATGTGTTGTACAACGGAGAAGATAGGTGAAAGCGTGCAATGCATTGAGGATATCTCATGAAAAAGAAGGGGCATGCATTGGCTGTCACCTGGGCAGTCTCTGTCTGCTTGCCAGGCCCTCCCCGGACACTCTGCCTCGTTTTGCTGTATCTGCATTACAGCAAAAGGTTGTTCTCCAAGGGCAGAGGAAGGAGACAGAGAAGGAAGAGTGCAGCAGAGGAGACAGTGCCACATTTGAGTCTTTAAGTTCAGCAATACTCACTGAGACTACTGACTTTCTTGTGACAAAAAGAAGTGCATAGGTTTTTTTACAGCAATGGCTTCTGCCAGGCCAGGTTCAGGGGACAGGACAAGTAGTATGAAGCAATTTTCCCACCATCTCCAGCCAAACTTTAAAATCCGTTCAAAGGAGAATTGAGTCCTGAGCCTTTAGACTCCATTTGAGCTGAGTAAACCAGAAACAGTTCTAGGATTGTCTCTTTTTTTAGTTTGGATGTGTTACTAACACAGTACAACGCTACAGTCAGCTACACATCATCCCAACTGTAAAAATTAAAAAGAGCTGTTGAATGTCAAGTGATGAAGCACTAAGTGTCACAACTTCAAAAGTCCTGTTTTTCTGGCAATATTTACTCATTCACATGACACATTAACATATGTAATATGTACATAAAAGAACAAATGTCATATGGAGAAGAGAAGCCAGTGTGTACCCATACTTTAGCGAATAGTATCAGAGTAACCTTAGATTTTTGATTTTCTTGCCTCAGATATCTGGAATAGAAATCCTACGAGGCCAGAACATGTTTTTCTTCTGTGACTGTACAGTACCCATAGCTATCAGGGTTCATGATTATTGCTGCTCTCAGAACACCTAACAGAATTGTCCCTGCACTGAATTACTTCTAAAGTTTAAGGAAAAAAGTCAGGTGACAGTTCTAAAGAGAAACTGCTATCTGTAAGGTTATTTTGAGCATCTTCACTCTACTTTTACCAAAAAAGACCTATCCCATCAGCCTTAACTCATATAAGCAATGCACATTATTAAACCACTAGGCTTCCACAGGATTATTTGTGCAAGATTATGACCAGATCTTTAAAAATCCTTTTGTCTCAGCTTTTCAGCTGACATCCCCTTGACTGCCTTGCTTGCTTCCAAATTATATCCAACGTCCATTGCATGCATCATATGGAAAACATCAGCCAGTTCTGCAAAAACGGCTTCTAAACAAGTTTGATTAGAATTTTTTAAGGTAAGTAAAGCAAAAATTCCTTTTTTCTACCAAATTTGAAGAACAGGTAGCCCGATACGCATGAAACATTTCACCTTCACAGGTCAGTGGTCTTTACTCATTAGCTGGGTATGAAATAAAGAAATGAAACAGTTTCCATCCTTCCCGACATTTGATACTAGTAATCAGTTCCTCCAGTGAGAATATTATTTTCTTATTACAAATGCAAAGAAAAATCATTATATTTTAGCCCGGTACATTCTAGGCCTAAAATCTTTTCTTCTCCAAAAGAATAAAAATTGTTTTGATATTCAGCTACTAAGTTAGAACAGATACAAGTTGCCATTTTAAACTTCTAAAGAGTGTGGAGATCTGTGGCTAAATAAATCTCCCCAGTTTTAAACTAACAGAACAGTAGCAAAGATGCTGACTATGTGCTATTCATTATATAAACTAATACATTTGACAGTTGAACTGAGACTCTCACTGTTACCTTCAGACTTGAACTTCGACTTGACCTAATCCCATATCAAATGATAACAGTTTACCATCTGTCCCTGGTCAGCCCAATAGAAGACATCAAAGGATAGATTTAATAGCATATAGTTTGGCCTTGACATACAGACTGTATCTGTTCTTACTTAAAGAACAATAAAACCTTGTATTTCATTTCATTTCTTTTTTTTTTCTTTTTTTTTTTTTTAACAGATGGAGGACTGGTGTCTTATTCCATTCTGTCACCCCATCTGGACGCCTTAAATGTGATACTAAGGGAGGCATGGGGTGAGCCCACCAAAAGCTCAGTTCAAGTGGAGATACAGCAAGAAAGGAAAGAAAATAGACTGATACGTATCTTGCATCATGACAAATTAAAGGCATTTAAAGCTGCCATGGGGGAATCTGGAGAAGAAATCAGCTCTGACTTCTGAAACAACAAAGGCAGAACTTAACAATGCATCATTAGGGTGCACCACAAGCTTTCAGGGAAGTACCACGGCTTCATCAGTGACATCTAATTGAATATAAACTTTTTTTTTTCCAGTCGGTTTATATGGTGCTTTGCAAAGCACAAAATCTCAGTTTAAGCACAACAGGAATCTCCTTCTGCCTACTGTTCTTTCTCAAACCTCACCTGGCTGTGTTTACCACAGAAAAAAGCTTGTTTGAGGAATTCAAAGAATGTGTCTTACACATTTTTACATGGCAAAATAAATTATTTTGCTTTTTTTTTCCTTTTCAAATGAGTGCATCATTATTATAAAAAAATTCTAAAACTTTTCTATAAAACACCTTAATGCTTTAATAGAGCAGTAGCGTTTTTTAATTCAGAGTTGTATTAATTCAGTAAATGATTTTTAAAATCCAAAGGACAACTGAAATCTTCTGGTCAGAGCTACTATCCATTTAACACAGTCCAAGGGACTAAACCCACTAATTTCTAAATGGAGACTTTTTTTCCCCCTTTTTTATGAAAATGGATACAGCAATAGAGCACAGCAGTAGTATAATTATAATAAATATCTTTCCAGTGCATGCTGACTTCTGTGCTGTCTGGTCTGCAAACAAGGACAAGGGCTACTCTTTTCATGCCTCTGAAGTATCTAGCATATTCAGAGTTGCTGTAAAAAATTAAAAGCAACAGGGTTTCTTATTAATATGGTCATTCAGAGTTTACTCTGCTCGTTTGCTCTTGCAGGCCTTTGAATTACAGAAAAATGAAGAAAAAAACTTGTCAATGTCAGCTTTCTTGCAAGGGTGATATCCTTGATCCTATAAGGAAAAGCTTCTATTCCCCATAGCTAACTCTAGCCAAATACTTCCCAGCTTGGTGAGCCCTGACATAGAGAACCTCTGCAGAAGAAATGCAAGATGGCTGGACAAGTGAATCCATAAAGTCAAATGTTTACCAGATATCAGGACTTCAGTCCTAACCTTTCTTGGCATCTGTATCCCTCTGTGTCCTCTGCGTGAGATGTGAAAAGCAATGTAATTCCCTTTTCTCCTAACAGAGCATGTTGGATCGGTCACCACAGAAAAAAATGCATGATAACCTTGTCATGCCAAAAAATGCTTTGACATTCAATGCCAAGTCCAATGACTGAAGCTTCATAAAAGCACCAACTTCTGAAAGCATGCTTCCATTCAGTGAATCCCTGTATAGGTCCCTCTCATCAGATCTAAGAACATTATTTAGCAATTGAATGAAAAATAAAGGAAGAAATGAAAAAAAAAAAAGATTATTCTAACACAAACATATTTTTCAGTTTTTCATGTCCAAGACAAAACTTCAACATTTTGCTTGGATTGAAACAAAACTTTTCCAAAAAAAAAAATAAAAAAGGGCAGGAATGTCTAGATTGTTACAAAAATGATTATGCTGACTTTCTCCATATTTGTCTGCTATTATCTACAAATTGCAGTGCTTAAATAGATCCCTTGCAACTGAGCAGCCCTGTTTTCTGTCCCTGTAGAAAGCACCCCAGCCTTGAAGCAATACGGGTATTGAGGTATGAGTTTCCTCCTATTCACACTGTTCCACTTTGGGAAGTAAACATTTCCTAGATCAAAGACTGAAATTTGAGTGGGTATCTGAAAGCTGCATAATTTTATATAAAATGTATCTTGCTTGAATGCTCCAATGGAATCTCAGCTTCAAAATGCACCTTGGGTTGGGAATTATGTACTCTTCTGAAAAAAAAAAAAAGGGGGGGAAGAGCTTGATTTAAATTGCTCTTGCCAGTTCTTCTGTGAGAAAATGTAGGACAGAACTCCCAGGCAGAAGAGCTTTTAGGAGTCAATTTATTGGGAAGTAATAAATGAACATCTATCTATGTACGTGCTTCAATACCGACCTTTGCAGTCCAGAATTGGGAAAGATTGAAACTTGAAAATGTCTATTCTCTATCAGAACTTCAGGTTCTCAGTACAAGGCTATATTAGGCCAGACATGTGGAAGCAAACATCCATATTCCAAATCCTCACTAGAACAGTGAGGGAATGGCATCTGCTAGCATTACAAAGTTGAAGTCTTTAGAAATATGCTTATTCTTTCAGAAGGACAATTTCTGCCTCATTTTCCCTAAAGGAATTTTCTCCTGTTCAGTAGTATATCTGCATCAATGTTCTTAAGGAGGCAACCAAAACAGTGTATCTGCTTTGACATAAATGCTGAAATGGTGCCCCAGTGTTGGAGTTGGCACCAAAATGTGGTGAAACAGAGAATCTTAAATCTTTTCCAAAGATCTTGATACGTTCAAAGATCCAGACTGCAGCTCTTCCAAAGGAGTTAAGACGGGAGATCTACTACAATCCTCAAATCAGGTAGTGTGCTTTCTCTTAATCCATTCTCATACGCAGAGGGAAAGCAAATTAAGTGTGTCCTGATATACTACGTTAGTAAAACTCATGTGCAGTACACACTTCATTACTACCCTCATGGGGATCAAAAGTAACTTGAGCAAATGGCCCCAACTCCTAGCAATTACCTCTTGAAAAAACTCCAAAGACAAAAGACAAACATTAAATAGCTTGAGAAGAACAGAACTGCTCTGTTCAGAGCTCTCCCTTACGGCCCTGGCTCCCAGCACAGCCTCCCAAGCCGATGGCAGAGGCACTGGGCCCTTGTTAGCCCAAGACAGGGCAGAGGCCCTCAAAGAGGACTAAACCCATACTGGAGTGCAGGACCAGGCTCAGGCCTGGCTTTGTGTCTGAGCAATGCTGCCCTCCAATGGCAAGCACGTTGTCACCACGCAGCCGACTCCGGACTGACACCCGTGCATCTGAAACGGATCAGCTAGTGTCCCCTCAGGCTCCTCACTTCACAAAAAAGGCAAAAGGATGGGGGTTTGTGATGATCAATCTGTTACTCTTTCTCTGGGCCTCTGAGACATATTCCCAGATGTTTGATACAGCTAGAAGAGCCCTGTACATTAAGTGCCCAGGCCTTGTACTGGGGCCACAGCACCCTCCTAACCCTCAGATCCTGTTTCCCTCTGAAGTCTCTTGGCTGTGGAGCTCAGTTCTCTATTAATCCTTTCAGAGACAATGCAGCAGAGAAGCAAGAAACAGCGGAGTCTAACTGAAGGCACAAATATTCTCTATTTGCAACTCCACAACTCCAGATCATGACAAGATCTTTAGGAAAGCTCCTGAATATAATAATTGCCTCTCCTACTGACCCATTCAGTGAAACTCCAATCCTTTCGAATCCTTTGATTCTGATCAGTGAAGCACTTGCTTAAAGACGATCCCTGTTTTAAAACAGGTTTCTAACTCCTTCCTTATTTTCACTAGCCAAGTTCCTCTTCTTTGTGGCTACAAAGTGGTTGCAAGCAGCTGTAGTGTTTTTCTCCACAGACCCTTCTCACAGCAAGTCTCTAGCAAATGCAGCCCTTCAACCCTGACGGGCCTCCTAGGGTTCATCCCAGCTTGCTAGAATGTCTTTCCACTAAGCGACCAGCCTCCACTGGAGTCAGCCACAGCTTGCTATTTAACACAGTGTAACTTTGAGTCCTGAATACATGTGAAGATTTATTTAAAAAACATACCACTTTTAACTCTTTTGAAATAGGGCACAAAAGATGCAAGGCCAGCTGATAGTTCACCACCGCCAACGGTACCTATGTCTGAAAATTTTTACATACACAAAAGCCCATTGCTACATTTACGTGAATGTTCTTGGTGAAGAAGGAGGCTTGAATTGGGGTACACCTGGAGGATATACAAGCAGCTGGAGAATATAAATATGTGAAAGGAGAAGAAATTATACATTGAAGAGATTTAGCATGGGGAGGGAAATGGAAATCCATGAGCTCTTCTCAGATGCAATCAGTGCCCTGCATGACGACTGCATAGTTTGAGCTGTTAGTGAAGTTGGCTACATAAGATGCTCAGATATACAGAGCCACTTTTAGCTAACAGGAAACATTCTTCTGCCTCTCTACTCAAACCTTCAAAATACTTAGAAAATCACTTTTCCTGAACTAGGCCTACCTTAACCATGCCAGCTTCTTCCCATATTCCCTGTGGTGATGGTGAGATGTGCAGTTCTGAGGCAAACCTGCAGCTTTTAGATATTAAAAAAGTAACAGACTTTGTATTTACCACGTGTGTTCTCAGATGTTTCTCTCACCTGGAAAGCTTCCAGTGTGCAAGTAAAGTTTATGTGTGTTTATAACTTTATAAAGTTTTAAAAGATTTGGCAGTTTGTCAGTCAGAGCTGCGATGCAGGTCTAGAGTGTGTTTATGGGCTCTGAACCGAGTATCAAAATTATGGGAAGTTTCATTTGCTTTTACGGATTTGCAAGTAGAGCTAACCAGCAGCTGTAGCTGAAGAGGATTCCTTCTGTATGTGAAAACCAAAGATTTCTTAAAACAACAAATTCCTGATTGAACTTGCTTATAATAAATTAAAACCTGCACTGCAGACCCCATGCAGTGCACTTCTCTGAAGCCCTGAAGCCTCTGAAACCCTGAAGCTGCCTGGATGGACCCAGAGGCTGCCTGTTCCCAGTCCCACACATGGCCTGCCAACCCTCCAAGGCCCCTCTGCAGCCCACAGAGACTCACACATGATGCTTGAGCTTCAGGCCTGGCTCATCTCCAGCCTCCAGCACGCTCCACATGCCATGGACATTGCTCTTCACCGCTGGATGTTGAGCAATGGCCTTCGCATAACCCCAGCCTCACTATGTCTGAAACACAGGAGCCCCCAATGAGGACTGAGAGAAGCACAGGTCAGTGAGTGCCATGGCCCATCTCTGGGTGGGGAGTTTAGTCTCTCTCAGGATTTGTTCCCACATTTGTCCCCCACAAGCTCCCACTCAGGTGCCCCCCTCCTCCTCTTGCATGGGTAAGCCCTGTCCTTGCACAGAGTTAAGAGTCACACTCCACTCTATGAATATTAGTCAGTTGGATTTTAGTTCTTAATTCTTAGGGGAAAAAATCATCTTGCATGACAGTGCAGTATCCCCTACATGGGCTGCTCTTTATGGTAATACTGTGGCTGTGCAATCTGTTGCTTTCGCCACTCCACTGTGGCACACTCTTGAAAACTAAGAAAAAATTTCTGATAAGAGGCCAAAATTGGCTTCAAGCAGGTAGTCCAGCAAGCTGTGGAGATTTTGCATACAGAGCTATTAAAATACAAAGTGACATGAAGGGTCAACTTCTTTCCACTCTGCTATAGCAAACAGCAAGAAGACCAAGATGTTTCTGTAAGGAGCTAATTACAGCTGATATGAAAGAGTAGGGGGTGTCTGTTCATAGAGACCACATGCAACACTGATAAATGCAAGAGTGCTGGACACTGCAGTCTGAACTAACAATACCTTGGCATCTATTTCGATCTATTTTCTGACAAACTAATTTCCCCTTTGAAATTGCAAAAGATATAGACATCAGTTTTGTTTCCCCTCTTTATCTGCGGAAAGTGAGGCACTATTATTTTTACAAAACACTTTCCTTTTAAACTAAACTAGTAAAAACAACTGACAACTCTATTGCTTTTATACATTACATTGAGTATTGTTATTTTCTCATTTTGGCAAAATATCCTCTATGAATATGTGAGTGTATGTATATATATATATTTATATATATATATAAAGAATTCATCCCACAAACTGATGAATTGACTGCAAACACAGTATTACTGGAAAAGAGACAAAAAGTAAATAATTATTTAGAAAGATAAATATAGTTGTTTTTTTGCTAGTGGTGTACTAGCAGCTTCCTATAAAAAAAACAGGTACAATTTTGAAAAGATTAGATACACAAAACGCAAATAATATAAATGCCACTCACTTTTCCTGCTTCTGGAAAGTGAAATGTTTCAGGAAAATAATGAAAAAGATTGTACTAATTATTACAAAGGATTCAGCAATAATAATTGTCTTTTGCATAGGGTTTTCACCTACAAAGTGTGCAGACTCTCATGGAAGCAAGGCTGTGAGTCTTCCCCATCTCTTAAAGAGAAATGAAAAAGAAGGTTGTAAAACCAAACCAGTCACAGTGACAGAGACAGAGACAGAAACTGAGCATCCTCATTCCCAGCACCCTGCTATAAGCATCACGAAGAAATAAAGAGATAGAAATACGCTGAATCCTTGCCTCCGTATCACCCGCAGATTTCTAGAATTATGATTAAGGAGACAACACAACTCAGTCAGTCAACCACCTGTCCTCCCAAGTAATTACATTTTAACTATTAAAAGGCTTTGGTAAACTGACAGCTGTGTGAATGTTTGGTTTGTGTAGCATATCCATTTGCCATCTTAAGATGATTAATGTAATTTCCAGCCCAGCAGACATCAAGTAATGAGTTCAGAGCAGTTATAGGTATCTGCATGCAACTGACCAAGAGACATGATGGAGTCATGCTACCTTTCATTTGTGGCTAGTGAAAGACTTCAAAGAAGAACTAGAAGTCAGACAACTTCCGCTGCAGAGAGCTCCTCACATTTCACTGAATCTAGGCTGTTTTATTCCACAGGGCCTCCCTCCATGGAAGACTAATAGTGCTCCTAAGCAACTTGGCTTGACAAAGAATCAAGAACAAATGCTTTTCCGGACTTGTATGAAGAACCAGGAGAGGAAAGTGACATGTAGTTATCAGGAATTTTATATGCAGTTTAGCACTTGGCTTCACGTGTGGTGCTATGTGGAACAGTGTTTCTGGTTCCTGCTTCCTTGTCTTTAAAAGGAAGCTGGTACCTAGCTATGAGATATGAGTTCCTCCTCCTGAGACTGCGGGGCTCAGTGTGTGTTGAACAGTTTGAGGTCTTTGGATGAATAACATAAAAAATCATTATTGGCTCCCAAATGTTTTGTATATTACGTAGTTGTACTCAGTATAACAATCAAATATAGAACATGTTTCTGCAAAGCCAGCACATATAAAATTCTCTGTTGTCTCTTTCTACTTTATCAAGTAATGTTTAGGAATCTTTAGAGTCCCCATTTAATGCTATCTACAATATCAAGGCTGATTTTACCCTCCATATTTTTGTAGTTTTCTCCTTCTCTCAAACAGGTAATATAATTGTGGGAAGAATGTCTCCCCTTAATAATTATTACACACAAAGCTTCAGACATGCAAATTCCAGGTAAAGGCCTGAAATTTTGAAGGCTGTCATTATCATTCCAACACAAAGAGACCTTCCTGAGGACCACTGGTTTTGCATAAAAGGATGTGTCTTTTGTTTCCTTTCAGTGTTACAATGAAAGATATGTCATGACTGCCTCATAGGCTTTTTGGTAATACATTTCATGAACAAACTCACTTATCGTATAAAGCTACATTCATGCAAGAAATGATAAGGTGTGGCCTAGGAGAAAACTTACACCATCTTGTCCAGCTGAAATAATCAGCTTCCACTGCATGTCTCTTGGAGTCACGGGGGCTAGTACATGAATCTTGCCAGCCCTGGAAATTATTCTAAATCAGTTCATCACATTCCAACCCAACACTTCTTCTGATTACAAAGTTAATAGCTTGAAATGGACATTCTAGAATTAACACTGTGACCTGCCTAATTGGTGACACAAAGAGTGGCAAAGTGTAGTGTAAGGGCCAGGCTGAGAGTGACAGTATCCAATGATGCTTGAGGCTCCACTGCTAGAAGCAACACTGGAAAAGGGAGATAATTGTAGGTTTTTCATTTCTCCTTTTGGCCTGTAAAAGTTTGCTTTCCATAATTGACTTTCACAGGCTACTTATTATGTATATTTTTCAATAGGAAAATATCAGTGATGAGCCATATGATGCAGCTTAATCAGATGCCTGGCAGATTCTATAATGTTTGAATGCAGAACAGAATTTCTGAGAAAGGAGTGCAGGATTCTAAGGACACTTCAGTTACTCAGAGCTCCCTGAAAGCACCTTTGAATGATTTTCAGCCAGTCCAATAACATATGATATCAAATAATACAGGTTCAGAGAAAAATAAATCATTTTTAGAGGAAGTTGCTTTAAGATTTCCTCTCAAAAACATACAAACAACTCCTTACTCCCCCAAAATGTAACAAAAATTTGCACCTTCTGCTGATTTCGCTATCTAACTGGGCTGAATAAGCAGCAGTGCTCACAGGGTGAAGGGGGCAGTGAAAGTGGGGACTGTGCTGCTGACCCCATGTACCCACTTGGTTGGCTTAGCTGTAAGGTGAACCTACTCTCTGACTGATGTCCAGGCCTATCTGTGGAAGTGCATGAGACAGGTATCAACAGAATGAGTCTCACTCTCTGGGAATGAGACTTGACAGGTCTGACCGTGGGTTTTAAATGGTTGAACAGGGAATGAGAGAGAGATTCATCTGATGAAAACTTTTCCTAGAACAAAGACAAAAACAAAAAAAAAGCCAGAATCCACACTCTGTACAACACTAAAGACATCATTTTTTCTTTGGAATTTATTCTACAGTTAACTGAATAAGAATGCTAAAAAATAAAGCTTCTTTTTATTCTCTCCTTGGATTTGCAATGGGAAGGATTTAAAGAACTATATTTGATCCATTAGGTTTGGGAACTCACAGTGCTGTACATTGTTTTAGTGTACTAAATTTAGTTGACTTCTGTCTCTTTCAATTACCCTTCTGAAAAGGACAGGTGAAAAATAATGTGTCTCCTTGTATCATTTGGTTTGCTGTTGTTTAATTCTTCTCTTCTAGTACTGGATTATGTTTTGTAGGGTAGGGAGGACAGAACAGCTTAAGGGGGAAAATGCCTTAGTAAAAAGTTATCTTTTTTTTTGAGTTTGAGTTTGAGCTTGAGCTTGTACCTTCTTCCCTTTCATATTTATATCTCACGCATAAAATGTCAGGATTGTTGATAAGAACACAAAAGTCACATGGAGAATGGGCTGGATCTTAACTCTGGTAAAATAGGCCTACTCTTAGAAATACTAAAAATAAAAATAAATTCCTCTGCAGTTTATCTTCATGCCAAAACAGTTCATCACTAACATGAATCAAAATCAAATAGAAGTTCTATGCATGTAATCCATTATCTTATCCATTTTTGCCACAGCAAAGAACTGTAGAAGAATAGCATGCCCTAATTCTTAAAAGAAGAGCTGTGCTTCCCATAGAGGTACTCTTAAGCATTTCAGAAATAGTTCAGTTCCATTTAGTATCACTTACGTGTATGCCCTCAGTTCAGCTATGCACAACATCCCCTTAAAACCCCTCAATCTCACAAAAGGAGGTAGAAAGTAGGCATGAATTCTGGGGCAGATCTTGAACTCAGCTTCTTCTTTGCAAAGGATACAACAGTAAGAGGTATTACGTTTCTGACTGTGATGTCCTCTAACCATCAGATAATTATCAAATACTTTGGTGAGGAGGAAATAAGAAGATGAATGTGCTTTAGCGATCCATTAAAAATTTCTAAATAGTAATTGCTGAACTTGACCACCCTCAAAAACCTTGTTCTGAAAACAGAAAGCAGCAGCAATGGTTTCTCCTGATTTTCTGCTGTGGCTAAAAGATGAAACAGACGCTAGATTTTTATTCCCCTACCTTGTTTCGGTGCTCAGACTGGGCTGATACTCCAGAGAGTTATTTTTAAAAGGGCCTTTGGAAAGGAAGGGCTCCGTTCAAAAGTTCAGCATTTCTTGTTAACCTTCCTGTTGGAAAGGTTAGAAAAGTCCACCTTCCTGTACCTGATAGTACTTCATTAATTATCAAAAGTAACCTACCACTGAAACGTAATGCAGAAAATTCAGCAGTGAGCACCTAGGTTTCACTAATTCCTCCAGAGACCTATGAGGCAAGGAAGCCATGCTCTGTAATAAGGCTGAGAAGAACTTATGACAGGAATGAAAAATTTTCTAGTGTATCTTATGAAAGTGCTGGTGACTGTGGTTTCAGTCTAGCTGCCAAAGGGAAAACAATAAAAAGTACTTAGATTTCTTTACTTTCTTTTCTTTCTTTCACTAGGGACAAGACAGCTATCAAAGGCAGAGATACTAATGAACAAAACTACATGGAACCATTGAGGGCTGTGACTTCTTGGAGCAAAGTATCTTTGAAGCAGATTTCCTGGCATTCCCCTTTCCCATCTATCCACCAGACGTTCTCTAAACTTTATTTTGATGAATGTCTTATTCAGATATCAGGATGTCGCCAGGATCTGGGGAAAACAGGCCACATCTGTGACATGGTTGCTACAAACATGAGTCCTTGGCAATGCCCATAAATTCTGCTACCAGGTATGTAAGCAGCAAGTATGATAGTCTTTGTGGGCTGATGGCTTAAATAACGTGCAAACAGATTACACAGTAGAAACATGTCACTGCCTGTGCTATGACAGCAGGTATGTTCTTACCCATAGCTGGAGTGCACCTACTAGGGCAGAGTTTGAGGTTCACCATCGCAGACAAAGATATTGTTTTCGGATTGTGACAAGGCAACAAAAGAACAGAAATATCTTAGCAGAGATGCATTTTTTTTCTGTAGGAAGAATTTATTCAATAAATGTCATTTCTCAGTTAAAGCTCTATTTTATGAACAGGCAATCATTCCTAAGACAGAAAAAAAAGATTAAAGTCCCTTTGCCACAAAAGGCTCGGATCCCTTTTTGGCTGTTTTTCTACCAGACTGATCAAGTGTTGGGCATTTTGAGCACATAAAGTCCCCTGGCACCTCTCTGAAGGAGTCTTGCAAGTAAGGAATAAAACTTGCAATTTTAAGATGTTGGATAGTCTCCATTGCTTGTTGTTGCTTCAGACTAACTGCTGACCTAAGTGGACTATCCATGCGTTCAAGTGGGTTTCCACAGTAAACAAGCTCCCAGTGGAATGTGAGATGATATACAGAAATATTTGTCTGTCTTCCAATATAGATACTTGAGAACTCATGAGATAATTAGGGGCTTATAATCTATGCTGCTTCTCCCTTGGGGACCATTACAACATTGAGAAACTAAAACACTCCTGAGAAACATAATCAAGACAACACATCTACACAGAAAACCATCATGCCTAGTAAGTGAAGGAATACTCTAGTGGTTGAACATCAGACATTAATATGGCAATTTGCATCTGGATAAAATATTTTTTCAGAAGAAATCACTTCTGCACAATACTTTCATTCCCGGTTTGCTCATCTTTTAGAACAACTAATAGGATTGTGGAAGGAAAGACTAAGATGCTGTAAGAACAGAGTGAACTGAAGGCTTATGGGATGAGTCTTCGGATGTGGTTGTGGGAGAGGAGCAAGGGGAAGATGGATGGATCCTACAAATAAATGGTCAGGGAAGGTGTTGGGGTAGGAGAGGGAAGATATGCACAGAAATCAGTGGACACCGCAAAACACAGTCTTCTCTGCTGTTCCTGCCCCCTGGAAGGCTCCTGGTGATACCACAGCCCCTGCCAGGCTGAGGAATCCAGACCACTTGCACCGATCCCATGGGCTGCTCTATTGCCAGTTCAGGGTCCAAACTACTGGTGCAAGAGCTTTGAACTTCGTGCCCTGGTCTGCTCCAGTTTCTGCCAGAGCCTCTGGTCTGCTCTGGCTCTCCGTATTTTTCGTAAGGCTAATTAGCCTAAGAAGGCTAAAAACCATAGTCTAATAAGGCTAAATGGCTTGTCGGACTAAACCAAAAATTCCCTTGGAAGGAGGAAGTATATTTACATGAGGTAATTAAAATAATTAATAAGAGAATATTCATCTTACCATAAGCATTCAGATCTCACATCCTCATATGCCAGGTGCTATGCAGATAGGTTAGAAGACAACAGCTTCTTGAAACAGCTTAAAACAAAGCCAACATGCAAAACCTGTGAAGAACAGAGCAAAAACACAAATACATTTCAATACATTTGTGGTTCCTCATTACCTCAATTACAATATCCTTAGTTAATCAAGGAATAGCATGTTCAAATTAAGTTCTGTGGGTGAACTTAACAGCTATTCTGTTGCAATGTGAAACCTCACTTATGAAACACTCGTGTCCTGTTAGGACCTCATTTGCAATTTTGCTCCTCTTTTTACAGGAGAATTTGGAAGTATGCTATATAGTGCACAAGCACCTTGCTTTAAGACAAGGGATACATTTTTAGAGGAGAATACACTTTATTTTCAAAGATACTGGATAACTCTTCCGGGCTTCAAATTATATTTTGGGCAAAAAAACCTCATATTTTTCTTACAAATGACTCAAATTCACCTCAAAACAGAACAGTTTCCACACAGAAAAAAAGTATTCTGGTCAGATGTGCCCCCAACACCCACTTATGTTAAAGTGAGAAACTCCCTTCTAGTGAAGGGATAAAAGAGCATCCAAGTGTTCCATCAAATGTTTTACTTACTCTGATATTGAATAGTTCTACAAGGAAGTCCTACCTTCTTGAAGAAACATTAATAACCCAGTGTTTCTTACTCTTTCTTAAAAAATACATATAATATTTCCTCCTTTTTGTTTTCACAGAATCACAGAATCACAGAATGCTTAAGGTTGGAAGGGACCTCTAGGGATCATCTAGTCCAACCCCCCTGCTCCAGCAGGGACACCTAAGAGCACGTGGCACAGGGTGGCACCCAGGCAGGCTTTGAAGATCTCCAGAGAAGGAGACTCCACAGCCTCTCTGGGCAGCCTGTTCCAGGGCTCTGTCACCCTCACAGTAAAGAAGTTCTTCCTCATATGGAGGTGGAACTTCCTGTGTTTCAACTTACACCTGTTACCCCTCATCCTGTCACTGGCCACCACGGAGAAGAGCCTGGCCCCATCCTCCCTACAATCACCCCTCAGATACTTGAACATGTTGATCAAATCTCCTCTCAGCCTTCTTTTCTCCAGACTAAACAGGCCCAGGTCGCTTAGTCTTTCCTTATGTGACAAATGCTCCGTCCCTTAATCATCTTCATGGCTCTCTGCTGGACCCTGTCTAGAAGCTCAATGTCCTTCTTGTACTGGGGAGCCCAGAACTGCTCGCAATACTCCAGGTGTGGCCTCACCAGAGGTGAGCAGAGGGGCAGGATCCCCTCCCTCGACCTGCTGGCAATGCTCCTCCTGATGCAGGCCGGGATCCCATTGGCCTTCTTGGCCATGTGGCCACATTGCTGACTTGTAGTTAACTTGTTGCCAACCAGGACTCCCAAATCCCTCTCCTCAGAGCTGCTTTCCAGCAGATCAACCCCTAATCTGTACTGGTGCCTGGGGTTATTCCTCCCCAGGTGGAGGACCCTGCAGTTGTTCTTGTTGAAGCTCATGAGGTTCCTCTCTGCCCAACTCTCCATCCTGTCTAGATCTCTCTGAACGGCAGCACAGCCCTTGGGAGTGTTGCCCATTCCTCCCAATTTAGTGTCATTTGCAAACTTGCTGAGGGTGCACTCTGTGCCCTCGTCCAAGCCATTGATGAACTTGGGGACACCACTGGCCACAGGCCTCCAACTAGACTCGGCCCCTTTTATAACAACCCTCTAAGCTCTGTCATCCAGCCAGTTTTCAATTCACTTCACTGTCCGCTCATTCAGTCCACACTTCTGGAGCTTCCCTATGAGGGTGTTACGAGAGACTGTGCCAAAAGCCTTGCTGAAATCAAGGTAGACAACATCCACAGCTCTCCCATGGACATCCAGCCAGTCACCTCATCGTACAAGTCTATCAGGTTCATCAAACACGACTTTCCCTTGGTGAATCCATGCTGAAAGTACTTACTTCTTTCAGTACTTACTTCTGTGTTAAATGCAGATCTTTCAGAGAAAATGTGGTGCTGTAGTTATGCGACAAATCAATGAAAAATTACAAAATTGTTTTTAGGAGGATTTTGGCTCTAGGAAGGGAAACAAGCAGTGAGATAACTTTCTGTCACACATGCAATTAGCTAATGTATGAAGATAACAGAGGCAAAAAATGTTCTGTAAACTGATAGATCCAGTTTCACCTGGTCTGGGTAAGAGATGAGCTTTAAATTCCATCTCCTTTTGGGTGTGATGCCAGTGGAAAAAAAAAAAAAAAAAGAAGTCTATAAATTATGGATGATTAGCTCTGTCACTAATAGAAGGAAGTATTTGTTAGACCATGTCCAGATTTGTTAGTCCATATTGTCTTCTAAATATGGTACTATTTATGCTATGACTTCCAGTATGGCTACTACTAAGCATTATTAGAAGCGAGTCACAGACTTCACATCTGCTAGCATAGACCCACCTTAACAGTTCCAAAAAAAAATGGTCTCATAATGGCAAATGAGTAAGAAATCAAAAAAAAAAAAAGGGCAATTTTACCATTTGCAGATATGTCTATTTGCTGAAAGGAATTCAATTTATTAGTAAAACCATTTTTGTTCAGGTTTAGCATCAGACAAAATTAGCTGGAGGGTTACTTACTTTCAAGTAGATCCACTGTTTCACTCTTCTCCTGGCAGAAAAGGAAAGGAAAGTACCTCTAGGTTTTCAAGGCATAGATCATGTCTTTCTTGTGGTATGAAGTAATTTCTTTTAATATTCTGCTGTGCAATTCACCAATTCCCAGAACTGCATGTTATAGTTTGCATTCTGAACAAAGCTAAGTACATTCCCTTCCAGGGCTCTTTTGTCTTCTAAATGCATCCTCCTTGGTTGTGTTTCATGTTATTGTGTTCACACTGGTTCTGTATAAATGAACATATTAATCCTTAATTTTCTAGTTTTTTTTGCTCAGTTTGCCAAGGAAGGATTTTTCTTCTCTCAGAAGCTGCAGATGCAGGTTACCACTGTGCCAGCTTCTGTCTTGTCCTGGCAAAGGAATTAATTCAGGAAAAGTCCATAAAAATGTGCATTTTCTTTTCATTTTTACAGTACTTTGTGGTTGTCTCACTGCATTCTCACCACTTTTCTATCATTCTTTATGAAGAACCCATCACAGCAGCCGAGGTCTGCAGAGCTGGAGCAGCAGATCTTTCCAAATGGAGGGCAAAGCTGCGGGAAACTGTCTTTCTCCCACAACTACCTTATCCTTTGCAGCACCCATGGGAAAATGCAAACCCATCATCTTGGCTTATTGCAGCATTCACAGTGAATAAGGAAAAGCTGCCAGGGTGCTCTTCATTTCTCAGCAGCTTGAGGTCCACTCAGAAGTACTTCAGCTATCTGCATGCATTTTCAGTAGACCTAAATGCAAGACAGGAATTAAAAAAGGAAGCCTGCACAGGCAGGAGATGTTCTAGTCTGAAAGGAAGCAGGTTTGGGATGGGGTGACATAATCCATGAGTGGAGTACAACCGCAATACTGCTGGAAACTTCACCCGTGAAAGCACAGCACATCAGTGCAGAGGAAACCGGTATGTGGCATCCTGCTAGAGTCCTTGCATGTTTCAGAGGAGTCTGGCCTGGATCCAGTCAAAGCTCAATTCATAGAAACAATATATTTCCTTTCCTATGTATCCCTTCTGGAAGAAAGCAGAAAACAAAGCCCTATTGCTGTAGAGGCATCATCCAAAATAATTTAAAATGGCCTAAAATGTACCAAAGTTGATGATTCATGGAACCACCTTTCTAGATCTTCAATCTAGAAACAAAAAAGCTGCTGAGTTAACATGTGGTTGCATAAAGCTATCCATGAGATCCTGGTGAGGACCCTAGGAATCACTGAAGAACAACTGCCAATCCTTTCATGCCTGCTTTCTGCTTGCCTATGGAAAATGACACCCATAGCACGGATAATCTCAGCCACAAAAGCAGACTCTTTCCTTGGAACCCGCTATCCGTCAGAACCACGGTAGGCGAAAAGATCAGGACTTATTGCCACAGAGTTTTTTTGGTATCAGTTTTGATGTCCTAGTCCAGCTACAAACAACAGGGTCTGGCTCATGGTCAGACTGCATAGCACGAAGCCCCTTTAGCAGAATGGGTGTCCCATGGAAACTCCAGTTCAGATATTCGAACATCCCTCCTTGAAAATGGATCAGCTAAACTGGTTACACAGAAATAGGTTGGTCCTCAGTTCACACCTGCTATGATGAAGTTACTTGTTCTTATCTACCATCATCCACAAAGGGCATTGCAAACCACCTCTGAAACAACACATCTGCAACAAGGTATGAAAACTCTAGCGGCATTAATATCTGATGTCTTTGGAACAGTAACGATATCTTCTTTTATGAGTAGAAGAGTCTTAAGAAAGTCATTATTTGTCACGGGGTGATCCAAAAGCTGTTAATCTCCTGTCTACACCTTCAGAAAGAAGAGAGGAGGAAAATCTAATTTAAACTAGTGCTGCTAGGAATAAAAAAATTCAGGCTGGTGCTATGTTAAATTACTCAGGAGGCTGAGATACCCAGCAATAGTCTTAAGAAAAAAAGAAAATTATAGGGTCTATCAATTAGAGAAGCGGTGCTCCGAGCCTATGTGCTGGCATGCTTACAGTTTTTTTAATGTCTGGCAGGATGTTTTACAAACTAAACTCAGCAAGATGACAATTCCACCAGAAGGTGCTTCAGATGGTTTTGCTAATAATTTTGATCAGCTGAAATGCAGAAAAACATCACTTCACTTATTTGGCTTTTCTAGAACCTGTCAAATCTGAGCAAACCATTAATTGCCCCCTCCTGCATCTCTCCCCCATCCCTCCCACCTCTTTCTGAACAGACACACTTCAGTTCATTTTTTCTTCAAGTATTCAGCATAACCAGCCTTTTTTTTTTCCCCAAAAAAACAAAGTTTGGTCATTCCTTGTGCACTTCCTTTGCCAGAAGGAAGTACCATTTCTTGAGAATATCCATTGAAGGCTGGGAATGCTAAAGCTGCAAACACGTAAGTGCTAACCACCATATATTGGCTTTTGTTTTAATAGCCTTTTAACCAACTTTGTTAATGGACTGAACACAATTTAGATATGGAACTTGGCTAAAATGTAGCTTCAATTGGCTATTAAAATTTAAGAGCCAACTAAGATAGCTAATTACAAAAAAGCTCCAGTGATAATGCTAAGCAGAATTAGTAATAGCAAATGACAGTCTGTCTAGTCTTATTCCCAAAGGGAAAGAAACTCTTAACTGAGAAGTCAACCAGACAACGTGCAGAAAACCTAATTGCATTACTGGTATTATGGCATCCCAAATCTGGCAGCTCACTAGGACAAAACAGTGAGTAAAGTCTGTCAAACTACTCAGAAAAGCAACTGACCCCCTTCTCAATGCTTGCTGCAACAGACATCAGGTATTATTATTTCATCTGAACTTATTCAGAAATATTCTTGTAAAAGCTATAAAATCAGCATCATCTGAAAAGTATCTTATACCTATTCTGAATTTGATTCTCTCTCCAGATATTTGGGATTAGGGGAAAAAAAGATATAAACAGCAATCTGTCTGCTAAATGCTGAAGCACTAAAAGCAGCATTCTGTGCTTCATTATCAATATCCTCATTACACCATCAGTTGAAGTGCCGACTAGTTCTCCTGTGAAGATTTATCATGTATGGTGGCCACTTTGAAACGTAGGTAGCAGAGTCTTTAACATTCCCTCCTCAAGTGTCTCCCTGCTGTGCCTGTAAATGTCAGTCCAGTTTTTTCACGGCTGTGCGCGCAGATTAGAAACAGCAGGAGAGCTTGGGAGTATGACTACAATACCAGTAAGGACACTTGTCTTCATGGCACTGCTCAAGTGATTCTTGGAATGCAGGACCCTGCTGTTTTCTAATATTTACACACAACTGGAGTCATCAAGAGCAGTAAATGCAGTCTAAAGGCAGCTTGCTTCTTTTGTGTTAGGGGCTTTACTTTCAAATGGGGATGTCAACAAAATCCTCTCCTATAAAGTGGCATATTTCCCCATCACGGTTTTGCAAAACAAATGCAGCCACACGAGCAGCAGCAGAGCAGGTCCCACCGCCGCGTCCTGCGTGGTTCACCCTGGCTGGCCCACACCTCACACACGACGGCAGCTCACAGGCAGCCGGAGATTCCGGCCAGCAGCTAACGTATTTCCACACACCGGCTTCTGCGAGCAGGCCCAAGACCTGGGATAACATTTATCCAGAGCAAAAAGCAGCCGCTCGGTTCTTAGAACACTTGTCAGCACAAACTTCCACCAAGATATTTCACAGTGGGTAGAGGACAGGAGAGATTTTAACCAAATCTGCAACATAAAAAAATACTTGACATATGCTGGAATCAACTTGTTTCTTGGCATTTGGTTTTGGTGGCGTCAAAAGGAAGCACCCTCTTTGAAAAAGTGGAAGGTAAAGAAGACAAGTTTAGCAGTAAGTTACTAAAATAAATAAATAAAGTAAAATACAGAAGTTCAACTAAGTTACAAAACAATGGGGTTAGCTTTGAATATGTAATAAGGGCAAGAGAATCTAGTTTGCTTTCCTGAAAACATTTCTTTCGAAGTGTGCATCACACATTTTGATCAAATTGATTCTTGCTGCCATTAAGGTTTGGTCTGAAGAGATTTAAGCAAAACTGGGCCTCAGAAATAGAATTTTTAATTCTGAAATGAAGATAATTTTATACTTAAATTTTTCAAACACACTTTGCTAGTGCACACCTGGGCAGAAAGAGATGAACTTATAGTGATCAAAACAGAAAAGACAAGGCATGTATTTTTCCAGTTTTTATTTCAAAAATCCCTAATTATTTTCTTTTTAAAAACTAACCCTAGCATTCATTCAGCCTTTACATTTACATCAGTTTTGTACTCAGACATTACATAATCAAGCAAGCAGAACACAGGAGATCCACACAAATACACTTTTCATGGCTCAGATGGATTTCTTTTGGTTTGCCAGACCTCAGAGCAGGCTCCCTGATAGGAATGATGTCCGTGCCCACCTTCCATGCATTTTTTTCCAGACTCGAAATGCAAAGTAGTGGGTGTTTGACACTCAAATTAATCATTGCATATTTTGACTTAAAACTCAGAGAAGACTTAAAAGCCATCAAAAAGTGTTTAAAAAAATTCAGAAGCATATGTATATATGTCAACTCTTCAAAAACATGAAATAATTAATTTGCTATGAGAAGCATTAAGATTATTTTCTGTCTTCTCTCTTCTCCTGGACCCTATCCCACAAATTTTGGTCTCTTTCACAAGAAACTACAAATACATTGGAAAATTGATACAAAGAAAATACTATGGAAAAAAAAAAACACTAAAATTCACCTGTTCTCCACAGAGCACATGGCGCTGCTGTAAACTGTTTAAACACTTCCATTTTGTAACAGACTAGAGTAGATGTGAAACATTATTTTGGTGGTGTGTTTTCTTGTTTTAATTCAAACACTCAAGCAACAGTTCAGAGATGTCTCTATCATTTCAGACCGACTGTGCAATGGTCTAAGCATTTCATCCAAGCGGCCTCCAATAAGACTATTCTCAAAATTAAACTGAGATACAACAGTGCTGGCTTCTTATAAAAAAAAAAAAGCCAAAACTAAATAATAAGTCTTTATTTCTACATTTTAAAGTAGCCAAAAGCACTTGCCATGAAGACAAGAAATTTTGTAGATAGAAAATAAAAATGTATCCTCACTTTAAAACTGGCAAAATTTTGCATTTTAAAGTATACGTAAATTATGCAAATATTTTAATAAAGCATTTATTTTTCAAAAAACAGGTACAAACAGCAGTCTAGTTTTTATAGGATTTATCATCTAAAAGGGGAAAAAAAAATTCCAGTGCTACAGTAACTGAGAAAAAGAGAGGTGAACAGAGGAGCATCTTATTTTGTTTCAACTACTTCTGGACTTTCTTTCTGGTTGTTACTCCCTTCTTGGCTTTGGGGGACGTCCTCTTCCGTGTTTTGGTAGCCGCTGCTTCTGCAATTCAAAAAAAGTCCAAACTTTCCATAAATTAAATACCAGAAATGTACAAAAAGAATATAATTTGCACTATTTTCAATAGATAGGTCGAATCAAATTACTCATTTAGCTTTGATTTACATGATGAGAAAAAAATATATAGGCAGGTTGATCAAAGAGACTATAATCAAATACAATAAAATAAGAAATTTCTTCCATTCTGATCTTTTTCTTGAGCACCAGCAGGGAGGAGGAAAAAAACAAACAAAACAGCAAGTTCACATGAATCACAATCATCTCTGGTCACTTTCAGAAAAAATATTAGATATAATAAAAATTACTACTATTTTTAGAAAAGTAATTACCAAATAAAGTGTTTTTCATCCTCTAGTCATAGTATTTAAAAAAATATATTTCTGACTTCCTCCTTGAAGTCACTATGACTAATTTAACTTCTTGCTTGTAAAACTATATATAATCCTACAGTTCCTGCCAACTCTTAATCTGCATTAGTGCCAGAGAAATAAAGGTAAGGTCGAGTTTCACAGCAGTCCTTAAGAAAGAGGTTGGTTGCATAAGGCAGCAGCCTTTAAGCAGTGTGAGTCACTAATCGTTCAGGCTCAATGGGTAAGTTCAGAAGGAAGCAAGGAGACAGGGAACAGTGCAAAACAAACCACATTAGAGTCTTGAGTCCGTCCTAAGCCAAATCATACCAAGACAAGTGTAGAATCATTGCAAACTTGCTTTGCTTTTGTTTAATTTTATGTAACAATTTTCTCTTAAAATGTTGTTGTAAAAGCAAAACGTTCAAATTATCTTTCAAGTCTGTAAAAATTCTTCAAAATGTAGAATGAAAAATATTTTTCTTTTTCTTGGTTCAAAAGTGTTTGTTGCATCCATCATAAATCTAAAAATAGATATTGCTATACAGTGCATGTTTGATAAATCAATTTATAAAACCTCTGCTCATGGTCTCTTACTGAACAGAGCCCCTTGATCAGTGAAAGATCCACTCTGGCAAACCAAAAAAAAAAAAAAAAAAAAAAAAAGCGCTCTCAAAAGACTGGTATATAAAATCACATCTATTTTGGTACTCTTAAAAGTATTGGTATTTAAAAGCTATTGCAGCACAGGTAGGTACCAAAAATTAAAGGAGTAACTTAACTATGTGAATCATTTCTCCTACCAGCTAAATTTTGGCTTATCATCAAGTATGAGCAGTTTATAGCTTTCAAATTCACAACGTATTTCCAGCTGCTAGAAATGTGAATTCTAGCATTAGGCATGTCTTTTCGAGCTCAAAAGAGCTTTTAAATTGAGTTCTCAGTAGCAGATTAGTCATTGTGTATTTTGGTACTGTTTTTCCCTCTCCTCTCCTGAAATTTATCCCTGGAAGTTTTTGTACTGCAAGAGACAACATAGAAGAACCAAAGTTTTCACTTAAAAAGAGCCATGTAATGGCCTCCTCCTTCCACCCCCCCCAGCATCCCCAAAAATGCAACCTTGGATGCCACCCTGTGCCACGTGCTCTGGGTGTCCCTGCTGCAGGAGCAGGGGTTGGACTAGATGGTCTCTAGAGGTCCCCTCCAACCTCAACCATGCTGTGATTCTGTGAAAAAAACCTAATGTTTACCCTTCACCAGTTTTGACTGATCTACGTGTGTTTTTTATTCTCATCTAAGATTGCATAATGGAGTACTCAAATAGGTCAAATTCATGTCCCATTATCAGAAAGATTCCCAATACAACAACTTGGACATTGGCTAGGAAAGTATCACTGATATTTGTGCAGAGAGAAAGATACTTTATCAAATGTTCACACTCACAGTTGAGGACAGCAGGTAGTATGGTATGGGTGGTAGTCATGGACAACGCAAGCAGTCCAACCTCACTTAAACCTAGGTCAGTAAGAGCTCAGGCATTTTTAATTGCCCACTTTGGAATACCAAAAAGGGGAGGAAATCCACCCTGCCTCCATTTTCTCCTTTGCTGCATTCATAAACTCTTTTCAAGATTTTTCTAGACAAATCACGATCATGATGAATCTCTGAGTGGATTCCATTTAAGTAGATTGTAACACCAAATGAGGGTGCAGACAGAACTATTACAAGCAAGGGGAAAGCTTTTATAAAATAGATTAATTTGAACTAAGTTGAAACAGGAATTTAGGGTGAGGAAGAATTATATTTATAAAAATAAAACAGTTGGTGTCACTGCACAGCTTGCTTTGAGACTGCAGCAAAGTTCAGCAGAGACACAAGGAGAACCACAGGCTCTAGAGCAACTCTTACAGACAAGCTGAGGATGATAGATAAACCCCTCTGTAAACAGGATCTCAAAGCAACATTACAAAATAAACAGAGCAGAAGCTAGGTGCAGAGCTGAGAAATACCCAACTGGAGTTGGGAAGGTCTGAAATAAATGAAAGAACAAGAGTGATGATCATAGTTTTTAGCTCTCCAATGAAAAAAAAAAAAAAAAAAAAAAACCAACACACACGCACAAAAATAATTTATCTGGCTGATCTGAAGTACCTCTTCTTCCCACACCTCATCTCTGCAAAAACAAAAGGAAGAGCTGTGATGGTGCACTGGTGGCACTGGTGCACTCTTCCAGTATACAAAAGGTTGCTACACAGAATGAAAGCAATTTTTACATCCATAGCAGACAGAAGAACTAATACGAAGCCCAAAACTCTAACATGGGAAATTACAGAAAACAGCAAGAAAACAGTAGCAAGAAAACAACAATCACACCTCACCAGCTTTTTAGCAGTCAGGTTAGTCAAGTATTAGAATAGGCCTTGCCCAAGGATGTTTTAGAAGAAAAGTTTCTATATAAGGACTATAAACAATCCTGCCTTTCAGATGTTGAATGCAGCTGATGGCCTCTTGATATTCCTTTTCACCTTGCTTTCTGATTCTGCAAGCATTGTTTTAGAATCACATGCAAATCTTACGAGTAAGGGCAATAAGAAAGTATTTGAGTCATAGAAAAGGATGGTTTCTATTGAATTAGAAAGGTTGAATTAGCAAGAAGGAGCAGAAAAAGAGAGTCCCAAGGTTCCCACTGAAATGCCTGCTTGAGGGAAATGTGGACAGTGAGGGAGTCTGAGTGTGAAAACACAGCTGCTGAGCAGCTGAAGTTGGATAAGATTCAGGTGTTAAAGGTGGCTGCTAGGTTACATCATAGGCTACAACATTCAAAAAAACAGAACCCCATACCGTTTTTAAGACTCCAAGCAAACATCATAGTAAGTGAAAAATACCTAGCAGTGGCCATGCTGCAGGTTAGCAACTGCATCACTTGCATATGCTGAACTTACACCTGACAAAGACTGAGGAGTACGCGCCAGCCTCTGGGTAACAGCTCAAGAGTGCCAGCAATTCTAGTCTCTGTACCAGCTCTGAAACTGGGCTTACAATAACCAGCTTCATTAAACAATAGGGCTAACACATTCTGCCCTCAAAAGCAGCAATGTACAGTTGAGTATGTCGCTTAGGTATAGCAAGGTTTCATTTAAACAAAATATATATCAAATTCTGAGTGTGTGTGTGTGTGTGTGTTTGAGAGATCTTGCACTCACGCTTTGTTCTACATTTCTCTTCAAAGAATCCAAGGCCAACAAATGTGGAGTGTTGGACTATGTCGTGGAGGGTTCTCAAGTGGCTTCTGATGGAGATGTTCTCAAACTAGCCTCCACATAGATAGAGCTTAATCATCATTGCTGCACAAAGACCCAGTGTGACACAGCAGGACAGCTCCGTGACAGAACTGACATTTAACTCGGGTGATTTCATGCCAATGAATACTGAATTACCACAGTTCGGCTGAGAACTGACGAAGCAGGAATGGAACGGCCACTATACAACACTCTTCCTAGTCAACTAGCCTTGACCTTACATAGACTGCTATATCAGATCCTAACATTAATCCAAGAACATGTTCTGTTACCATTTAACAAATCAGCAACTAATTGTGAATTTGTGATTTTCAAGGAAATCACATGAAATTATCAAGTCATTTTCCTGGATGGCTCCCTAAGAAAACCTTTGCTTTATCCACCCTTTACAAGGGTACTACAGTTGTCAAACCAAAAAGGAAAGGCCAGAGAATGGAACTCACACAATTGTTATCTACATGTGAGAGGAATTTAAAAAAAAAAAAAGATAATAATTGGCAGCTGAAAAAGCACACGCAGCACCTGGCTGCAGACACCAAATGGGAACTGAAGCCAAGCAGTGCAGCACTTAATGCAAAGCAAGTACAACTAACCTCACCAAATCAGTTTGGGCTGTTCCAATATGGTGCCAAGAACAGTTACTTCTCCTTTGCGAAGATGAAACAAGGAAGTGCATACAGACACCTGACAAGACCTTTCTCACAAATTTCTACCAGGAACCCTGCAAAAGGCCTGTAATGTTTCTCAACGGGCAACTTTTTTGGTATTTGGATCAGACAGTTTTAGTTAATTGGCTTTTTCTTGTTCCCTCTCTACAGTAAATTCAGAAACATAACTCAAATATGAAAAAAGGAAAGAAAATACAGACTTGAATTCCAAACAAAACAAGATTGCAAGACAGGGAGGAGAGAGGGGAAGTAAAGTTTGTTGAGATGTGAGATGGAGTTTGGCTTTACGTGTTCTGTTCTTCTGAATCCTGTTTCCTGATAGATAAATACTGCAACAAATTAAGCCTACACATTTCCATAGGAATTATCCTATGGAAAATCATCAGTACACAAGGGCATATTATTTCATGGCTTTGTGTCTGCATATTTCCAAAAGATAACATGGGGTTTGAGAGTTCTGTTAAAAGAAATTAATACTAAATTGTTCCAGAAAAAATGAAATATATATTTACTTCTCTTTATAAAAATAGATTAACTGAAGAGGTTCCAGAACACAATTCTACATACACATATAAATAAGAAGCCACATGCAGCATGTGTTTAAAAATAGTCCTCCTTTCTATCACACAGTGAATTCCAGGAGGAACAAAGGGTTTAATTTGAATATATTACTTACAATCTTGAAAAAGGTTAGATCTCCCTGCAAAAATCTGAGTCAATGCAGCATGATTTTTTTGTTGTTGTTGTTCCTGGAGACAAATTTCACTTCCACATTTTCAATCTACATTTGAATTGCAACACTTTTTCAGCATACTGCAATATATCTTCAGACCACAGAAAAATAAAAATAAAATAGTGATGTCTGGTTTTGTTAAGTGATTTAACTCTACATCTAAAGCCAATATACAAAATCCTACCCCAGGGAAAATCTTTCTGACACATCACTATTTAAAAACAAACAAACAAAAAAACCCTACATTTTGCTACAGAACCTTATCACAAAAAAAAAAAAAAAAACCCACAGGTATTACTGCATTTCATTAGCAGAAAACCAAAGAAACTTCTTTGATTAAAATATAAAGGAAGCCCAAGTATAAAACTATCTTCCAAACAGAGAGAAGAGTAAACAGAAACTTTTTTAATACTTTACATATTGGAAACTAAAGTTTGGCTTCTTACTATCAGCACATTTTCAATGCACTTCTCAGTGAATTACTTTATCACTTTCAAATTGTCCAAGAAAACCATTTCTCAGGAAGAACTGCAAAAATGTGTTCATTTTATATGTATTTAATTTATTTTAACCTTCTTACCTATAACACTTAAAGGTCTTTCTACTTAATATCACCTCCTACAACAGCTTTTCCAATTTAAATAGCTTTTGAAAAAATCAAACAATTCTGGAGCAGGCCATAAAAAGACAGAATGTTTCATATCAAGTTTAAATATAGTTAGTGCAAAATACAGAACCCAGTTCGTCAGTATTTCTGACAACTATGAGCGCTATTTTTCAGTTCTAAAACTACGCTGCTTCCTGTAAATGCTTTTAACTCCAAAAAGCAGTTAATTTAACTCCAATACTAGAACATTTAACTTTTCTGAGGGCTAAGGGAAGGCTAGGCACAGAGCTGAGAAGGACATATCTTTTGGTGATACTCACACGAATTGACAGAATATTTTAGATTAATATCCATTTGCGCCTGAAATATGTTGCTGTTACTGGTCAGTCCCAAGGACTTCACAAGAAGGAACAAAAGAATAACAGACAGTTAAAACTATCCTAATCAGTACAGGTATTGATTAAAACATTAATACTAGAGTATAAAATTAAGAGATAAAAATCTATCTATAATATGGGCACTGGCAAAGAATAGAAAGCAAGTGGTGCCAAGCACAAGTTCAAAAGAACCCTATGATCTGCATTCTCCTAGAGCATGATGACATGGCCACTAGTTCTTTACAGATAAACACTAAACTATGTATGATCTTATATTAAGTAAAAATCTTGAATGAAAAATAGCTCAACTGGAGATTTTTAAGACAATCCAGAAATTAACTTATATAAAGTTGAGAAACAGAAATAAATGTAAAACTAAATCCTTTTTTTTGTTTGTTTTTTGTTTTATAAGATTGGATTTCCTATGGGCTTCCTGAGATTCTGTTTCTAAAAAGAAGAGTCTTGCTTGCCTGGTCCAGAAACACCGGCGACCCACAGGGCTGAAAGAGGCAGCCTTTACCATACTCATCTGGAGGGGTCACTTGTTTAAAAACACAGAAGAACAAGGGGAACAGAGGGGGAGGCAAGCAGTGGCACCACGTGCAAAATGCCTGACTGCATTCTTTACTCCTCCTTTGACAACCTAAAGCAGCAAAATATTTCCTTACTAACAGAGTCAGAGTCTCTGCAGCCACTGATCGCCTTGGTGTGCTCCAAAAGTAATAACCGTGGGATGTTGCAAACATACAGCTTCCCAAACACATTTAATTAGTCTAAAAAGACTAATTTGCAGAGAGTACTGCTTGGACTGCAATTCCTCAAGCTCTTTTGCATATTAATCTATGAGAGTCTCAGTATACAACCCCAAAAAGGGAGGGGGAAAAATATTATATAAATTATAAAATTATAAAAAATATATATTATATATATAATACTCAGGTGCATCAAATGGCAATCGGTAAGCTGTCAGCTACACTTTTAAATATGAAAATCAAATTATTTTATTTCCTTCAAAGAAAAAATAATCTGGCTATTCAGCCAATGACAGACTAAAAAACTTGTAATAAACTTAAGGCAACATTTCAAAAGGCATCTGAATAAGAGAGACATAAGCCACTGATTAAAATGATCAGAATTGTATGTTTACACCTGAAATGAACAAAACAGTGCAACCTCCCTGCAGGACAGTGTCTTTACTACTTGTACTTTGTATCACACTGTTTGGGTAAACAGTCAATCCAAGGGTTAATTATTAATTCATCAGTAATACTACTTTCTTTTCTTAAAAAAAACCTTTTCCCCACCCTGACACATTACTACTTCACACCTTATTTTTAAACAGGTAGATCTGTTTTGAGTTAGAATCAAATGTTTGAGTTCTACTGTTTTATTATTTTTAGACTACTTGACCATGCATAACATTTGGCCTTTCACTTAAAGTCTAAAAAAAAAAGTCTCTAGAATAAATATCTTCGTAATTGAATTCAGTCCTCGTGTACATGAAGGAGGAATATTTTGACTAGACACCACAAGTTTAACCTATACAGATCTGCTGAGGAATTCTAAACTCGAATGTGCGAGATCTTAAGCCTACTTCACCTCCCTATGATTATTTTTTTCCCCAGAAAACACTGACAGCTCTGCCTGCCAAATTTAAAAATCTAACTTTACCATGAGCTATCCTTATAGCTAATCCTTTCCTTGACTTTAAATACACTCACTCTTGTAAGCAGCTGCTGCTAGCCTCTGACTGCAACGCACTGAGGAGAGGTCCCGAGGAGCCGACATTTTCTGACATTGAATTGGACAAAATAGGAGAGGAGAAAAGTAAGATTGGAGGAGAGAAAGAACAAGGGCAAAGGGACAGGGTGCTACTACTAACTTTTAACAGCCAGCATTTCCACCAGCTCTATGTAACACATATAGTTTGAATATTTCAGTATTAAAGGTAATCTAAAAAAAGAAAATATTAAAGACAAAAGCATTTTAACTGCTGGAGATAAACAGGACACTTGGTGTGAGGATGGCCTTCTGACTTACTAGAAGTACGCTTCTTTTTCTGTGGACTTTCTACCTCTTCCACTTCTGCTTCAGTGCTCTCATCGGTTGCAGCTGCTGTCTTCCTTTTTTTCTGTGAAAGAAAAACGCAATTGAATTCAAGAGCAGGAAAGGCCACACAAAGCAGAAAACATCTGCATAAGGTATGTCCCAATTTTAAGCATTTTTTCCTCACATATTGTAAAACATCTCTATTTACAGAGAAAACTGATTCACGTATGAACATTATTAATGCTACACAATAGTAAATTTAAAAGTTCGGTTTCATTGTCTATACATCAGTTTAAGAATCTGTATTTTAGCATATGAAACCACCAGTTTATGATCAAAACCTGTTTTTATTTACTTTGAGTAATTGTTATGAAAGGATCAATTTGAAAAATCTTAACACAGAAAAAACACTTTACCCAAAGTTGCTTTTAATTGCTTTTTGTTTTTTAAAGCAGTTATACCTCATTAAGTTCAAGTTTATCTGAAGCCATGCTTAAGGCTTTCTTTGCACAGCTTAAAAGTAGCTAACACCCACTGACAGTACATTATTTTTTTTTTTTCTAATAGCGACTATGGGTTCTGTTCCAGAGCGAAGTGCTTGGAAAAGCTGAATTCTATTCAAGGCACATTATCTTAAAACTTCTAAGTGGATAGAACTATTATTATCTGTGTATTACAATTAATCCTACTATTGCAAAGTATTCTTAAGGTGGTTATGGAAAGATTATTTTTAAAGCCACGTCACTTTTGCAAAGGATGAGTTGCCCTGTATTGAAATCAGACAGACATAGATGTTAACTTTGATGAACACAGAAAGAGTTTACCTTTCTTTTCCCATTTTTTTTTTTAATTATGGGAGACTGCACTGCCTTCCTAACACAGCTCTAAAAGTGGTTACAACTTCACATAGCTCACCAGAGAAGGGGAGAGTGCATTACATCTTTCTTTTCCAAAGTGTTGCTTCATGATTACCATCTAAACCCTGCTGGGCTGAACAGATTGGTTCGATAATTACATACAATAACTGCAGTGGGCAGGTAACCCTCAGCTGGCACAGGGCAGCTCCCCTGTGAGAACTTCCATATGCAAACTGCACTGATGGAGTGCATTAGGTACAGCCTTCCTGCCGCTGCACAGGCCTGATTACCGCCAGCCAAGACTCCAAGGTTAGCATGTCAGCAGATTTGTGATGCATTAGGCAGGAATAAACACAGACACTTTTGTTCATTCTGACCAAAATTAAGGAGGACTATTTCAGCACCGTACTGCTTTTATGAGAGATAATGCATTCCTCCCAATTGTCCTAGAAAAGATTTTGAATGCTTATCATAAAAACAGATATTCAATACGTGCTACACAAAAGCAAAATACATTTATCTTGTTTCCAAGCTTATTTAATAAAAAGCGGTTTCTTAATCTTGATGCAGGTGAATTACATAGCAATATAAATCAGGCTACATTCATCTGACAAAGGACCCGCGCAGCTGAAGCTGAACATCCAAGGGGCTGCAAGAGACAAAAATCCCTATTCCTCCCATTTAGTTTACTCCCAGTAATTCCCAGCAACTGGCAAGTGACGTTAGCATACGTAGCACTTCAAGAAGAGAGTAGTAAGAGTGGTCCTTGCTCTAAATAATTTAGTCAAGAGCTCCAAATGCTGCCTTCAACACATGATATTGGTAGCTTCTTGTTTCACTACAACTGTTACAAAACACCACACATGCCAACATGCAAACCTTATACAGAACCGAAAAACTCCAGCAGAATTTTCGACTGTTTCATTTACTGATACATCTGGGGAAACTTGAGTCATGATATAGAGAATAAAATGTTAATTTTTAATATAGCAAGCATCTGTGAGTATGAGCCAGATACAGAGTGGAGAATGACTGAGATTCCACAACCACCCTGCTTATATGCAACACACAGTGCACATCGTGGCTCCATTAGCTATATAAGCAGAGTGCACCAGAGAATCCTACATTCAGATAAATTATTTAAACAGAAGTTAAAAAGTATTCTCTTCCAGTTACGAAACAGTCTAACTTCAGAACACTGAATAACACTGAAAAAGGTATTATGGTAGTTTGCACCAAACAAATATAAGGATGTGTATCTTAAGAACTGTCATGACTAAAAGACCAGTACAGAAGAAATGCCACAAATTGTCTCTCCCAGAGTTCAGCTTCTTCTCAAAGGAGAATGCCAGGTTGCATTTTTCTTTTCCAAACTTGACATTAAGCATGCCAAGAGAATTCAACGTGTGCTGGAAGATACTGATTTTCAGAGGCAAGATGCTACTGATCAACAGCACATTCTACCTGTGGAAAGCAATTTAACAAAGTTTGGAACTTATTCTTAAAACACTCAGTCATCAAGTCAAGCTGACTGTCACAGTGGAAAACATACACTTTTAATTGGCATAAAGCTTTCCTCCTCTGTGAATCCAAATGCCCAGCTACTTGCATGACCCCCATCTACACAAATCTCACCTTCCAGTTCCCCCAGCCTCTCACTAATGCGTAACACCCTCTAGAAAGAAAACGCAGCAGCATCTCGGTTGAGAGTATCCGTTGCCAAACATATATTTTGGGAAGAATGAGTTCTTGGTGAGTACCCTCATCCTACTTATTCTTCAGGAACAGTCCGAGATATAACCCTGGAAGGAGGGATGGCAAAATCCCTAGCCTACAGCCATCACAGTTGTTATCAGACCTAGAAAATCCAGCATAGAAGCAAGAGTTTTCTGACCCACTATTCTTTCAAAAGCAAACAGAACATGCCAACCCCATTTCAGGTAACCAATCTTATTCTGCCCAGACACTCTAGCCATAACTTCATGAAGTATCACTGCAGTATGAGGCAGACTGCTGAAAACAATTATGCAAAAGGATTGACAACACCTATGATTTTATTTAAGTGCCTAAACATATCTGTGACAGCTGACCAAGCTGACCATTCATGTGGTGCCTCAAAGTTAAAACGTAAGAGCCCTATTGTAAAACGTCCTATTTGATGCTAACATACAAGAACAAAAGGATTATCCCACTCTTTGGGGATGGTTTTTTCTGAAAGCAAGTAAAGAAATAAGATTTTTGGAAGTTGGATGTTCCATTGGAAACCTGCACCAGGCATCTCTGCTGGGCAAGGACAAAGAAGGTCACAGATGTTGGCTCTGCAGCAGGCCAAGTTATGCAGCAAAGAAGTCAGCCAACCATCAAAAACAGATTTTCTCCAAAACACAGGTCTCAAGCCATGTAAGTCCACAGGAGGGGATGAGAAGAATTTATGCTATGAGCTCTCCTTTTGGACCAATCATACTCGCTTCAGGAGAAAATATTAGCACAAAGACCAGGTGCATACAGTTTCAGTCAGAGTACTACTTCCTAATCAAAGGAACTGAGAAAAAAGGTATATACTTAGAAAACTTTAAAGTCTTACTATTTTTGTTTCTGTTTTGTGTTTCTTTGTCCAACTTTTACATATAGCTGATCATGTCACTAGGCAGAATTCTTGGACTCTTACTCTGTATTATAATTCTCAACTCCCTAGTTTATGCTAAAGGAACTAAAAAGTTGTTTTGTTTGAAGTGCACAAAAATGTGTGTCCTTTTTTAATGCTGTTATTTACCACTTTAACATACTATATACCTAACAAAAAAAGTTCTCATCCAATATTCCAATGTGCGACCCAATTTAAAATACATTAAAATACATGCAGTCTACCATTAAGGTTCATAGGTAACTGTTCATAAATACTAGATAACTGAGAATTCAATATGGAATTCTGGTACCTAAGACCTTGCATAAAGATGTGTATGTAAGATTAAACCTTGAAATAATCACGGAAAGGGAAGAAAATAATAATAATAATTTATTTTGCCATACATTAATTTTGGCTTATCTGGAGAGTTTTGAATTTTGACAAACATAAGTAAATTAACTGAATGTTCAGCTGTTCAAATGTCATTATAACTAAATGTGTATTCTGTTACCAAAGGTACTATATTACTTATTATGAAAGTACACCTACAAACATCATTCTATATTTAAGCTTTCATAAAAATTTGTCAAGTTAAAAATTACAGATATAGCATATATGAGTAGCACAAGCAAATATACATTTGGCTATTTGCTTATTTATTACTTGATCTAGCTACAACACCTACTTCCAATACCACTCTAAATCTTTACTTAGTTCAAAAACATTAAAATTTTAAAGTAAAAACCTTTTGTAAGGGCTTGGTTTGCAAGTCTCCATTCTCTAACAGGCCAAAGTCTAAAACTCCATCATCTTTTTGTCCAATGGTCTTGAAGCCTTGCAGAAGTATTTCTCGAAAATGCTGATATACAGGCTTCTCGTCATAGCTCAACAGTTTCACCTTTTCCATATATTTGGCTATTTCATCTAAAAAAAATTGTACTTCAAATTAATTTGTTTGAAAACATCTTAATCATTAGCTTTTACCACAAAAGAGTCAGAAATTATGCATGCACTATTTATACTATTTTTTGAAATGGTTATTTATAAACTCATAATTATGACTTCATTACAACACATTTTAGAAAAAAATATACCAAGGTTCATTACCCTGTGATAACAGCATCGCTGTTTCTTATACATTTATTGTAACGAAGAAAACAGTCGATCGTAAAAAATGTAATAAGCCAATCTTCACCAATGAATGCTTCTTTACATAATATTTCTTATGCCTATATTTTAAAATGTTGAAAAGAAAACTCATTGTCATCCAAGCACTTTATCATTTAAAAAGAAAGAAATATGAAAAATAAAACAGAGAAAACAAATTTGGACATTGAAAAACCACATAAGAAGCAGTTGACAGAGAAAATCCTTTACTGACTACCAGGAAACAACAGCTGGAAATAACAAAATATTTAAGTTTATATTCCCAATAAAGTGTATTTCTACCAGAAATAAAACCAACTCAACAAAATTACTAATGCCAAGTAGAAACACTCCTCCAGAATTCAGATTTTCATTACTTTATGACTTACATATTTCATATGTGCAAATTCATAATTCTGTCTTCTAGTCAGAGGCTACAGGCAAAAGGAAAAGACTCTAAGCTATTATTATTCAAAAACCTTACCAGTGCCACTTTGTTTTTGCTGAGAAAAGTAAATGAAAAAAGATGCAAACTCCAGTAGGCAAGGGGAATTTAAAGAAGCAACAGATGAAATTCCATTCTTGACACATACCTCTCAAAAGTTGCCAGCAACCTGATGAATCCTCACCTTTTGCAGCAACTGAATTTATCTGTTTTTATTTGAATTTAGAGTAGCCCTCCTCTGCACACATTCGATTTACCACATGAAAGTTGGCACATTAGAGCTTCTACCCAATCTCTAAAGCTTTCTAAAACCTGATGATAGCCCCCAAAGAGGGGGGGGCTTTTTTTCTTTTATATAATATATATATATATATATATATATAAACAAATTATTTAAAATGTTTAACTTTTTAAAATAGCTCCTCTTACCTGGTTTATTTTTCCCTGGAAAACATTTGTCCATCAAATCTGAAATATTATCTCTAAATCTGAAAAACAAAATTATTCAAAGCTATTACGTTTTTTTCAGGTTTGGAATATTTGCCCTGTTCTGACACATTTCCTAAACATCTAGTTTGGGCCACTGCCAGAAGCAGAAAACCCTGGTAGATGAACCCTCCGTATGACTTAGAATGGGTGCATTTTTATTAGTACAGTGCCTTTGAGAACCTGATGAATGCCAGGGAGGCTACCTGAAACACAGTAAGCTTTTTGTTCATCACTTTTTGGTTTTTACAAAAGCAAGCAAGTGGAAGACTGAAGGAAAGGAACTGTTCCATTTTAAGCTCTCTCATACCAGTGCCCTGTTCAAGGACTTTCACAAACTGATACTACTCAGAGCAGCCTCCCAGCCAAATCAATAACTACAAAGGAAAAGCCAAGCTTTGCTTACTGGTGGAGGCAGAAGAATTAAAAGTACAGAGCAGGAAACTATACAACAAATACTTGTGAATTAGACAGAAACTGACAGGCTGAGACAGTTTTCTCAATATTGAGTATCTCCAAAAAGAGATTTGAGGGTCAGAAGGAAACAAAACCAAAACAAAAACAAACAAAAATGTCCTAAATTACACATTAGCAGCCCTCTAGCAGGGGCAATGGTCAAAGAATTTGAAGATCCAACTTCAGCCCTGCCCCTTGCCAAAGATTTCAAGAGACAACCCTAAAAGATTACTCAGAAGCTGTGCTACTGTTTCACCTTCTGTAAAGCAGGTTATCACCATCCTAATAAAGAGTGCTGTGTGGAATCGCCACGGTAGTGTTCAAAAACACCAGCTCTGCAGCATAAAATACCATCTCACAGACCCAAAAAATTCACAGCTAGAGGAGAACTTGGAACAAGAGTACAACTAAAAAAAGTTGAATTACAAGGGAAATGGAGGGAAAATGGAGGGTACACCGTATGACACAACTGCCAAAACAAAATACACCAAAAGCACAAAATACTTATACAACAGGACATTTTTATTCATTTCATTTATTCCTATATTTATTTTCAAAAGAGAAAGAAAGAAAGAAAGAAAGGAGTTTCTCACCTGATTTTTGAGTCTCTGACAAAGTTTGGATCTTTCAAATTATCCTCCCATGGTAGATGGCCACTAAGCCAATGAATCAGACAGTAACCTAAGATCTCCAGATCACCACGTCTCGAGGGAGCTAAGCATGCAAACACACACACACACACACGAAAAAAAGAATAATTTTAGGAGCACATTTTAACAACTGCTAAAACTTGTAAGTGTGGCAAGAAAACAGAAAGCCAATACTGACAATGTAAAACTATTTTAAATCTTTTTTCTTAAGTGTAAAAGAAGGGAAAAATATTATTCCTACATTTAGAAGAATAACTTCATTTTCAAGTCCTTTATCAATCTCTTTCTCCTCATTCAAGGGTATGACATGCTGCAGTTATCCCAATTTGTGAAGCTTTTTAAGTAGTTGGATTAGGAAAAAAAATAGAGCCTGTAGAGAAGTGATTGACTTTCTGTTCAAAACATTATTTTACATTCTCTCTTCTATTGACAAAAGAAAAAAGAAAAGAAAAGTTGGGCAAAAGCCCTGCTCTCCACAATAACTGTTCTGCAACATAGAAATATTTCATGTGGCCTGGAAAGCCAAGCACAGTACAGCAAAACATCACATCCCTAGGGCTTTCCAAAAACACCCCATGTGGATATTGACCACAAGTTACTCTTTCAAAGGACAAGTGGCCTAATCAAGCCATCTTTGTTCAGTCAGTTTTAAGTATAGGATAGATGCAACAATTCATATGGAAGAAAACACTAATTTTCAGCACTGACATTTTTTGCAAGACATACAAGACAATGCAAGACATTTTTCTGATAATTAAACAAAATTTAAGAATGAAGAAAATAAAATTGATGTTCACGACAAATCCTCAATGTTCATTCATATACAGCCCTGTGACTTCCATGTTCAACATTCTCACGACTTGCCTTCTGATGTTCAGTGACTACAGGTGTAATTACAAAGTAATGGATTTGTTAACAGGACCTATTTACCCCCTAAAAACGGGGCCCATTGCTTTGTCAAGCAATATTCTATAAACATCTTACACAAATTCATAAAATAAGGAAACTATACAAGAAGTTTGGACTAAAAAACACAGCAAATAAAATCAAAGCAAAAGCTAGTAAGTGTAAGGAAAAAAAATAAATGCCAACATAGTTTACAGAGAGAAAAAATATATATATTATTGCAGATTCAGAAACTTGTTTAACAACATAGTACAGCAGATAAATCTTCTACATTTATTTTTAAAAGGAGACGCAAACACCTATCACTGAGAAAAAAGCCTCTGCCTTCTTACCCACACCCTTGTGTGCATCAATACTGGTATATTCAATAGTCCCATCATGACACCTCTTAGGATCTTCTTTATAAGCTTTGTGAACCCCTTCTGGACAGTACCGGTAAGCAAGCCCATAATCCACCAGGTATACCTAATAATTTCCACACAGAATACAAGGATTAAAGAATGACAAGCACAAAAATACATGAACAGAATTCTCAACTGCTCTCATAATTTCTTATAAAGAATTATACATGGTCTTTTTTCAATTTAAATGATCTTTTCTCAAAGCTTTACTGAGATTACTACACACAACTTGAAAGCAGCATGTCTGAAAGCTTTTGTCATTTTCCATAGAACAGTCTGTTCTGGAAGTCAGTTCTTGCTAATGCAGGGCCAAGTACAGTAAAATATTTATAATTGGACTCAAAATTCATACAAAATTATACATATACTTACTGTCCTATCCTCCTTGAATTCAGGTGTCCTGTTTGAGCATTGGACTTATAAATAATATTGTAAAACGACCATAGCTACTATTACTACTCACTAACACCACAGTTACTTCAGGAGAGTTGACATTATTTTATTCATTGAATAAGCTAAAATATTTGGACAAGATGACATGCCCAATTCAGAAATTCTAATACGCATTTTTTGAATAGAAAAGAGAGTTAAAAATGCAGAAAAAAATGAAAGACCTCTGCAAATCAAGTGGAACAATCAACATTTTAAAGACCAATTTTTCCAAGTAACAGAACACTTATCTGATGGATTTCTTGAACAAAGGAATGAGGAACAATGCAGACAGGCAAACATAATTTACTGGTGTACCATATAATTTTAAGCTTCCACCTGCAAATATCTATTTGAGAGTCAATTTTGTTTTAATCATGAGAATTTCTCTAGATTATTTAGGGCAAATAGTCAATTTGATAAACTGTCCAGCAAATTGCATAAAAATGTAGAATATTAACTAGATATAAATGTCAAGCAGAAATAATGTTACCATACACATTTTTTAAAATGAGCTTCTGCTAGATTTCACAAGTTCAAAGCATTTCCGTGATAAAAACATGATTAAAAAAAGCCTCAGAAATACCTGATTAGGGTTCTTGTAACTCAAAAGAAGATTTGACGCCTTGATGTCTCCATGCACATATTCATGTTCATGGATATATTCCAGAATATCAAGCTAATAAAACAAAATATAGTCGTATAAGTGCAGTACCAGGCTCCAACCAGCAGAGGACCTGTATCCAGCACAAAAGCATAATTTAACAGAACAGTTTAGGAGAAGTCAGATTATAAAATTCTTTTTTAAACTTACTATTCTCAGGCCTAATTGTAATACAGTTTTGTGGGTAAATCGCTTTGCATTCTCTTCATATATCTTCTGAAGATCTCTCCCAAACCTGTCCATTATCATAAACCGATAACTAAATTCACAAAAAGAAACAACAAAAAATTACTGATTTGCACTTTGCAAAGTATTTTATCTTTATGTTCAAAACACAAACTACAAAAGAAAAGGTCTCTACCTACAGACAAACTTCAAGAACAGAGAAACAAATATATGGGATATACTTGACATTTTTTACACTGTACTTCAACTCTTATTTCCTTTATATCAGCTGGCTACTTTTGCCATACAAAGCAAATATCCATATGGGAAAATACCTGTAAAAAAATCCACTATAGATGACAAGTATCAATGGCTGAATAACTTTAAAAGGTCACTTAAAAAGTTGGTTTCTCTGATCTGATGCTTTTCTTTCAACTTATTAAAAAACTCACTTGCTAAAAATGTTTTGATACTCATTGCTATAGTCAAATTAGTTCTATTATCATAAGAGCTAGCAGTAACTCTATTAGTGTAAGAGCCTCATATACTAAACAACAAAAAGTTTACTTGGAAGAAAAAAATCTTAATGTTACATTTACTTTTGCCTCTCAGAATTAATATTTTTTTCCAATAGATTAGCTTTAAATTTGAGGATTTATTGAAACAAAGCAATTTCTGGCACACACGACTCCATGTACCAACTACCCTACTCAGTGGCCCATACAAAAAGAAGAGCACCTAGTAAAATTTATTTGTAGCATCACTATACGGAGAATCCACTGGGAAATCAGGACTAATACATAAACACACCATCCAATACAAAGTAACAAAAACACTTTGCAATATCAAACAATACTAAGAAGTACCCTTAAACTTAAGACAATCCTACCATGAGACTAGCAACTACTGTAATTTACAGATTAGGTCAAAAAGCTACCCCTAGAGAAAATCAAACAGGTGTAGAGACTGCACTAAATCTTTTCTATGCATGAGTTAAAATCCTTTTAACTGCACGCCATGCCAGAATAACTAAAAAGGATAAACTTTAAAAGGTAGTCATATCAGGCAAGGACATCTATGTTAAAAGTTAACTTTATTTTAATTCAAAAATGAAGAGCTTCTAAACCACTAATATGTAGAGTTACCCTATTATGGTGACGTCTGAGAAAAATAAAAACTAAATCAGTAAGAATATGAGACACAAATACGAATAACAATCAGAATACAGATAGAATACATCAATTCCTTATATATACACTACTATGAAACATCAGGATAGGTGAAAATATATCTTATATACCGGATTTGGTTAAAAGAGATAGTAGTCGTGCATTGAATAAATCCACATGTGTGCCAACAACAGATATATTTACCTGTTTCCACTTTTTTCATGTAAGCCAGAACCCCAGTATCTTGGGACTCCTAAATATTTCAGTTTATGGGACTTAGTCCACTTCTGAACTAGAAATACAAACAAAAGCAAGTTCATGAATTCATATCAGGAGAGACTTACCTAAAAGGTAGCACTTACATCTCTTACAGTTTCTACACACATGTAAGCTAATTATTTTACAGAAAGTAGTATGCAAACTATACTGGTAAGCAGGTGACACATCCTTTACAGACAGTGTACAGCTAAATGCATATGTAATATCATCAACACATTATTAAGAAAAATCTTACCAAAAACCTTAATTTTACTACATGTCATTTTTATAATTTAAAAATATTTTCAAAAATGATCTTAAAGGATTTTTTTAAAGAGCTACCTTACTCCTGTAGGCTTTATTTTCCTAGATGCTGTAATTCATTCAAAGTATTTTAATAGAAAGCTTACTTTCATCTGGCTTAGCAGCTCTCATGTAGAACTTTAACTCAGTAAAAAGAGGTCCGTTCTGGCTGGGTTCCTTCAAGACAATTTAAAATTAGTCAAGAACTGCTATGTTAGTAACTAAGAATTATTATGAGCTCACAAAATGTAATGCTTAGTCTGTAAAATCATATTCTCCTTCCTATGTTCTACTCACTGCAGAGAACTTCAATAGAGTATGCTCTCTTCAGAAAATAAAGATGACTAAGCAGTTATTTTATAATAAATTGCTTAGCATTAGAGTACTAAAAATTCTTACCCCTACAAAAAAAAATTAACAGAAATGTGTAGTAATATCAAAAAGTGACAGCAATATAATCATTTCCAAAATTAAAGCTGAATTGCACCAATCTTGTATATTTTACTAATCCTAAAATAACACCTGAATTAATTTGCTGGAAAAGTATTATTGAAAGTTAAATTCCTGCTGAACCATGAGGCATTTGTCCTCTTCACACACTAATTGATCACGACAAGCATTGCAGGGGATTTCACAATTTCTCCTAACAAACAGTTATCAAAACTGAATCTACTTTGAGTTAAGAATCTACCTTTAAGCTATTTAAGCTAACCTAAGGTCTTTTTACTCCATTTTCTAGGGACAAATCTATAACTACATACCACAAGTAAAATGTTTGAAAACACCAAAGCTCTGAAACATTACAAGAATTGCAAGCGAGTTTGCACCTTAACTGAAGATTTCCACAATTCGGTGTAGAAAAAAAATAAAAACCCTGAAGTTGTGATTTCAACTCTCAGTTTTTCATTTTTAAAGTAATTGATTCTGAGATAAGTTTCAGCAATTTATTTTATGCTAGAGTTACTCATATATGTCCAAACTCATTCCATTTCATTGGAAATATCTATTTTGGAATATCCTATCAAACAAAAAACAGGTATGTCATTACTGGTAAAGAAAGCCAGAGATAACTCAATTATGTATTAGCAAAAGTTCCAAATAAATAATCTCAAACCACTTTAATTGTAACTTTTGAATACAGACGTAGTGATCCAAAAAATTGTTAAATGCCAGAACACACTGCTCAGTTAATATGGGTTTACTGCTGTCTAACACTACTGAAGCAATGCAAAGAGATTAAGCTCATTGATGAACGTGGCCTTCAATGTGCATCTGATTTACTGGTTGAGAGGTAGAGTAGGAAAACCAGTCAGAAGCCAGCTTTGGCACCCATCATAGGCCTTGGCATTGCAGGAGAATGGTTCTACCTGTCTTCACCTTACTTCCTTCAGCAACACTGCCCTGAAAAACAATGCAATCCAGAAAACGGTTTTCCAGCTCCTCTTTTTGGAACAGACCACAGCATTTGTTCAGACCAGTATTAAGCTGTGACCCTGCAAAAAAAACCCAACTATACCAACTAAGCTATGCCCAGAAACTTTAGTACATGCTTAACAACTTCCATTTATTTTATTGATGTACCATATCCAACAGAATAATCATATGTAGTTACATACACAGAGAAGGTGAAATCTTACACTGCAGGTACCTCAAAGTTAAATTATCAGAGGCAATCACCTTTTTCTGTGTAGCATAATCAATTGATACTTTAAATTCATTACAGTATAAGTTAAACATATGATTTTGGTTTGTTATTCTGTTACTAAAACTCAGCAAAAAAGTGTAGGTGCTGAAAATCTTAAAATATTTACCTGTTTAAATACATTATCTAAAACATTTTTATAGGCGAAAAAGAATCTCTAGTCAGAGCAAATGTTGAAAATCTGGTATCTTCATACTTGAGGCACTGGACAGCTAATTTAAACACAAAACAGAACTCTGGATTGGCTACAAAGCTGATGTTCCATAATACAATTAATTCTACATACAGGTAAATAAAATGCTGTGTTAAAAAAGCTCATGTAAGAATGTCCAATATTTGCCATACCAGTCATCTTATAATACATTAAAGTGAGAAAAAGTTCAAACTCTAATTTCCACAGAGTCATTCTAAACACACTCATAGTTTGCAAAACTGAAATTAAAGTCTAATTAGAAGACAAATCTTAATGAAAGAGATTATGAAGTACATGTCAAAACTCAACTAATTTCCTCAAGTAGTATTTTAAGGATTCTGATCTTTTTTTAGCTCGTAGTTTAACAAAGTGTTATTAAACTCTGTATCCACTCCTGCCCAATGACATCTGAAAGGTCCACATTAAAAAAGCATTTCTTTTTATTAAAAACTGATTCATTTCATACTGCGTAGACATCAATAGCATGAGGATATGTCAAAAACTAAGCCAATTTCCATCCCGGTTTAATAGCTTAATTTGAAGAGCATTATGATCCGAGCACATATTTTGTTAAACACTAATAACTGTTCAAAGCTGTTAACCACTTTGCTTCAGCTGATGGATCAACTAGGAATCACCCAGAGCATCAGAAAATAGGCTCTTATTTGTAGTAGCATTATACTGGGCTGTAGAGGCATGGAACATTATGGATCATTTGTGACGGCAGCACAACAACTGGGCTACCCTTTATTGCCATAAACTCAGAATCACATAAAACAAAGTGAAAGCGTATTCATGAGGGAGATTTGCAATGGGGTATTTACAAATTGCTGTAACATCGTGAAATCTCACATAAAAACAATCAGATGTTACAACAAATCTTACAACCAGAGCCCGAAGCGGAGGAAAGGAGAAGGAAGTGAACAGGAAGAGGGCCAGTTAGAAGCTGGAGGAGAGAGGATGACAACGGTGCACAGCAGTGAAATAGCGTGTATCTGACACTATTCCAAAGAAATTAAGTTGGATTCTTCCATGAAAGTCAAAGGATTCTGCTCCCTAGTCAGTCTGAATTTATGAAGCAGCATGATAACCTGAGTATCTGTTATTTGCTACTAAAAGAGACCACAGGTCCTGCAGGAAAACAGCCCTCATCCCCACCCAGCTCAGACGGGGCAGGCTGGGCATTGCCACCATGCAAAAACTACGGGCTGCAGCTCCTGGTCTTTGTAGAGCTGCTGCCACACACACCTAAGGCAGCACTGTGATGATGCTGAACAGCACGGGGTTTTTGCAGCAAGCGGCATTTCCAGAAGAGGGTCATCACTAAAAGTTTTTTTTTTTTTCTATTAATGTAGTATAAAAAACAATATTCTAGAATTTCCTTGCAGCAAGGAACTAAAAAATAACTAGGCACATACTAACACACACATACTAACTAAACTGATTTCCACTCCAAATTAATCTGATCTTTTAGTCTGGGGGGAAAAAAAATGTTAAGAATATCTATCTATATATATATATATAAGCAGCAAACTATTAGGTCAATGCTACACACCATTGCTATTGTTTTAATAACCAAAAGATGAAACATTAATGCTTCTGAACTGTGCAGAAAAACTAATATCCTATATTCTGAAGTCCTTGGAAAGTTTTATGCTACCTGCTTTTGCCATAAAAATAGAAGAAGTATCAATATAATTAATAGCCTGGATCATAGTCGTTTCCCTCTCTTAAAAAAGGAAAAAAAATCAAGCAAATTAAGCAAAATTTTAGAAAAATAATTTTATAAATTCACCTTAATAATATTTTTTTTTACCCAGTTCAAGTTAATTTGTTTTAAATTTTAAAAGTTATTTGACTAATAAAAAGAACTCACTGCTATACTGCCGTCAGGTAGAAAATAAAATTTAAAAAGGCTTTTTCTTCTATCTAATCATTAGATTAAAAACATACATGTCAATACCATTTCTACTCAGTAGAAATTAGACATGTGTGTGTTTTATGATAAAACATTTAAATGACTTTATATCTGTCGAGACCTTGGGAATCAAAGTTTTGCAGTTTCAACTCCCAGGCCATCTGTCAGCCGACATCCAGTGGCAAACAACATTTCGCATGGACTCACTGTTGAGTTAGAGAAATTCCTCAAAAGATATCTAGACTACATTGATTTTGTTTGGGTTGTTTACAGCCAAGAACAAATGAAACAGAATTTGAACCATTTAATTTTTTTTTCAACACCACCAACAGGCCAGCATTCACCTTCGTGCACCAGGGTCTCAATTCTCAGCAGTTTCCCCAAAGCACCACACCAATTTTCAGAGCACACTTTGACAAAATATGCATTATATAACTGCATTATTTTTAGTGAGAGGGTGATTTAAATTACATATGCTATTCTAGAACAAGCATTTTCAAATTCTGAAATAAAGATTCAAATGTTCTCTTACCACTTTTACAACATAAGGTGCATCACTGCCAACCGACTTTGAAGAATTAACATCAGCTGTTAAAAAGTAAGTGTTTATTAGTAATATGAAAGTAAACTATTACAAAACATACATTTCCTTGCTATGCAGCATGGATTCCAAATGACAGAGCAATTAAGCACTGAAATGAACATGAATATCAGCATGTTATGCCAAGGTAAGACAAATATTCTATATTGCAAGCCTACTCAGTGTTGATGTGGCCTCACATTCCCCCTTCCGTTCAAGAATGGAAAGTTCACTAGCTACTTTTCATTATTCAATATCTTTTTTTTTTCTAGACAATAACACTTTTTTCATCTCTAAAGACTAATGAATGTAGAGAAGCAAGATCCTCTCTACTATTTTGTTATGTCGTGTATTTCAAAGGGGCTTTCTGTTGGTGCTAAGCTCTTGATGGCTGTCACAGGTGATACAAATACAGAGGACACCAAATCAGGGAAGCACTAAGTGTGCAAGGAGTCGGGGCATGGCACAGCCTTGGAGAGGGCAAGCTTTGGCTTGAACAAAGCAGAAATTTTTAACATGAAGAATGACAACAATTTGAGTGAGATCAAACTCCAGATGCAGCATATATAGAAACTCAGTGAGCAAAACTGAGCAAATAGTAGAAGGATGCTTTGGCAAGAAGTAGCCCACTGGTCCTGAGCCTTTGCTCAAAATGATTCTTAACCCATTATGCTGTAAGCATAGGAAGTGTATTTGGAATTGATTTAAAAAAAAAAAAAAAAAAAAAAAAAACACGAACACAGTTGCATGAAATGCATATTGTCTCATCCAGGGAGAAAGATTATACGTATTTTGTAAAAATACCTTTATTAACATGGTTACCTTAAATTTCATCCCTTCAAGGCTATTTGGAAAATTACTAGGGTTACAGCAAAAATTCCCTTTGATACTCCATTGTATTCTCAAAGTCTTTCCTGTCTTTGTTCATTTGTTCAAAAAACAACTATTCTGATTTTAAGTATGAAAATCGATGCATTAAAAGTTTTCATTAAATTCAATGCACACTGTCACAAAGCAAGATCTGTGCTTCTGTGAGTCCAAAATTTCAATCTGTTATAAATACTGGTTGCGTAATAAAGTTTATGACTTATATCAGAAGTTCAGAACGCAATAAAAGTCAAAAACAGCACAGAAGTCAACAGCTGTTCTTTGATGGCTGATCAATAGCCTGCATAAAATGTGTTTAGACACTGTCATTCAGAATTTGTGAGATAAGGATACTCATGCAAATATTTCTTATTTCAGACATACCAAAGAAGAAATTTAAATAAGTACTGAATTATCCTTTCGCCCTCAACCAGAGGTCAATGAAAATCAGAACTGAAACACCACCAAGGCAACACGGGAACATACCAATCCCATTGCTCTCAATATCAGCCATCTTTCACAATTAACTTTAGAAATGAATGATTGAGAAATAAAAGCAATTATGCAAGAATATTAGAATTACAAAATCTGTCTACAAACATTTAAAAATATTACAAAGAAAGAGTATGGTTTGCAAAGCACAAAGACTTAACTGAAATGAACTACCACTCTGAAACATCATATTGATAACTGCAACCTCATGCAGCCATTGTTTTCAATGAGCATTAGTCAAATGCTGCTCAGATGAAATTATAGTTCTATTCAAACAGAGCAACTGAAGATTTTCCAACTAACTCTTAACTTTGGCTCAATTTTTCATCACTTTGAACAATGACAAACATTTCACTCTCCATCTCAAAATATTACCAACAATAAACAAACTTACCAAGATAGAGGCGTCCAAAGCCTCCTTGTCCTATAGGGACACCTAATTTCCATTCTTTTTTGCTTGTATCTGCTAGAATCTCTCCTACAGGAAACTCTTCAGCAAGTTTCCTCTTTGCCGGACCTCTTTTTCCAGAAGTCTTCTTCATATATGGCATTTTTACTTGGGGCTACAGGAATAATTATAATTAAAAAAAAATGGTTATATATTAAGTATGCTATTTCATATGTCATTTTTTCCATGCTCACTTTTGACAAACTTCTATATAACACATGATTTAATTTTTAACTTGTTATTACTAAAATACTTTAAAAATCATAAATCATTTCATTTGCATGAATTCTAAGTGAAAAACAAGTAATTTTCAGGCATAAAAAAAACTGAAAGAAAAAAACTTCACAAAAGAAATCTATTATAAGTCTTATAATACACATCACAAAAATCTCAAAATCTATTGCTGTCAATCAATCACAGCAATCACAGTTCTACATTCAACAAAGAGTAAACTAATGAAAGCTCATCAGTCTTCTAGGAGTAAATTTTTCTTAGTTTTTAAATTTCCAAGTCCAATTTATACTCCAAGACTTAAATAAAAGCAAGTAAAGGTATTAATGGTTACACCAAGAAATGAGAAAGTAAATGTCAACATTTCTCAGTGATTCCTATTAGCTGTCAAAATGCCACAAAAATATTATATTATTCAAACTTAATTAATTTTTCCCCTTATAGAAATACAACCAACAAAACTAAAAGTCTGCTTATTATTCTCAGGACAACATTTAGTAGATGATTAACATATTAGCACATAACCATCTATTTTAGGATCATAACGTGAAAGTATTATTCATGCCAAGCTCAGGTCCAATATCAAGAACGTTTTTGCAAATAATATAACGGCTGTCCACAACCAAACATGCATGTCTTTCTCCATAACAATCCTCACTTGCATTACATAAGGTTCTTTTTCTTTTTCACATTTGAGCCAGATTTTCAGTTAATAGGGGAACTTACTAAAGACTTGGCCATGACACGGTAAAAATCTCTGCATATGAAGAACTTCAGGATTTTTCAAAGAGCTGATCTCTTTGTCTACCTTATGAAGATGAAAGTTACTTTCTAAAGGATATTAGGTCTGACTGGTGTGTTTGGGGGGTGATGTTGCTTGTTTTTCCTGGGAAAGAATAGGGAATATTAATAAAAATAATACACAATTGAGGAATCTTCTGGATAGCAAAGTATCTTCCACCCTGCCCCCCTCATCAGTTACTGGATAGAATAACTAAGTCAAACACAGTTATTTAATGTCAATTTTCTTCTTTTTGTTTTAATGTTCCAGGAATTCATTTCCCAGACAAATAGGAAATCATGCAATAGTGACAGCAGTTCCAAAAACACTCCATAGACCCCTTTTCTGAGTGGCATCTTCAAGAATTTACAGCACCACACAGAACCATCACATCTTAATGCCACAAAACCGCCCCTAATTACTGATGGTGGCTAAATGAATAATTGCAACAAAGAATATTATGAAGTACGAACATTACAGAACAAAACTAGTAATTATTCAAAACTACACGGCACAAGCTTCCTCATTTTCACAAAACAAGACGTCTTAACCAAGATATAATTCTGACATTCTTAAAAAGGCTAACTGCACCCACAGCTTTCACTCTGTCTTCAAAGAACTCACATGTCTTTTTTTTGTCTTCAAGGTAAAATGTACTACACAGTCTCAGAGGAAGGTTCTTCCTCCAAACTTTTGACAGGAAAGAAATTACAGTTCCAAGTACCAAATGGAATTTCAGTTAGTCAGCTCAGATGGTGCAAATGTGATCATAATGACATGGAAGCACCAGAAGGAACAAAGCATGGCAGGACTGGCAGTGTTGATATCACTTAGAATAGCAAGCCATCGGGATCACAGCACACCTGTAAGCAGCTTCTCAGGCCACCCAGACCTTCTGGGTAAGGATAGACTAAAACAGCAGTCACCTGAAGTCACTAGAGATGGTGGTGGCAGGAAGACAAGCAAAAAGCCTGGAGCACTAAGACTAAGGCTGACTGCACTCAACACAGTACAAAGATCATCAGTGACTCAGAAATGGGGACAGGATGGAAGCACAAAAAATCACAATCACCATCAGCTTCTAAAAGTTACAAAAATGAGTCTGAACGAGCGTATGGACATGACAAAGACTCGAGAGCCGGTACTGCTCGACCTCCACGTTACTGAAGATAATCCTGGCCAGACCACTCGGACAGACGCACTAAAGTGCTTGAACTCTGGGTGGGCAGACCCCTTGGACAGTGCATGGGTGCTTGCAGGCAGGCTGGCATGAGAGTGATAGGCACTGAAATGGTTTTGGTTTTAAGTAATTCACTGTACCCTCTCCTATATTCTTGAATAGAGCTCTGTGAACTGAGTCTGGTGCTACAACACTCTGCAGCTTCTATGTCCATTTTGGTTGCATAATACTATAAAAAATCCTGAAAATGTGATACAACAAGCCAACTGAGCTTTGTCTTACATAAAAAACATGCCTGCAAAGCAGCAAACAAGAAGAGTAAAATTAGTAGTTGTTTTGTGAATAAAATTAGCAAGCCAGTAAAACAAAACTACAGATAAATTTCACATCTTTGCCATTCTTAGTCTGTTGATGGCAAGTGTGCTTAAAAGGGAAACAAGTTTACTTAAAATATCACCACAAAGGTATTAAAAAAGGATCTGGTGTCTCTTCCCACACCTTTTTTTTCTTGTTAATAAAGGCCAATAATTATATGCCTGAAGATATTTAATAATAATATTAATAATAAAAAAGTGAGATATCCCTTTATCCACAAAAGCAAAAATTCAAAATGGACATAAGTTTGAATGTCCCCAGCTGGGAACCCTGCCCTTAACAAATACACTAGATACACATACATGGTTTCTTGGCTGTCTCTATTCATACCCATCTGTTAAGATGGCACTGTGCCTACTCACAAGTTGGTCAAACTATCAGTAGGCCATAGGTGCCAAACACTGATCGCTTTCCACGGGCAGCACGCATGAGACGAGGCACTCACTCTTTTGCAAAAAAGCTGTTATCTATGGAATTACTTGATCAACAGGCACGGATCACATTTATTTAGATAAATCACTTCACTGTTTGAAGTCAGAAGTACCTGCAGCTTTAAGAGGAAAAAAAAAAAAGTTTAAGACTGAAAAAGCAACAACTTTTTAGTACAAATTCTGTCATTTCATGTGTGCTTCAACTTACGATCTAGCAAATGAGTGGTTTGTCAAGAAACTTATAAACCAACATGATGTAGCCGTGTACTTTACTTTCCGCAGCTCGAATAAAGTCATCCACTTCTCCAGAAGACAGTACCACTTGTATTCTCTATTTTAAAAACACAAATTTAGTCCATGTGATCTTGAAACAGGAAGAAATCACTTCCCTCCTCTCTCTCACATTATCCCATTGCGACAAATGTAGGAAGCGCTATGAGGGTCACCTGCTGAGCCATCTACAGAGTTTTTTGCAACTCTGTTGCTTTTTCATCCAGGATCTCAGAGTCCTGAGGAAAAGAATGGTCTTTCAGTTCAGCACAGAACTAGAGTCAGGAGATTCCTGAATTTGACACTTACATCAAAACTCACCTTCACCCTTCCTGCCTCTCAATTACCTCACGCCATCAGTAAATTGAAATATTTTCTCTCTCACAGGCATTGTGAAGCTTAATTTATTAGCGCTTCTAAACCATGCTAAAGTCCTTGGAAACAGATTGCCATAGGTGTCAAGTACTGTACTATCATTCAAGTATCAAACAGACCTGGTTCTGTTTAGCTAAAGTTATCTGACAAGAACAATTTTCAAGGTGCATGACTGTAAACAGCAGCATTTTATGTGACTACAGTACTCTCAAAACAAAGATTTTGTTATGGATGAGTGTGAATAACAGAAGTTTATTTGTCTAAACTCTCTCCAAAAGCCTCTTTAGCACTACAAAGGTTACTTCTCCTCATTCTCCCTAATAAAACAGCTCGGAAGAAACTGAATACACTCTACTTGAGATATGCAGACAATTTTGCATCAGTAGTACCATCAGTGGTGCTATCTTTACAAATGTTGTCTGCAATGGTTGCTACTCTAGCTACACTTGAACTCTTGAAATAAACATGAATAGCCACTTCTCGACTCGTACTGCCTTCCACTCCCAATAAAACTCTAAAATTAATATACTATTTCTATAATAGAACGAGTAGTAGAACTATTTCTGCTGTGCAGCAAGTCAGAATGGTGAATTTCTTCCTGATCCTGTTCTTTGGTTTTCTAGAAATTGGCATTTATGATTGTGTTGAAAATAGATCTCACTGTGATGAACCTAGAAGGGAGGCTGCCGACCGGTGCTCCTTTTCTTGTCTTTCCCTGAAGGACCTAAAATCTACAGGTCGCCAATACTGCTTAGTCATAGTAAGACCTTTATGTCTGCCTGCAAAAAATAATAATAAAATAAAATAAAATAAATCCTTAAGGAAGAAGAGGGAAGGAAGAGGGAAACAACTTGACGCTTTCTTAAGACCTGTGAAAACTGCTGAACTGTTTTGCAGAAGGAAGTAACAAGTACCCTAGGCAGTATCAATGAAAGTAAGTAGTAGAGTCACAGAATGCCCGCTTTATGCAAGAAAGTCTGTATTCTTCATAGTTTAGTTCAATACCCTGTTAATCTCTATTCCTAAAGATTAAAACAGCTGACAAATGATGCTACTTATGAGAAGAATGGACTTAGGGTGCTTTCCCTAGGAAACAAGAAAATGCATTTTAAAGCAAAATTAAGAAATCTACATTGGTAGACCAAATTTTATTAGAATATTTTCTAATAATAAAAAAAAAAACCTTGCAATAACACGTGAGCTCACAAAGAGAGTTTTATAAGATGTCCTGTCATCTATCACTCCAAATCACCTCACCTCTAAATTATCACTAAGGACCCATTCTTGCAAAACACCGAACTCAGAGGCTTTCTGATATTTCGGCATACTGCATAAAAATCTGAATGCAGCTCTGAAATGCAGTACAAATCCTACTTAATTCAGGACTATCCCTACAAATGAAGTGGACAGTTCATTCCCACAGACGGAGAGCACAAGTTGCAGAAGTGTTTTAGCAAGGTAATAATGGCAGGACTTCCCAAAAGGTTTTATGCTCTTACGAATAACAAAAAGTGCCCATGGATCCCCTACAAACTAATAAAAGGTTTAAGTGTAAACTGAAAACCGGAAGTGGCAAGAGGCTTTAACCTGCCTGCAAAAAGTCCTAAAACACGAGAAATGAAGGCTGAGAAACAGGAAGTGAAGAAAAACACAGCCAACTTAGCCCAGTTTTTCCTACACAACAGGCCAGCTCGGATTCAGAAACTGCAGATTTTTTTTTTCTATTCGCAGGTTTGCATTTAAAAGAACAGCGCGCTTACATAAAAGCCAAGCTCTGCGGGGCCTCGCAGCTGAGGAGATATGTCGGGGGTGGAGGTGACACAGGGATATGCAGGTGACACAGGGGCCGCTGACACATCCCTCCTCCTCCTCCTCCGCCTCGCCGCAGTCCCGCGGGACGCGAGGGAAGCGGCCCTGCCGCCAGCGAGGCGGCTCGGCGCCCAGGCCCGGGCGGACGGGGAGACAGGGACGGCTCCCGCACGTCCCCCCAGCCCAGTCCTGCCAGGGAGGGACCCCCGGCTCGGCCTGCGCCCCACGGCGGGGCAGAGCGGCAGGGACGGGGTCCCCACACACACCAGCAGCAGGCGGAAAGGAGCGGGAGCCCGCGCGGGCCCGGCGCCGGAGGGAGCCGGGGCGCAGCCCGCCCAGCAGGGCCGGGGGCGCAGGGGAGCCCCCAGACGCGGCGCCCGGGGAATGGGAGGCAGAGGGGGAAGCGCCGCGGCGGCCGCCGCCACCCCCGCGTACCTGGTGCGCGCGCGGGCCGGGCGCCGCTCCGCGCGTCCCGTCCGAAATTCCCGCACTGCCCGCGGCGCCCTCCCGCCCACCGCCCAACACCGCCCGCGCCCATTGGCCAGCGCGCCCGGCGCGGGGGCCGCTGGGAGCTGTAGTCCGCGGCGGGCGGGAAGGCGGGAGGGAGCCATGGCGGAGGGGGGAGTGGGCACCGCGGGCCGGCGGGGCTCGTGCGAAACCTTCGAGTCTGGAGCTAGAGGACGCGGGAAAGGCGCCCCACAACCGGCCGCCTCCTGCCCGCAGGCCGCGGCGAAGCGAAGGGACCGGCTGCCGAGCGCGGTGGCCGGCCTGACCACCCCAGCTTGTCTGGGAGCCATGAAACACGGAGCCGCCTTCCCCGGAGGTGTTCGAGGCCAAAAGGCACCTCAGCCCATGGGGGCGCCTGCCCGTGCCGGAAACACCCACTCTGACTAGCCGAGGGTCACCCCTGCCCGTAACTGCGTTTTGAGCATGGGGTTTCTCTGCGCCCTGGCTTCGAGTGCTGCAGCCATAGGATCATGTAGTCACCATGGTTGGAAAAGACCTCCGAGGTGATGGAGGCCAGCTGCAAACCTAGCTTGCTCCAAAGAAGCTTTTCATGTGTCTTTTAACAGTCTGTATTTATTTAGTCTCAATTGTTTTCTTTTTTTTAACATCAGGTTCTATGATACTTAAATTGCTATTAGCGCACAAGAACATTTTACCACGTTAATAGTAACTGCAAAGTCATATAAAAAGAAGGCATTTAGAAACCCATGCCCTTGAAAGGTCAGAACGGCTTTGGCCCTTTTCCTGCCCCGCCACAGCCTCCATCTCCGTTCTCCAGGTCTGAGTCAGGTTTTAAAGCGTTGATTCACCTAGCAGGTCTCACCCGTTTGTCATCTGACATCGCTGCTTCTGGTTCGCCTAATGTCGTGTACAAATCCATACATGGCTTGCTTCTGCCAACCTCTGAAGCTGAAAAGAGATACAGAGGATCAGAATTAAAGACATGTGAAAACAGGCACTCAGGGGATGAAGTAGGAAGAAACGCTTCTTTTTTTTTTTTTTTTTCCTAATTTGCTGGAATGTTGAGCCTTAGCAAATAAGACTGTGATTTCGTGGCTACCACCTTCGTATCATCCCGTGGTGTGCTGATCATTGTGTACTTCCATACTCCCTTGAAAATCTGAGCTATATTAAGAATACCAGAAATATCCAGTAGGAATCCTAGGTATTTGGGCACACTTTTGACAATCTGTGCTGTTTTGACTGCTCTAGGGTGTTGTTGCTGATAGGAAAGCTAACGTGTGTTTGTTTTTAAAGATGCTACATATGGTAGCATTCAACTCAAAGTACCATTTTCTTTCCTTAAAGTGGATGAAATAATGTTGTGATCTTTTTTTTTTTTAATGGATAAATGTTTCCATGAGTTTACTGTAGCAATCCCAGTTGTGAGGTAATTGACATCAGATCACTGGACTTATAAAAATATTTTAAGATGTCCACATAGAAAATAAAATGAAAAAATATATGTATATTCTGTTTCTGTATACTAACCACATTTTAGTTTACCAGAATTTAGTCTTCTAATTCCAAACCAAAAATATTTGAAGTTTAATGAAAAGCTGATCTTTAAGATAGGTTTCAGCTTCCAGAAGGAAAAATGAATGGTCGCTCTTTTGAGAGAGTCACTTACACTCATCAGTTCCAGAAGACATGCAAACTGCATTTCCCCATCTTCATTTCTAGGACAAAATTAAGAGTGTGCCTGCAGTGGGCTCAGAATAGTACAAAGCAAATTTGAATCATAACTTCATTCTACAACAAGAAAACTGCAGCATAGTTTGATTAAATTATTCACTCAAGGTCCTCAGGGAGTATTAGGTGAGGTCAGAAGGTTAGCCCATATCCCTTGAGCTGGCTCAGTGCTTTCTCACAAAGCTGCGTTAGGTTGTAAGGCAGGAGTTTGAGGTTGTGAAGGTTCAGGTAAGTGACAAGTTACAGAGTGCCAGATGTTTGCAGCTGGCGAGATCCAGTGCTTCCCCGGAGCTAGGCTGGTTTCTCCTTTAGTGCTTGTCAGACAGTGCTGCATGGACTGCAGCTCTGCGGGATCAGAGACGATTATTGGAGGAGAAGACACATACATGCATTTCCACATACAATGGAAGTAAGCAAGCAACAATCCAGAAACAAGAAATCAATTTAGAATTTTCCTTAAAAATATTTAAAATTCTTGCCATGAAACCTCACAATTTTGTTTTTTATTTCTTTTTGAAAAGACTACTAAGCAGGTTTAATGCTAGTAATGCCACAGTAGTAATTTAAATGTAGTTAATATGTGATGTTCCTTACATTTCCACCTTTTCAAACATTGAGGAATAAAATGGCCTAGAACTCCAGCGTGCATTCCTCTCTTGCCACCTTTTCATTTTATTTTTCTAGTTGGAAAATAATAAGAGGCCTAATACAGCTCACAAACCTTGCCATAGTACCCACAATGCTTTACAAAAGCCCAAATCAAAATAAATCATTATAATTCAATTTCAAAAATGAATGAGGAGAGGACACTACACTACTGTAGTAGTACACTACACTACTCTACCCTGTGCTATCGGATATGTGGAGCACAGACAGGGATAGTGATTAGAGATTGCTGTACCTAAATCTACCATAATCTTTGCTTTAACATCACAGTTTTCTTCCAATGTTAGTCCAAAAAAAGTCTGGGTAAAAACTCGGTGGTCAGAGGACATGAACGATTTGAGAAGAAACTATGATATGATCCAAGAGGCAATTCTTGATTCAGAAGCCTTGTGTTTCTATCCACCAATGATATATGTACTGTTGTGTAAAAGAATTATGCTTTAAATCATATCTAAGATGCTATCCTGCAGCACAAGTATACTAGCTCTAGGGAAAAATGTGGTTACTGCAAAATTCTTCCCTTTTTCGCTTCTCCCCTTTTCATATTCTTTTCCTTTGTACAAAGATTTGTATAAATTAAATGGAAGTTTTTTTTTCATTAATATACCTTTATTAAACTTTAAAAGGGTAATAACTATTCTCAAAAAATAGTGGTAAGACACTCTGGAGTCATCTGTATTGGTCCATTAATATCCATTTTAGGAGTACTTAAAAGTTATCTGCCCAGTAACCTCACAGCTCATGATGCACTCCAGGTGTATTGTAATAGCCCAGTACAGCATCATATTGTGCCTGAACGCTATTAAAAGGTAGTTAAAGGCAACACTATTTCTGTCATAGGTTTAACATTTTCCCATGTGTCTTTTAAATTTACACTATTTTTTGTGTTTGATTAAGGAACTTAAAATTTTGAATTCTGAAAGAGTTTATATACAGGGATTAAGAAAACAGAGAGAATCATTAATTCTTTTGACTATTCAATTAATTTGATGTGAAAACTGATCTGTTCAATAAAGATGTTAATCTTCTGTCTAGAAAATTCAACATATGATCGTATCCTTAAGTTTTCCTTCTCACCAAAGGGAAGTACAATATATTCAATATACAATATACTCATAACAGTACTGAATTATTGAATGATAATAATAAAGAATTATTTCAACAAATAGATATTCACTCCTTACAAATGGGACACATGACATTTGTTTAGCCTGATGTGACAAAGGAAATTGGTAACGAACTTCAGAGTAAGACCTGGCTTTCGTGATTTCTAATTCTATATTTGAAGACCATTATTCCTTGCAGTATTCCAAATACATTAAATCCAAAAATGAAGAGGATCAGGCAGGGAAGGTATATTGAAGCTCTTTGAAAATATCCTCTGTATTCCCCAACTTAAGCAGTTAAATAAAGAAATGAAATGTGAGGAATAGGAGATCTGAACTTTGTAGAATGGTCAATAATTTGATGAAAGGGGGATAGAATATTAGAAGATAGTATTAATGAAAATGTTCTGGAAGAAAAGCTGCAGCCAGATCCATTGGCAGTTTAACTTTTTCTGGAAGTTTTCTGATGCTAACAGGCATGATCTGAAGCTGCTAAAGGAAATCATTAAAATAACTTGAAACTTCTGAGAGTAGAACTTGTTTGAAGTGCATTAAATTAATCCAAATTAGAGGGTTTTTATAACTTTCTAAAGGGTTTGTATGTTTTCTTTGGTCAAGGTCCAAAACTCAGATGCTTGGGCAGTTTTCCTACTTAAAAATAAACGACCGTACTGGCTTGGACATGAAGTGTCTTTCCCCAGCTCAGAAGTTTTTTGGGGAAGTTATTTATAGGTACACACACTGTTTTATCTGGGGAACAGCGTATATCCTACACTGTAGATACATTCACATGCACACAAACAACAGTGCATGGTGTCTAACTATAATGATACAAAGAACTTCTGTTTATCATCAAACATTTCATATATCCCATTACATGTGAAAGAATTTTATCTATCCTGGTGCAGTGCAACGCTTTTTCCTATAATGGAATTTTATTCTGAAAATTTATTTTGGTATTAAAAGGTTCCACTTTATAATGTCTATGGTTCAATCAGTGATCTAAAAAGTACTTAAATGCTTTGAACAAGATACATAAAACGCTTTTATTGCAAAAGCTTTGCTGTATCTACCAATTTTACCATTGATCTCTTTCCATGTAAGGCAGTTCTGGAAGCTGCCCATGCTGTATAAAATCACATGGTGGCTTTTGATCTCCAGCTGGTGATTAAAGCACATTATGGAGGTTTGAAATTTCCTTGTGGTCATTAGCATACCTAGAAACACTTCTCTGCTTAATAGTAGTGGTGTTCTCACTACATGCTGTTTAAACAAGAAACCAGGAATCCATAAACTTGTGATTTACTGTCCTTTGTAGCTCACAGGATACGGATCTCTTGAATGATGTGAGCTTAGTCTTATCAATAGACTTACTGATCCAGCAGTGATTTTTAAGGTAATTAGGCTCCAGCAAAATGCAAGGAAGAATAAGGTTATATATATTTTAAACCCTCTTTTGATATAAACAGGCAGAGCTCTATGCTTTGCAAGACCCTGTATAATTACTCCCTATCTGAAATTCCATATTTCCTGCAGCTTAAAGGCATTACCCATGCTTCCAAGGTCACCAGACTATTGTGAGTTTGCCATGGTGGACTTTTAAACCATTCATTCTTTTGCCTGAAAATGCCATTTTTTTCCCCCACTTTTTGAAAATGTATTTATGCAGTGGAAAAAATAAAGAATCGGTTAGCAAAAATTGGCTATTTTCTCCATCAGTCTCTTGAGAGGGGATCCTTTAGAAGAAAATAAATGAGGAAGTCATTTTTAACTTTTTATATTTCACTATATTATATTATACTCCATTTTATATATATATATATATTTTACTATTTATACCACACTGGCAAGCAAAATTAACTGACTGTTCTCCAGGGAGGGAACACAGTGGTTTTGAGTCTCTTATACAGCTCCTCCAGTTCTGCGGATCTAGGAAAAACAGATTCCATTCTCTGCTTTTATCCAACAATTAGCCCAACACTTGGAGAAGGAGCCGAACGGCAGAGAGAGCGCACTGAATATCGTTTTATTTTTTGTTTCTTAGCAGACCCTAAAGTGCCTGTGATCTTTTATAAGATTGGACACAACAATTCTCCTTATTGCAGGATCTTATTGTTCAAAGAGACAAAAAATAGCAAGAAAACAATGCACATTGCATCATTTTTTACATCAAAAGCTGATACATATTTTCATAAATATGTGTTTGGTAGATTGACTGTCTCATACAAGCTTTCTTTGAGAAGGCAGAAGTCATTTAGTATTTGCTCAGGAGAAGATATCATACAAGGAACGTTAAAAATAAAACATTGTGTTTAATTACAACACATGGTTTTCTATTTCCTCGCAAGCTTTATCAGGAGCTAGGTTTTTGGAGAGGAAAAATACCCAGAGCTGGCTGGCTGTTCTCAAGCCTACCATGGACTCTGTCCTGTCATGCTTCTCTACAGAATTTTCTCTACACTTTTGGTGTTCATGACTATGTTAATCTGCATAAAATTTACACCGCACGTAACAAAATAAGTCATTTGCATTAGAAGTGGTTTTCTCCAAGTCCCAAGAGCACTAACAAACTGCTAAAAAAATCCTACCACTAGGTGTCTCATTGGTTTCAATATACTCCAACCGAAGAGCAAGAAATGCTCAACAAAATTTAACAAAAATACAGTTAATTACCACTGACATTCCCCCCTTCCTTACACCAGCACACCCTGAATTTAATCACATGCATTATTGTAATCAAGCTGTCAATCAAATTTTGAAATATTTCATTTTTTGACATAATTACAGCAGAATCCCTACAGCCCGTCTAGAACATGGGTATGGCAAGATTGATATTGTGTTACAAAATGTGATCTGACAAAAAAAAACGATGCTTCTGTGCAGAAATTAAAGAAACACTGCACTCCTAATGCAAATATGTTACATCAGGTAGAATGTCAAGAGTTAATATAACTGCCTACCCATTCACTGAATAATATACTCATTCTTGGCCTTCTTTAAATGCTTCAGTGTTGTCGATGCCATTCTTATTTTTGTTTAAAAAATCTATAACTTTAATTTGTTTAATTGGCACAAACTGTGTAGGGGACTTTCTTGCTTTCGGGCTTACAGCCTAAAAGGTAAACGAAAGATTTAGAGAAACAGCGAGCAAAGAAGTGGGATGCCAAGAAGAGAGTTGGGTTCATGTTGGAACTCATCTAAGACAATCTTGTCTGTGGAAATCCACAAAAACACTGGGACATTTAATTAGTTTGCAAACAGTTCTTGTTCATGATGAGGCATCCATAACACATATCGATACAAATAATCTTTTTTTAAAAAAAAAAATCATATTCCTAGTTTTTGGTGCATGTTGGGGAGCATATATTTTATCTTAACACTTCAAAGGATATGAAATGTATATGGAGGTAGTAGGCCCTTTGGATGGTACCCATCTGGCAGCAATTCAAAGGGTTTCCCCAAACACATATAACAGACTTCTGCCTGGCTCAGGTGAGTAGTAGTCAGATACAGGCTCCCTCACTTTTGGGACACTATTTTGTGTTTTAACCAAGAAGGTAATTTTTACCATCTGATGACTATTTCGTGGCCTCTGTGAATGGGTTTGCCTGATTTTATGTAGACAGATGTCCCCCTTCACAAAAACAACTGTCACAATTGGCAATAGTTGTCACATGTGTTGGCAGCAGCAAGGCTTCTGAACGAATGGACTGCAAGCAGGAGAGTGTTTCCTCGCTTTCAGGAAGAAGATAAAGATGAGGATGTTCGCAACACCACTGAAAGTGCTACATTTTGGTGTGCAATACCATCAATTCAGTCATCTTTCACATGAACGGTGCTTTCTGCTTTAAAAGCCACTTGCTTGGATATTTCTCTATATATTCCAGTAGAAAAATGTATCTAAATATATGTAGATAACTTAAGCTGATCTTTTGTCCAATAGCAAATTACTAATTCATTTCTTCCTTTCCAGTGATGGTTGGGAAAAGTTCCAAGTAAAATTTTCACTGGGGAGATACATAAGACTTACAAGAAGTTACAGAAATGTGTGTGAAATGCCACACATTCCCAGCCCCATTGTGCCCTTTACCTGAGGTAACACGCTGTAACTGTGCTCCTCCTGGGCATGTTCATGCTGTCCTCAGGGTCCTATTTGCTCTCTTTCCATATACTCGACATTGGCTCTATGAATCAGAGAACTACTATTTTACTTGAGCATTATTTCAGCCCGTAAGAGCTCTGTTTGTAAGATGTGTTTTTTCTAGTTGAGTTTCCATACCTTCATGCAGACATCTGTTGGAAGCACAGAATTAATTGATATATTAGCTGCAGCTAAGAAAACATGATTAATCAGCTCTGCCCTCTGCCACAATGAACTTACCAGGTCACTGAGAGAAGACATATAGCATCTCATGGGTTCTCTATTTGATGATTTGTTCTTGAGAGAATGTTATTTACTTTTCTTTATGTCCTACCCATCTCTTTCTTCAGTTAAAACCTCCTCCATCCACACACACTGAAGACAACCTTGCATATCACATGGTGGAGGTGAGTTCTATACCCAAAGGTCATTGCATTTGCTGCAGGTTGTCTGCTTTTTTTCATGGGAGATGCCAACCTTTGTTCCTCTTCAATAGCCTATTACTTATATTCTACTGAAGAATGCCATCAGGAAAGTCTTTGCCATCTATTTTTGAAACCACTAATATTTTTGGTAAGGCCATGCCTTTGAAGATATTTAAATGTTATTAAACTTACCTCAGTGATATAAGCACATAAGTAAGTTCAGCAGCTTTTATGACACCATATACTGGCAATATTCTAAACTGTCCACTAAACACTTTTCATCCTCTATGGGATATCAAAATTCTGAGTGCAGTATTTCTGTCTATGTTCCTTTATTTGCTAATAATCAAATTGCAGCCACAACCTTTTCGTTTAGAACTACTTGCTCCAAAAAATAAGCACAGCCATTTGAAACAATTTTGTAGCTGTCTTAGAATGGAGGGTAAGTTTCAAATTGTTGAATTGCAAGACTGCCATCCTGTAAACACATTATAATGTATATTGGTCTATTTTGGTGAACAGCTGAATAATAATGTACTTTAAAAACAGTTTGAAATGCATCTTCTAAGATATAAAGCAGAGAGGATGACTAATACGAGAATATGGCATTTCACAGCAAACCTAATGAAAGCTTGTGAAAACTACAGTATCTCATCACCACACTGGCTACATTGGCTGCAATACAGTCAATACCATATTGACTGCTAGAAAGGATATAAGTATAAAGTGTTCTATCTTTCCTGATGAAAGTAATTGTGCTGGGCCAAAATAGATGGGAAAAAGGGCACGTTTTCCAGTTTCATGAATTTTATATAGCTTATTCTTGAATATTTTTTAGAATTTTGTCCTGTGTCCTTGACCAAAGTAAACTTTGCTTTTCCTTCATTTTTGAAGAATCTTTTTGATATAAAGTAATAGCATATTTTTAATGTACAATTTATCAGCAGAGCCCCAAAGTAGAGCTTGCCATGCCTGTGTTTCCAGTTCAGCAAACTTAAGAGAAAACAACTACTTCGGAAAGGATTAGGCTACTTCATCAGATGTTTTACAGTTTTTAAAAACCACTTGTTTAAAGCTGAGGCTGTTTCTTAAGCGTTGCCGTTTTCTTGGATTTGCATTGCTTGTGCATGGCCATTTTCTTAGGAGAGGGCTGGAGTCGCACTCCTGTTCGCTCCCCTCTGCCTGCAGAGCGAACCGAGCTAACCCAAAGTGCCCACTCCAAATCCCGGGCAGAATGTTATTTAAACATTCATTTGGGGATGCAAAGCTCCCTCCCTACACTCAACAGTCACTGAACATCTATTTAAAATAGATATTGCCTCTAAGTCTTAAATTAAGACCCACTTTGTTCCTCTCCCAGCCCAGAAACAGAAAACACCTGTTCCAGAAAGCTTGCAATAAAAATGTGAAGATAAATCCTGTGCAGCCAGCTAAAGATACGTTTCACTGTGTTAGTCATATGTCATATCAAAAAGGGAAGGGCTACTATTCAGAATGCTCCGAATGAGATATTAAAAAATTGTTCCTTATAAAAAGACTCTAGAAAGGAATTTGGATGTGTGTAAGTTTGTCCCTTCTTTACGTGATTGGTGAAATAAGCTACCTAACCTTTCCCTGCAAATGTTGTTTCTCACACTTTCAGCTTGCCAAAGCTTCTTTTAGAAAAATTAAATCAATTGCATCATGCTAAAATGTAAAAGTGCATGCAAGGAAGAATTACATATAGTAAGTGGGTAACTTTACAGGGATATATTGAACAACATTTCTAAGTGGTTTTTCAAACCAGCCAGAAGTTGTGAATAATTAATTCACCCCGCAGGTAGGCTATACTATTGATACAAATATTTGAAGATTTATTGGTTACCAAGATTCCGATTAATTAAATGTAATAGTTACCAAAACCTCAAAAATGCTAAGCATAAAAGATTGCAAGGAGGCATGGAATATTTTATTAGTAAAACGGCGTATTTTAGCTTCAGGGTTGTTTCTCCCTCCAGTGAAAAGCCACATGCAAGATAAAAGATGTAGGTTATTATATATCTGAGAACTTCATTGCATTTGAAAACTTCATTGCAAACCATCGTATTTAGGCAAAGCTTTTTCAAATTAACAGAGCATAATGAAACTCAATTTGTATGCCCTTAACATGGTAATTTTTACCAAGACAATATGAGCACAGAGTGAATTTGAATCATTAAAGGTGTGATCTAATAATGTTTTATTCCCCTTTGATTCATTGTGAATTTCTATCTCACATAAATAATTATCTGCAAAAACTTTCAGGATAAAAATAAACATAATAGAACATTAGTATATTTTGGCTTTTCTACAGTATGCAAGCAGTGGAGGCAATAAACACAAACAAAATTATGAAAAGTGTACATACAGAAGCATACACAAAACGCATAAAAGAAGTTCCAAGAATGAACCAGAAGGGACGTTTGCCTAGAAATAAAGGAAGCCTGGGGACGTAACAGATGAGTGGCAGAAATCACAGCAGGTGAGAATGGGCAGCTGAGGAGTTTGGTCTGGTGGCAAGGAGAAGAGAATTGCACCTGGTGTTTCTGGGCACAAAAGTTGTCGGGAAGAAGGTAAAGCAGAAAGAGGGCACAGAATCCAGACAGAACAAGGAAAGGAGATCTGAGCTAGGGAAAAGGCCTGGCCAGCTGCCTTTTCAAATCGGTGCAGATTGGAAAAGGACAAAGAGCGGGAAGGTGAGGAAAAAGGAGACGTATTTGTACCAAAGGTCTTCTCCTGCATCATTGTAAGGAAGCGTTTTCCAGCTGGGGAAGGCGGGAATCTGAAGCAGACAAGGCAGCAGGTAGAAGATCCTTGCCAACAAGTTCCCAGCCAAATTTGTTTAGCATGGCCACACATGCTACACTTGGCATCTGCTAAGCTGACCATTCACAATTGTTCAGAATTTTACTTGTTTGGTTTCCACAGCATTAAGTGCTAAGCTGACCATTTGTAATGGGCCTTATTTTCACTTGCCACCTTTCTACTGCATTAAATGGTCTTGAAACACTTATACCCAATATATAGTTCAGAAGGTTATATGATGAAGCTGTAGTATCTGAAAAAATAAGTGCGTTGTAGAAGTAAAATTAAGTAAAGAAGGCTTGCTACCATGCAACTCTGCCAATGCATTTCAAGCTGCTCTTGGAAAATACCCTATTAAAAAAATTCCTTGCCATCTCTCCTCAGAGTAGTGACTCAATCAAACTGAATTATGCCATCTCCATGGCAGAATACAATCTATTGTCTCAGTTTTACAGTCTTTGTGACTCAGAATCCAACAGAATACACTAAACAACACAAAATAGAGCAACTCCAAAAGTGTAATTGCCATACAGATAATTTTTCATAGCATCACTCAAAGAGTTACATTGAGTAGAAGTTTTGAGCTGGTACACACGAACTATATTGCATCTTAAATGAAGGTCACGTTATTAACAAGCTACATCATGTTTTTCAAGGTCCATGGCAGAGAGCAGAAGATGAAGAAGCTTAGTTTCTTTTTTACTATCACCATTACTGTCCGAAACACCTAGGACTCAGCAGCTCAGGGACCCGGAGCTTGGGCAGCTTTCCATTAATCATTCCATTCTAATCGTAGGCTAGACTTGAACTACTGACTTACACCGAAACTGGCAGGAAACCATCTGAGGGTTGCCAAGTGACCCACATACTTACGTAAGTGACTATGAATAGTTTGGTGGTCTCATCCCTTATTGAAAAAGTATGCAGACAAGAACCCTATCAGTTTTCATATTGGTTTTGCAGACAGGATGTCAGCAAAGACTTTTTCTAAGCAAGGAACTGTCTAAAACATCTACTTATTTTCAGGTTAATGTAGGACACATGTTCCAGTATGCATCTACCTTGGTCTGGATCAGTTTAAGCCAATGGTACAGAGCAGCCACAAAATACTGTTCCTCATCAACTCAGTGAGCAGCAAAATTTTGATCTGGCAATGAGCAAATTAGTAAATCTCAATGGGTCTTGATTCCTGAAGAGCAAGCAGTGCAGTCATTTCTACTCTCCACAGAGAGGGATTTTTTTCCGCCTTTCACAGAAATCTTTAAATTTGTAGAGAAAATTTCACAGTTGTCAATGATATGACCACTCTGATCTTCATATCCATAGCCAAACATATTCAAATGCTCTCTGAGGAACAGTTTCCTCACAACCTATTTTTAACTTATACTGCTAATAGAGTTTTCTCTTGTGACACATCATTGAGCTATTCAGTGGCCACTTCACGTACTTGTCAGTACATTTCTCCAGTCTCGTTCCTTATTTGAGATTTTTATTAGTGACAACAAATAAAAGCAATAAAATCTATCTTTAGTGATCAGTGATATCTATTGGTTTGATTGTAAAAAAACTGAAGGGTATGAACATTTCTGATCATTCAATGATGTCAAACAGAAGTGGTCTCCTGATATTGATTTAATAGGGAGGAGGGATGGAAAAAAAAGAAAATAAGCTTGTAACTTATGGAAATAATAGCAAGCAGCATCCTGGTCCATCCTTTTACATCTGAAGGAAAGAACATTTATTTAGGTTTTAATTAAGATTCTAAACTTCTATGACTTATTTAGGTTTTAATTAAGATTCTAAACTTCTATGACTTAGTTTGTCATGCTTCTTAATGCCTCCGATGCTCACCTCTACTGGAATTAAATAAAACCTTCTTCATCTCTAGCATTAGGAGGGCATACCTCTTTTTTGTTTTTACAATCTTCTGGCCTGATATCAAAGGATTTCTTGTGGTCCCCCATTTATTCTTATCCACAAAGCAGTGGTTTTTGCCTTTTTTTTTTCCATCATGGCAACAGTAAGTATAATTTAAAACATAATAATAAGCAAGTTAAAATAGCAATGATATAACGTGATAAAGCAATAGTTCAAGAAGTCACTGCTGGTATCTGCACATAATCTAATTCCAATCAAATGGATCACTAAGGCAATTGTGTTTCGCACAAGCAAGCTCAGCAAGTAACTTTAAGCAAGCCCTCCATCAGGCTTCTTTACTCCACCGAGATCTCTGTTAACAAGCGGCCTGTCCACAGGTACGCACAGAGTTCTCCTGACTCATAGAAGAGTCTCAGAGATATTCCAAGTTATATCAGTGCCCATCCACCTACTAATCTGCAAGTATTTCTGATGTGACATCTCTTCCATAGCAGCAAGGATAAAGAAAATTGTCAATGGAAAATTTCAATAAATCAGAGCGTCAAATTTACTGTTTCGATTGTGCATCTGTCCTCTTTAAATGCACATACTTTTCTACTAACAGTAGTTAATATCAGATCTCAGTATTTGACCCCTGTGAATTCTTGTCACAACACTTTTAATTAGTTCGTACCAGATCACCTCACTTTTGTCGACACTACAGATTTGTGACTGCAAAATAATAGTTTAGTATTTGAAATAGCAAGAGATATGTATCTGTACATACAAGCAGAGATCCAACCATTGAGGGCTTGAATAAGCTAATAATGAAGTATGATGTGAACGGATTTTCATTTTAATAAACTGGACAAACTAAATGCTAAATAATGGTGTGATAGCAATAGTGGGTAGGGCTTGTCTTAGCATGGGCAAAGAAGATCATTAAATAAATGAGGGAGCATCTCAAGAGACACACCTACAGACAGTCTGTCACCCCCTGCTTTAACATTTCATTTCAAAATTCAATTAGATATCAACGTTGGAATGCCTAAATAAATTCATCCACTGTGAGCAGTATCAACAAGCATCATCTTCCATGGATAAACTTAAAGCAGAACAATATTCTTCTTCCTGACTTTTTCAGGGGTAAAGAAAAACATCTGAAGAATAGCCAGAAAGGAAATTCCTGGTTCTGGTAAACTTACATCATTTCTAATAAAAGTAAGCTATGCTAATAGAATATTTGCTAACTACTGATACACTAGAGCAACAGCAAGACTTTATAAAAAATAATACTTTTCATCATCCTAGAAAAGGACAGGAATAGAAGTCTCTGGTATCCCTGTTTAATAAGGAAACTCTTCTTTTTTCTCAAGAGACATTGTTAAGATGAAGTAAAAACACTGTCATTCCAACAAATATTCTTCTATTTTTCAATGAATTATAGGTAAACTTAACTTTATAGTAATGAAAGCAGTTGTTCTCTAATAAAATATAGTGATCACAAATTTTAGGGAAAACTTTTACCTTAAAAAAGTTAGCTTCGAGTAGCTTTTGTATCTACTTAGTCTGACCAAGATTTGTAGCTACTTTAAGAAAACTCTCAGTGCAACACTATGACCTAGCTTTACTAAACTTTGCTCTCTGACACCATATGTGTATAATTCTCATATTTTGTAAGTGTGCCAAAGTGGGTAAAGATAGTTAATTTAGGGTGCAATAAAGAATAAAAAGTCAAAAGCAAATAGTTTTGTTCTGGGAACTAGTTAAATTCTAATAAGTGTTTCCCTTCCTTAGGCAATGTCAGTAAGTCAATTTAATGTCCAGATGATGGAGCAGATGTACTCCATGTCACAACACAGAGTCCTGATGTCTGGGTTTTCTTTCCATGGCAACCAGGGTTTGGAGGAGAGCAGTGGCATGGAGCATATTCGAGTTTCAAGAGCCACTTAGACTGAGTTTTCATCCTCCAAAAATTAAATATAGCTTATGAAATAATTGCTAACTACTCAGAAATATGAAATACTGTGTGAAAGTGCAAGATACCTTCTTTACTTGTGTCAGTGTGATTTCACTGGGCCATTTTTAGGCCCCACTATCTATATTTTGCAAATAGTTCAGTACAGTTCTAGCAGGCTTAGCTATGTTCCACAAGAGGTGGGCAGGATGACACTGTAGACCATCTGTCCATTTGTCTGTCTCCAAAACATATCTCCACTATTACACTAGTACACATGAATTATACCATTAGGTGGCTGGCAAAATCATCTCCGTTTTGTCGGTGGAGTGAAGCTAGGGTTGTCCCTCAGGTTGTAGCTGAAGTCTGCAGTACGTATCCCTTCCATGGTAGCACCCAACTCACTGGACAGTTTTTCTTCATCTGCTCCAGGATATGTCCCTACGTGGGGCTGGTATCTGCAGCAGATATGGTGCAGAAAAGTCATGTGCTTCCTTAACACCTTTGATCTCGTGGGCAGCACTCTGTCTGGAGTGGGCAAAATCCATCTGGGTCTTCAGAATCTGATTGTAACCGTAAAGAGCTACAACAAAGAGGTAGCAAAGTCACTTGAGCTGCTTGTCAGTTCAGAAATGGGGGTGGTGGTAGTGGTGGTCCTAATTTATATTGCAGTCGTACCTGTATTTGAGATCCCTTTGTGTTGGGTGAACATAGCCCAAGACAATTTGCAAAAAAAGAGGGCATTGTGGTTTGCTGCCTTCATGAGCCTTCAGCTTATAGGAGCTATTCAGCATATCAAGTATTCAAAATGCTTTAAGGTAGATTTGTTTGTTGTTTTGCGTTATTATCCATATTCCCAACCTACTTCAAAAGCAATAAGGTCCAGGCAGAAGGAGAATCTTTTCAGTAGCATTTAATGGCAAGGACGCATGCATACAAAGAATTACAAATTGTGTGCATGGAGCTGTACAAGTTGGATGAGGTCTTGGTGAGAAGGCATCAGGTCTGCAGGCAGCTGATTGTGCACTCAGAACAGTAACAGTCAACTAAAAAGCCCTATCTCCTTGAAGCAGTAATGTCACATATGGTCCTTTTGCTGAGTAGTCCTACAGAATCTGTTGCTTTTTTTTTTTCCCCCTTAATGTCAACTTGCTAAGACAAGGACCATGGCTTTCTTATCTGCAAGGAACTGTACAAGCCGAGAAATGGTTAAACCCTAAGAGATAGGCATTACGTTCAATCTACAATCTTGCCCTGTATTAGGTGATTAATATAGTTTCCTATTTGATGCATCGTCTCTGCTCTGGTGAGAAGCTATCTGTTTTTTTGGCAAATCCTAGTTATTTCAGCTTCACAGAGCTCACCAGGCTGAGGGGCTTCAAAGTCCAATGAAAGGATGCATCCCAACAAAGTTCCTGGCTATTTTATGAACCAGAAGAAATTTCTAACGAGGGTTTCTAGTGGATAGAAGGGGCAAAACATTTGCAAATGAACAGTGAGAAGTGGCAGTTCGTCTCAGTTAAGTGACAGTAACTGAGCTCATTTCTAAATTGTGAGACAATCCGTGGGTGCAGAGACGATCACCACCAGCAGTCCCAGACCCCAGTTTTAGGCCTGTGTGTCTGTCTGCTTGTTATATTTAGAGCTGTGCATCCTGCTAACGCCTGGTAAAACTGAACTCCCGAGCTCTTAACTACATTTCCTTGGTGTTTTCGTTCATTCCTGCCCAGACCATTCCCCAGACGTACAGAACTTAAGGCAAGTTCACACATTGCCAAACACCTTTATTTTGGCACAAGAGCAACGAAGTGCCGTTGTTCTCGGAGCAGCACAAAGCATCGCATTAGCAGGGACACCAGCAAAGCGACTTTGGGTCTCGGCAGCCGACTCGGCTTGCGGAGCTCCCCGCGCTGGCGGCCGCGTCTCCAGAGGAAGCAGCGCGGCTCCCTGAGGGCGCAGCGCAGTCGTATTCCCAGGCATGAGAGAAAAGGCTTTTAAAAGGCAGCGTGGAGAGGAAGGACGTGTGCCTGGGCTCTGCCCCCAGCGCCCGGCCTCCTCGGCGGCATGGGGAGGGAGGCTGTGGCATTAGAGGGTGCTGTGGGGTGCCGGACGGCGTGTGGGGACAGCGGGAGAGCCGGCACGGCGCCGGCCGCCGTGCTGCTGCTCCTGCCTCCGAGCGCCGCTTCTGCGGAGACGCTGGGGACCAGGAGCGAAATTAGATTAAAGCTCCCGTGCTAGCGCTCTGGAAAGCGAGGCCAACTCCGCACCGGCCATCGGCGGCCAAGCGAAGGCTCCGCTCGTGAGCGCGTCCCACGCGGGCACAGCAAAGTCGCACTCACCTGGGGGTCACGCAGCGGTGACACCGGCGCTCCAGCTGCTCACCGAGAAAGCCAACACAGTGTTAAACAGCACGCGGGATGCCCAGCCCACCATGGACTTTAGGCAGGAAATTATCGCTTCAAATTTTGGTTAAACGATAAGAAGCTTTTAAAACTAAAGAAATGAATGATGTATGCAAAGCTGTACTTGAAATGATTCTGGTGTTGCAAATTGCCATGCTCTTACTGTGGAGCTGATGAAAATAAATGAAGCTCTGCGTTGCTGGGCTTTTTCCTCCCCCTTCTAATAAATGAAATGAAAAAGCCCCATTATTGTGCCACCTGCTTCAAATTCCTAATTGTGGTAACTGAATTCTGAAATTGTTTGTTAGCTGTGTAATATCAGAGGCATTAAAAATACTGAGAGGCTATTAAGTTCTTTAAAACACAGCACCGGATAAAAAGGTGCAGCAATCTTCAGATTTTATTTTCATGAAATAACTTTTCCAGTGGAGAATTGTGTTAAAGTCCTACAAGTATATCCTAAAAAAAAAAAAAAAAAAAAAAAACTTGTTAATTTAGCAGAGAGAGAAGCAGGAAAGTAAAGATATAGGAGAGATCCATCTGCACATTTAAATATTTTTAAATTGCAGCAGTATGCCATTCTGTTCGCATGTTTTCTAGTATAGAAATATGAAAATTTCACAAGATAATGAAAATGACTTGAAATTCAAGTGTGATGTTTCTGATGAACAGGTAGGTATGTGCACAAATATATTTCTGGACTGCCTGTAATGAGGGAATCTTGCTATGCGACAGAACTATTGTTGCATGTGTGTATATTGCATCTCACTTTACACCGGAATTTCTGCTTCTCATTTTAAGAATGTTCTAGCTTAGATATTTACATATATTTATTCTGCAAAATATTCTGGAAAAAATAGCAATTATCAAGCCAAGCCAAACTGTTTTTCTTTAAATAATTTTTCATCACAAGCAATTTTACTGTATCTCTAAATCCCATTGCATTGTTTACTTTAATGAGAAAGGACTGGAGTCAGTTAAACATATTTTATTCAAAAAGTTATCCAATACAGGTCAATGAAGGTTTTTTATAATTATACATATACATACATATTGCATATATTTGTGTGTGTGTGTGTGTGTGCATACAATCCATATAAATTGCTAGGCAAGATGCATCTTTTTCTCTTAGATGAACTTCTAATGTGTAAAATCCCAGCACAAAAAAATGAGTGAAGGGTTAAAATAACAATCTCAAAATTCAAGTCAGCTGTGGCAGTATGCAGAACATTGAACTACTGAAATCTGTGTGGAATTAGACATCCCTTTGTCCAGACAACCAAACTATTTTGCTATTACCTTACTTAAGCAGTATTTTAAACATTTGAGGGACCCGAGTGCATCTGTGTACAGGGAACAGGAGGAAATGGTTCATTTTTGCGCAGTTGCTCTCCTCCCCACTTCCCAGCCTTGGAGGTAGAAGTTAGCCAAGCAGCCTGAGAACAAATTCCAGTAACAAAAACCTTTCTCAGCTTTGCTCTGGCACACAAGGATGTCCCTTTGCCCATAAAATGTGGCCTCCAAAGAGGCCTACCAAACAAGACCATATTTCAAATACAAATGCAAACAGAGTCCTAACAATTATGTGGAATTTTAAAAGGCACAGTAATAAGAAACAACAGCAAAAAAAAGGAACAACCAAAGAAGACCTTTGTTGACAAAAGAATGAGTTTAGTAAAAAGTTAACTCTAAATTGATTAAAACAGAAATAGAAAGATTCCATATGGAATCTAGCAGATGCTATCTCAATAATTTTAAGAAGGGTTGCAAACAAGGAGGAAGCACAGACGAAGGGATGAAGGGCAAGTGAAAAGTTACAAATCTCCATAAATTTATTGGCTCCTTTTATCTCCTTTGTTGTACAGGGAATGGCAAATGGCAAACTCGAAGTTCTGTTTTGAGGGATATTTAAAATGATAGGGTGTTTTATTTGGACGGGCATGTTTTAGCTCTCTGTTTGCCTGCCGCGCTCCATGGCCTCCGTCACCACCCTCACCTCCACGTCGCGCTCACATAGCATCCCGGGCCACAGAGAGCTTCAAAAACGGCCACTCAAAGATACAATGCGCTTGGACTTAGTGCAAGTGATGATTCACATATATATTTCTCTTTCTCCGGAGCTAGCGCAATGCATTCATTTCTGGGAAATATTTTTCAAGAAAAATTATGGGAGAGAAAATGTTGGTGAAGAATGCCTGGGAGAGGGCAAAAACACACACGATGGCAGCAGCGTGGCTGCAACTCAAACAAATGTTTGTGAATATTTTTGTAAAACGAAACGCATCTTGTTTGCAGTGTACTGAATGGCATTAGAAAGAGAATATGTAAAAATACTGGCTCACATCTGCAGAAAGAGCAGCGCTAATTATGAGAAAACAGAGAAAATGGACATAAAATGCAGTAATATATGCAGAGGGTTTTTTTAACTCTGCTAAAACTAAAAGGAATGAAAAACTGGTAAAAGGGGAATAAACCACGCATTAAATATAAACATGCGTGACTATCTATCTAGAGTATCTTATTTAGATTTTTCAGCTATTTATTGTCTGTTAATTTCCTGTGTTCCTGTTTTTCTATTGAAGCATCAAACACCAAAGCACAAACAGTCAAACTGCCTCTGCATATTTAATAAATACGTACACACTTTCTATAAGCTTATGTAGCTGCTACAGGCATGCATTTATATACCTTGAAATATCTCCATTTTGAACAGAATAATTAGCACAAATCAGTAGCATTTTTTATTCACGTCATATAGAAGACAAACTTTTCTAACATGATTCTTTCTCCATCTCGTGTAATGAACTTCACCAGAAAGCTGTAGATAGCAAGTTTCGTCTGTATATCTAAAGCTCAATATGATTTTTTTTGTATTAAAAATAAAGAGAAAAAGCAGGGGAAATATTTTGAAAGTCAATTAAAATTTTGTGTACGTTTTCATTTTTTAATGATAAATTAAGTTACTAATTTTGTCCGTGCTCTTTGTAGACACTGCAGGTTTAATTGCTAATTGTTAACTGCGAATGAATACATTTGCATATTAATTAGCTCCCAATTTACATTTTTAATTTGCTTCCTTCAAAAGGTGCAAGATAAAAGGTCGTGTTATTTTAAATAATTTATGCTTTATTGCATGAAATACGCTAATATGAAATGTGCCTACTAATTTTAACCCCTTTTCTAAGAAGCAAAGTGAAGAACATTAAAAAAAAGACAAATCTGGGGGTGTTTTGAAAAACAACATTTTGCTATGTTGTTCTTCAGCATTAGAACTTGCTTTTTTTCCTGAAGCCTGATCTGGTTGAAAATTAATGCATTTTTTCCTTCACCATCAGTTTAAAAAGTCATAGTATATTTGAAGAACAAAACAGCTGCTGAAGGGGAGCGAATTGTTGTTGTTTCCTGCAGAGGATTAACAAAAAACGTTCTGTCTCCTCCTCCCCCCCTCCTATCCCTCACCCCAATATATTTTCCAAGGAAATGAAAACCATGTACAGTAAAAGGATAATTTGCCGACAGCATCTCGCTCACCAGCAAAGGGGGGAAAAATCGTTTTGAAATGTCCACGTGTACTTCCATAGCGGGCTTTGATTTTAGCAGCCAGCAGGGCTAATGAAACGGGAGGAGGACACCCCAGCTTCCCGGACGGCAGCGAGGGAAGCGCGAGGAAGGCTGGAGCCCGCGGTGCTGCCGGGTGCTGCTGGACATGACCTCGAGGAGCTGGAGCCCGCGGTGCTGCCGGGTGCTGCTGGACGTGACCTCGAGGAGCTGGAGCCCGCGGTGCTGCTGGGTGCTGCTGGACGTGACCTTGAGGAGCTGCGCGGAGGGGACCCTGGGCGCGCTGCTCCGCGCGCAGCAGCGCAAACTGTGCAAGGCAGAGAGGTTATTGCAAGCGATCCTGCTATTCCATAAGTGTCGAATGCAGGCTGAAAAACGTGGAGGCACAAATCTGATCATATATTACCCCTGATTGCACGAGGAGTTTATTTTGTTTTCTTTTGTTTGCTACGGCAAATTCACTCTGAAGAAGGTTGTTTTTAGTAAGACTTTTGTTGTCCTAATTGTTCGAGGAATACAAAAGAATGCTCTTGCTTGTATAATGCCATAGAAACAATATATATACTCAGTGTGAGAAATAATCTTTATACTTAGGAGGAAACTGAGATATATAGCCTTCACACTGTCAGATCTCCAATGCAAGAAACAATCCTGAAAATAGGTCGTGTGTAGTCCTTGCTTCCCTATCATTAACTGAGAAGATTGGTACTGGGACTGGTGTGTGTGTGGGAGAAAGTTGTGGCCTACACCACAACAGGGAATGTAACATCTAGGAAAATAAATTTCACAGCACACTGGAAAGTTACTGCTTCCTCCGAATACCCTAGCATAACCCCCTTTTACTTCCTCGGTTAAAAGTTCTACTAACCATTTTTAATAAAGCAGCTTTGGGTTGATTTCCAGTAGCATATCGACAGCATTAGAAATTTTTACACATGAACTTGCAGTTTTGGTTGCCTGATAAGAACTTAAAAATTTTCTTAGTTCTACCACATGCAGGACACTGAGAGAAATACCTGCAATAAAGTATTATTCCCTCTAGATGTGTCAGCTGCATAATCAGATCTTGAGCTGTATTAATACAGCTCTTTAATCTGTGGCTCTCTATTTCCTTGCAACTTCACTACTGAAGAAAAGCACCGCCAATTTGTCCATTTAGAGCAATCAAGATAAATATAAAGCAGTCTCAATATTTTCCATTTCAAACTACACTGACACTGTGTGAAAACAACTCAGACCATCAAAATCCATCAGCTTCTAGCAATCAAAATGTACTAAATAGGGTAAGATTCTAATAGTAGATTAAAGATGGATGAAAAGAAATGCCCTTGATGAGGAGGGGGGAAAAGAAAGGAAAGAAGGGAAGAAAAAGAAGAATAGAGAGAGAGCTTGGTTAACACACATCAGTTACTTGGATACACCTGATACTGAGTTTTCATAATGTACATGAGGGATGTAGTGAAGTTAGAAGCACTGTGATTTAGGAAAATCTCAGAGCATATCATCCTTTCTATCCGTCTTGTCCTAATCATGTCATCAAGTTTGATGCTTCCGTGCATTGTATATAACGATCCTCCTGAATATCAAGGATTAACTGTGATTCATTTAGATTTGTTCTTTGTGTTTGATCACAGGTGAAAAAAAATATCCTAAAGTGCACCAAAATGTGCAAAAACATGACTGCAGAAAAACAATAAAGGGGACTTTGTCACTACTGACTTTTTAAATTTTCCTATACAAGCACAGAATTTTATCAGTCAACTTTGGTTACTAAAGCTGCTTTAAAGCAGCATATATCATGTAGCAACAGATTTGCACATGCATAGGTAATCTATGGCATCCATCCTGCTATTTCTTAGAGCAAGAGTCAAAACATTTTTCCTTCTTACAGGTCATGCTGATCTGTAGCACAATTTGAATTCTCGAGCGGTTAGCTACACATCATTCCCAACGACTTTACAAAGATCCAACAGAATTTCTGCTTTTGCAGTCAAGACAAGAAGGCACAACATGCACTTGGCTAGGTCCTGACTTCCTGTCAGGAAGACATTTCAGTCTGGGGTCAGATCTTCAGCTGAGTAAACTGCTAAAACTCTGTTAGAGTTAATGGGACGATGCCAGTTTAGCTAGCTGGGGATATGGTCCTCCTGTATTTCTAGCATGAAGCTTTGCCAACTGTTTTCAAATACACCTGAAGTGCCTGAATGTAGATATTATTAATTGATATCTATACAACACCTTTAATGCAGATGGCTACCATGTGCTTTATGGATTTTTGTGCCAGATTCCACCCACAGGAGCACTAGAGAAAATCAGGAGGAATGCCGCCGAAAAGAGCATAGTGGAGAGCAGGAGCAACACATCTTGATACAGAAAGGGTATCTGGCTCTTTCTTAGCTGAATTATCTTTACACATTGGTGAATGCAAATGCAACCAGTTCTGGGGTAGAATAAGGCAGCAGTTCAATATCATCAAAGTACAACCAAACAGGTTGCGTGTGGTAATAATTCCTTGATTTTAGTTATGACAAATGGCAATTAGCTTGTGGTTATATAAACATGTTCTTATCCTGGGTAATGCTCTTTATTTGCTCATCTTGCAAATAAGAGCTCTGCAGCTAAGAGACATGTGTGATATAAGAAGTTTTAGAAATGATGATAAAGAGCTTCTAAAATTTACTGTGTCATAAATAAGAGCATGGGCTAACATGTCTCCCAGGTTCCAACGACCTGTATAGCCTATTAATGGTTCCTTAACAAAGACATGTGGCAGGTTGGAAGATGGTCAGACAGAGCGTTTCCTCTGAGGAAGACTGTTCTATTCCTGGGACAGAGGCTCCTTCTCAGAACCTAAACCACTTTCCTCTATTCCATGTGCAACCCATCCAGTTCATACAGTTAGCTATATGATTAAAGAGGCATATTGTTGTCAGTCCTGAAGAGGTAGTCCTTCATATAGTGAAAAATTAATCAGATGAGGGATTTATAGATCCAAGGCAGAGCCTGCACTGGTGCTGACAGGGGCCTTGGCATACGTAGTACTAAAGAGCCCACAACATGCTGAATGGTTTACACTGGCGAAGACGTGAGCCACTGCACTCTGTAGAGGTGTCGTGTGTTGCCACTTTCTTTAGCTTTTTATACAAAGATTCACAATAAGCTGCTTGAGATGTGACAAGCAATAGTTTCCATGACTGTGTCCTCATCTGTCACGGAAGAGGTGAAACCTTTTGGCAAGCCCTGTGTGGAAAAAGACATTCTGGGTGTAAATGTGTGGTACAGTCCTGCACATGAGCAAATGAAGTTCAGCAAAAAAAAAAATAAGGTCTAGTAGTCCAAGAAGAGCTCAGAGCTGTAATCTCTGGAGTCCATGCAGACAGCTGGAGTTCACAATCCCTGACTCCCAGCTTGGAGGGGCTCACTAACCCCTGGAGCACCCTTGTACCTTATATATATATATATATATGTATATGTATATGTGTGTGTGTGTGTGTATATGTTACCTGCATATTCAGGTCAGCAGTTTGTCAGAAGTTGCAGAGAGGTGGAGTAATGCGAGACTGAGACTGGACATTTGTACCATGATTAGAAGACTGGAATAAAGATCAAGAAGTGAGAAACATGTGACAGTCAAGAAAAATTTGGGACGGGAGCAGAGCAGAGAAAGAGATGCAAGAGACAGACTGAAAGTTCTTCCAAAGCGGATTATTTCGATTGCTATTTTACTTTTGTGGGATATTCAGTGAAATAGAGCCTGACGTTTTAGAACACGTTCCTCATGCTGTGACACTAATGGCTGTCAGGGTATTCAGCTCAGCTGACTACTTTCAATCTATCAGACCTCAGTAGCATCTGAGACTTTTAAAAGGCTCGTTGTAGTGTGTAAATGTGAGACACTAAATGTGAGGTATGTGTGTCACTTACGAAATAGTGAACTAGCCCTGAAAAATTGTTTGAAAACAGTGGCTTGTGCTAAAGAATCACTGATCAGTAAAGAATTATTTTCTTTGATGAACTATTGCTTGCTCCAGCACACTTCTGTAGCACATAGGCAATTTTACCTTGCAATAAAGTAGGGTTTTTTTTTTTTTTTCAAATCCTTTCCAGGATTCGTAAAGAGTGTTACTTCACATACAATGCTCAATGCTATCTAAAATCAGAAGCTTAATTCTCCTTATGCTGGGTTGAGCCTGAGGACTAAAGCAACAACACAAAACAATTTGTTTGGTTTGTAAACTGAGAACATTTTCCATGTGACTTATTCGAACAGGAAGCACATGTTGAGAGCCCCCAAGTACCATTTCCGCAGAAGGATTCTGTTCACTGAAATGAGACCTTTAAAAATATCCAAGATGTGAAAAGATTTTCAAGATTTTTTTGTGTAGAATTTTTAGTACCCTCTGCTGTAATAAGCAGAAGGTGTTTAATAAACATGATATGCAGCAGTTGCTAAGCAGAATCTGATTTATGTACAGTAGCAGTTAGAAGCAACTACACATCAGGGTTGTACACTTTATTTGACTGTGAATTCTGATATTCTGATGGAAGCAATTGTGCTGAAACTTTATTTATAATCAGCTTACAACTTGGGTAGCAGGATTATAAGTGCTTCTCAAATTACGTGGCAAATCTTGTTGTCTCCTTGGGTAAATAAGAAACCTACATCAGGACCTTTAATTGTAATATAGGTCATTGCCAAGGGTAAAACACTTTCTATACCTTTCTGATCAGTTCATCGTCTGCCCAGTACACGCATTCTGAAAGAAACCATTCCTGAAACATGCTTTGTTAAATTAATGATTAAAACACAACATGTTCTCGTATGGATTATATCAGAGTTTGTGTGAGTGCAAAGGGGGGAGCCAGAAATGCTGATCTCTGCTCCACCCATGTAAACGGGGTGTAATTCTACAGCAATTAACATAAACCCGTTAGCTTTGTACCAGGGTAACTGAGCCCATAACATGACCCAGAAACAGCACAAGAAAGAGATGAATAATTTTATTTAAGGACTCAAACGCATGCTCTATATGTATACAGAACAGAAGTTCGGATATAAGCTTTGCTTGCTTGACATTAATCAGTTGCAATGTTCTATCTCATTATAAGTCAGTAAAATCAATGGAACAATGTTTACTTATATCAGCTAAAAATCTTGCCAAAGGAATCAGGCGACACACAGGGAAGTATGCAAGCCTCTTTCTCCCTTTACCTTTCCCTTCCCTTCCCTTTCCCTTTCCTTTTTGTTTTCCCCTTTTCTTTACCTCTTTCCTTCCCTTTTCCATCTTGTGTCAGTAGTTTAGAAATTTAAAAATAAAAGAAGACTTAATACGGTTCCCTGATGGATTTGCAATGCCAGCAGATGGATAACGACATTCGTATCGCTCACAAAGAGATCCTCCTTCAGGGTGGTCCCCTGACCTCGAGAAAACACAATTCTGAGCATGAATCTGTAGGCCAAGTTGGAAGCAAATCGGGAACTGAACTCATGTAATAAATATGGTTAATTTTTGTCAGACCAACACTTATGTTGCCAGGCAGTTATAACAGTATTGAAAATATATATGCTTTTTATTCACCTAAACAGACCGAAAGGTTTATTTATGCGCTTCCTCTTCCTCAGAGAATCCCCCCAAATTTTCCAGGTTAACAGGCCAGTTCCTTGATGCATAGGCCCTGCAGCACCAAACTGTCCCTCTGAGAGACTGTTTGCAGAGCAATGTACCCTACTAATTCTTGCGGTCACAGCAGCACAGGGTAAGAAATGCAAACACAGGGGTTTCAGGCAGCAAGACAAGAGAGAGTCAAAGGACTATTTAATGGAATAAAATGTGGTTGCTTTTAGACGCTCAGACAAGGAGTCCTTTCCTTCTCCTTAGTTGTCCAAATTTATATGCTTTGTGTGGTTTGGGTGCTGTTGTGCAGAAACCAAGGAAATCTTGTGCAGTTCAGCAAGGTGAATAACCTCCAGGAGAACAGCTTGCTGGTTTAATCCCAGCCAGCCCAGGGCCTGGCTCGTACAGAGGCATCGTGCAGCCCGCTGCCCGCAGGCTACATAAGCTCTACCCCAGTTACTGCACCCTGCAGGAGGGTGGAGGAAAGCATCTTGCCCCATGTTTTTTCTCAGTCAGAGGATGTTTATTCCTTCAGCCAGTCCGCCCAGCTCTGTAGGGTGAACGTGGATAAAGACACCTTCTCCGTAAGTGATGTACCACCATTGTACCTGCAGCAGACGTGGTCCTCCGTGCTGCTGTGCCCCGCCACGAGCGCACCTTGCAGCGCAGGACGTAGCAGTCGCGTGTGATGACCTTCAGGCCCGCTCGATTTGCAGTGCTAATGTGCAATGCCAGGCTAAGTTCTTGCTCTTTTTCCTGCCCGCCTGGTCTACGAGGTTTATGTTTCCTTCTCTCAATCAATAATGGCTTAAGTAGCAAATACAGTCCCCATCCCCCAGCCCTAATAGACCTCCATGCAGTCAGGAAGCATCAGGATGAACCCTCAGTTACCACTGTGCACCCTGTTTAATGTATGCATTTTTATGGCCTCTGATGTATACAATTCCATTACTGTCTATGAATACAGAGTACTGGAGCTAGTTAATGTATTATTTATTTTATTACCCCTTTGTATAAGCTGGTATTTGTAATTTGGAATTTTATACACTTTGGTTCCGTAATGGTTTCATAATGCGTACACAGCTCAATAATTAAAAAAATCTATCTTACCACCTCACCTCCAGAGCCAAGTGTGTTTACGCCGCTGACAGCACGCTGAGGCCCCAGCCCACACCAGCCTCCTGCCGGCCTCGTTGCCCCCATTTCCCGGGAACCCGAGACACCTGGGGGGCACCAGTGCTTCCCAGCACAGGGATGGCTCCCACCGTGGTGGCCCCATCACCAGCAGGTCTCCCTGACTGGGCTGTTTGCTCCATCCAGCTCCACTGGCCAGGGTGTGCAGCCATGTCCTGCAGTGCTTGACAGTTCTCACACTATCTGGGAGGTCACTGGGGCCACTTCACCATATATCCTTATAGGTACCATGCTGTGGCTGTACGACTGTGTCCTTGGAGTTGTTGCAACTCCCTGGGACTGAAGAGTTCACAGCAGAACTGAAATCTTACCGTGTCCAAATGCAGAAGCATGAGGAAGGTCCGTACCATATTGCTTTCTCTCTCCTCGCTGAGGATGTCTGCCAAGCCACCGGACACCTGCACGGAAACCCTCTCGTTCCAGTCCCAGCTCTGGGAAGTGCCACACCACCACGCAAAGAGGCTCTGCCAGCTTTTTGGCTGAAGGAGGCCCTGCCCTATAACCTGCTCATTTGCCAGTCCAGAAGAGAGATGTTGAGATGTCAAGAGTTGTTTGATTGTGGTTCATTCCGTTTTCTTTTTGGGCATTCCTGTTCTCCACAGCAGCGTGAGCACTTGTTTTTGGCTGGAAAGTCAGCAGCAGTTTGAGGTCTGCCGAGGATCGACTCTTACTGCTGCAGGGAGCTGGGAGCAATGCGATGGCATCACCTGCCAGAGGCAGCTTTCATCTTCCTGGCTCTGTGGCAGGAGGCAGAGAGACAGGGGAGTGCACAGGTGAGGGAAAGAGGAATGAAAAGAAGGTACCGAGCAGGAAACAGTGAAAGTGTCTCCTTGTCAGGAGCAAAGAGAAGGTCTGGCAAAAACAGCCTGCAGTGTGCCCTGGTGTTTCATCCCTCATTTGAAATATCCCGAAAGTCTCAAAACACCCAACTGCCTCAGAAAGTGTTAATGAGCAGACTTGTGTACAGCCCCAGAGCAAGCAGGAAACCTGGGGCAGGTCCTCACACGCAGACGTGTCACTGGAGGCCACCTCACCCCAGTGAAAGCAGCTAATGCAGCCCTCAGCATGGAGGGCCAGGGACCTGGGACCGGGGGAGGGACCTGATGAGTGGAGGGTGTGCAGAGCACAGCACAAACCAGAGGAGGGTCTGTAAGTCTACTAAAGACTGAGAAATGCTACCTAAGTTGGTGATCTGTGCTCAAAGACCCCACTTTTTTTTCTCCATTGGACAAAACTAGCAACATCAGCAAAATGGATGCAGAAGAAATAAAACCACACCCAACTCTGCAGATCTTTGGGAGATAGAAAAGAGAAGGGGTGAGGAAAGCTTCAGGTTATGTGACACCAAATCAGGCAAAGACAAATTAATCCAGAACTCCAAACACACTAACAGGGACTGCTAACACTTAGGAGAGTTAAAGTCAGAAAGGACAAGACTATCAGCATTTGTTGTCAAAATATTTATTTCATCAGAGTATTGCTGAGCTAAAAAGCTGAGCTAAAATAGGATAACTTTGTAATGAAACCACTGGATAGCGATATGGGTTCAGTTTCTTTCTCCTGTAACCTTCTGTGTGACCCAGGCCAAGTTATCTGTCTCTGCCTTGCTATCCCACTTACTCAGATGTCAAATACCTCCTAGCAGAGATTGTCATGTTTTTACAACCTATCTGAAGGAATGGACCTTACTATCAGGTGGGACTAGTTAGGTACAACAACCAGAAGCAGTATTGCCAGTAATAAACTGTATTAAACTACCACGCAACTTAGCTGGTATATTTAACCAGTGCTAGTAACAGGGATAGCAAGCAGCCAGACTACTTCACTATTTCACTTCTCTGCTTAAATTAACCAAGTACACACACACACACAAACTAGACAGTTTTTCAAAAATGAGGATGCAGATGAGAGATTCAAGGACAGTTCTAACTTGCCCTCTGTCAATTTACAAGAGAATTTATTCCAGACTATTCATACATGAATATTTAGCATGGCAACAATTACATCCAATGACACCCATGAGATACATAGTACTGAAGACCCTCTCCAAGGAACAGGCATAGTGCTTGATGTCAATTTTTTAACTGGACTGAACATTCGAAATGTGAGAATTATATTTCTGTAGATCTTGCAATAATATTTCCTTTAATCATTATATTAATTTAAGAGATATTGCTGCCATGTTTTATAAATGAGAGGTATGATTGATTCACAGCAGCAGAAATGGATACGTGACAGGAAGTAAAGGGGAGAGACGGTGGCTGCTGAGGCATGTTAAAATAGCCTGTGGTCAATCTTATTCTTAATGCAAAGACCTTGTTTTTGTTGTATAAAGAAAAAAGGAGGGGGAAGGGAGAGGGATTGTTAGGGGAAATCACTCAGGGTTTAAATAGCCCAGGCTTAAGGACACATAAAAAGAAGGTGACTCCAAATGCTCAAATAAGATTTAACCCCAAAACCACAAAGCAGCAGACATAAGGTCTGTATATATAACTAGGTAGAATGCTCGTCTGTCTGAATGATTTATTTATTTTCAATATGAAACTTTTTGGTTATCATGCCCTGTTATAAGCCCTTGCTGTGATTCTCATTATTAGTTAAAAAAAAAACACACACACACACAAAATGAATATTCATTCTAAATACTCCAGATACAAATCTCCGACAAACCCAGTAAAATGGGAACCAGGGAATACCGAGGTCACAGCATGTGCAACTACAGTTCCCTTGCAAGCCTACTTAATTCAGTCTCTGCATTAAACTGGACACCATTTCAAAAAGCATGTTTAGCCAGGACTGAAAAGCTTGAAGGATGATTTCTGCTTGTCATGGGATAAGTATCTATGATCTTAAATTCACACTGGTGCTGATTCCAATGTAGAACTGAATGCAACAGGTAAGGAAGGCCACATGTAACGCCTGGAGTCAGATCTCCAGCTCAAGTAAGGCATGCCTCACTTGCAACAACTTCACGCTAGCCCCCTAAAAAAGCCACCCATAGTCTTTCTTACACTGTGCCATGCAGAATTGGTCTTGCCAGGAACGAAGTAGATTTCAGCAGCTATACTGAGTCTGTTATGATAGCCCACTGAATATTTCCCCAAAACCACAGGAATCCATAATCCCTATCTTAGGACAAATGTGCTCCTTTCGTAGCAGCTGGCAATTACCTTTCAAAATGCTCCACCCCTGTGGCACAATGCAGTCTGGGCCCTTCTGGTACTCCAGCTCTGCATTGGATAACCAATAATAATAATAACACAGCAATAATCAGGAACAGATATAGTCCCAGTTAATGTTGGGAGAAAACCATATGGTCCTACCATGAGACAAGGGAGTGGCTGATGCTCATATGGACCCATCACCTCCCTGCCCCTTTGCCCAATAAGGCTAGTAACACTGTGGTAATAAGGTCAGGGTACAGGCATAGAAAGCCACACAAACTTTAAGAAATTTCTGTCTGAATTGGAATTTTATAATTCTGACCACTCTCTGATTAAGTCCTATCTAAAATAGTTATTTTTTCACTTCTAAGCCTTAAGCCACACAGGAAAAAATACAAAATGTACTTTAAATGAATTATGTAGATTTTCTCTCCCTTGAAGATGATTCTTCTTAGAGGAGACCCTATTAAGGCTTGTGGCTCTATACTGAGATACTGTTTAGACCAGCCATATGTATTGAGGCTGATTATATGATGAAGGAGAGGTTCCAGGGGAGATGGTAGTAAGAACCACATTCAACCCATCTAACTTCTACTTTGCTTTACTTAATGGTAAATACTTAATGATCTTACTTAAGCAAAGGCTGCCTAGACTCACACTGGATGGGGAATGGAGAGCAAGAGGCCACCCCAGATTATAGAGCCCCGTGCGAACTGACCAGTCTCTGGAAGCGTGCACCCTTCTCCTCTTGGCTACCTAGGGTGCCTACGACCTTTAGGTAATGCGTGTACCCCGGGAATGTGTGTAAATGCTGGGAGAAATTCCAGTGTTTACCCTCTGGGGAAGTGTGCGTGTCTGGGGGTGGAGTTTAATGCATGCAAGTGAGATTTACTTGAAATACAGGACCCTTTGGTGTTTTGTCACTCTATCAGCAGAATTTTTCATCTGGGCTATCTTAAATCTAAGTAAACTAAGAGCTTACTGAGGACTTGAGTTGAAATTCCAGGAAGCTTAACAACTTGGAAAAAAACAAAGCATATTCGTGCTATTATCACATAGAGAAGCTTTCTGATTTTGTTGCATAACCCTGAACCTGTGACACCATTTTCAGTTTTTATCTCTCTGCTCAGCATTTCCTCCCCTTGCAGAGCATTATCACTCTTGATTCACTGCCCTCAGTGGCAACTCACTCTGTGAGTTCATTACAATGTTTGGTCTCATGCACTTTCTATTGCTTTTTATTTCCTGCCAAAACTTCTCTGTCTATTCCTGACCCTGAATAAAGTTTAAATACCTTGGGTTATTCTGGATAAGTAAGTAATGAAGGATATCGTATTTTAAAATCTAATAAAACATTATTAATGAATTCATATAATGTTGTAAGTAAACAGAGATATTTTACTTTAATTTTTGGAGCTGGATTCTGAAATGAAAATTGTTCTGTGTTGTAGTGATGATCTTTCTCAATCAATCAGGGTTGAAATAGTGATTTCTTTGACTATGGGCTGCAAACCTATAGCCTACTATATTTAGATCCCATTGAAGTCAAGCAGACTATAGAGGAGCGACTGAGAGAACCACTTGGCACAGAGTCTTTAGATAGAAGTGAACCCTGTGCCTCCTTCCAAGCAGTAACCCTGATCTTGCAACCACTTAAGCAGGCTCCTTAATCTACACAGAGCCTCCTTAAAGACCTCATGAATGAAGCATTTTCCTGTGTGATGATTTTTCTCAGATTGGGGCCATCATGAAACCCAGCAATTTCCATTTCTTCTCCATGCTTCAGAACTTCCTGGGTTTATCTGATCAGGTAGCTAACAACTTCTTAAGTATAGTCATTGTATGTTCCCCTCCAACTCATATAATGAATTTATTTCAGGAAAATTGTGATCTTAACAAAAAAAAATCCACTTCTATTTAGCTTAAATTCATTAAATTCAGAGGTTCACCCATGTCTCCAAGAATACAAAACTTTGTATGCAAATGTTTTTAAATATTCGACATACTGAAGGAGCAGCAGTTTTAAGAAGCACATCTGTCTTCTCCTTAAGAAACATTTCAATTTATATGCCATAACCATCCCACCAAAGTTCTTCTTCAATCCATGAAAATAATCCAGGGAAACCTTAATAGCTGAAAGGAAAAGCACCCCTTTAAAGAGGAGAATTACGTAGAAGGATGGATTGTTCACCCTTGGAGCTTACCTCTCGCCAAAGCTCCTTTCATTCCCATATAAAGGCCTCTTGTTGTCCATCTCATTTCCTAGCAAATCCTCAACCACCATCTTCGGTCCAGCATAGAGCTGACTCCATCCTCAGCACAACGTTCCTACCCAGCCAGTATAACTGGACACATTCCCCCTTCTTTTGGTAGTAAAAAAACCCACATCCACTGCTTTCTTAAGGTCAGGGGAATGTTTGGAGTTTTGCTGATGAATTTTCCTGTTTCACATTGTGAAAACACAATTACAAAGAGCAATAGAAGTACCAACCTGCTAACACTAAAATCTGTGATTCATGCAAATAGTGTCCTTCCAGAAGTTTGTGGGCTTTTAAAGGATTAAATAGAGCCTTACTGGCGCTGTAGCAGAGAATTTATGGATTTTCCAGTTTTGATTTTTCTATTGAGCTTCAGCATTCCTTCTTTGCATCTTTCTTTCTGGAGTTATCTCAATACCTGAAAGAAATCTAAGGAAAATGAATTATTGCAGCACTAAAGTTGCTGGAGGAATAATCTCAGAAGACCACCTCTAACCAGAGTGGAAAACAAGGTGGAAAGGCCTTGAAAGAAGAACAAAAAGCATTTCCTATCTATCTGGAATAGATGGGATTGGGGTTCAGACTGCTGTGGTCAGTAATTCTCCTGATAGCAAAAGGTGGGCTGTGAACCACTGATTCCCCTACTTTGACTTTTGTGAGTTCATGATAGGCAAGCAGGAAAAAAAAAAAAAGTGGTGTCTTCAAACCATCATGGCTGCGTAGTGATCTTCCATGGTCCTGCTCCTGCGAGCCAGAGACCTCTGCCAAAACGCTCAGCGATACCTCTTTGGTTTTTCTTTCTACGCCTCCGCTGACCTACCTCTAGTCATAGTATCTAATCTTATACTTCAATTTTCAGTTCTTCAAAGGCCCAAATTATCTGCTGTGGGTAACTCAGCAGCTCATACAATAGAGACATGAGTAAATAGATAAATCCTTGACTGTAGCCAAGCCCCTGAAAATCGACTTTCAGCCTCCAGATCATACCTTTGATACTGTCTTCTTAGAACATTCATGCCCCTGGGATCACAGACAAGGTGGACAAAAAAAACAACAGAACCTTCAAAACCCTGTGGAGTTTTCAGCTTCTACTTCATCAGAGAGTGCCTGATGATAGGCACCGAAAATTGGAAAACATTAGCCTAATCATTATGAGCATCTGCTCAAACCAGAAAGATTTCTGAGCTCTGCAAACATCTCAATGATTAATGCTGAAGAAATCATAGTAAAAACAAAACATCAAAATGTGTATTTTAATTATATTCCAAATATTGCCCAGAACTAGTTCAATGTAAATACATTTTTTTTCCTAGTAAGCTTATTAGGACAAATTTATCTTTTTAATGGAGCAATGATGATTTACACCAACTGATGTTCTGTCCCTTTATGTTCTTCTTTTCTTATTTTCAGAACAGCAGGGAAAAATTCACTATTATAAGAAAAACACAGATGCTTTTATTAATATCCTGTAAACTTTGGACAATAGCAGTAATGTTGGTGTCTCTTTTCCTTTCTCACTCTCTTTCCCAAGAACAATCAGAATAATAGAAAAATATACAATGTTGCTATGATTGCATCTTTTTTCATGTCTTGGTCTAATTTTTCTTACACTTTTATTTATACCTTTATGGAAGTAGGAATTCTTCTTTGAGCAAGAATCCTTACAAAGAGAAATTATAGTCATCTTACACCTAATGCATCACTGAAGAAGAAAGAGGATTTATTATCCTTCAAGTATCTTTTCACAAAGAATTTATCCCAGCAGGTGGACTCAATCTATGTGGGGTAGGTAAGCGTAAAATTTGATCCACAGATTTTAGAACTACTGTAAAATAGCCACTTATGTTGGTGCCTTTACTAATAAGTGTTTCGATTTATATTGAAAGAGATTAAATTGGAGTTTCTCTACTTCTTGATGAAGTATACTTCAGCAAATGAGGGTTAAAACTGTTCCATGCCTGGAAAGAAGGCTTGTTTCCTTACACAAATCTATAATACATTTTTGTTGTTGTTCTTTTCCTTCTCTTCACCTTTCCTCTATCCCTTCATCTTTCCTTTCCTCCCTCTTAAATTCTCCCCTGCCCCAGCATATGCACATGCTCCATTAACTTCACAGTTTTTGTATCACTATTATGAGTAGAAATGGTTTAAATCTTTGTAATACTGGTCAAGGATAACACTCCTACTCTTGACAAGAGACTCTCTCAGCTCTAATCTACTTTAATTCTAATTGTTGAATTCTTAAATCCAGAGATCCTCTTAGGTTCTGCCAGTACTTACCTGGCTGTTGAAATACTCAACAGTGGAGTTGATACCAGATTTGAGCTTGCATCAGCTCTGCCTTGGAGTTGTTTCAGAAGGAAGAACCTTTTCCCTTTATCCAACAAACTTAAGAAATGCATGAGGAGATTCCCTTTGAATGTTTTAATTGGTTTGGGGAAAATATCCCAGTGAAACTTCCTTCCACTCACTGTGTCCTCTATTAAAGTATAGAAGATGGCTCTTCAGCTACTAACCCCTCCACCTTCCCCCAAAGAAAAACCTACCTTTAAAGAAGACTGACCTGTCTACTTACCTAAACTCTTAAATAGCCTCCTAATTAATTTGAAAGTGCCTGACAATCCATGCGATCATGCAGTAGTTAACATGTCCAAGCAATGGACCAGAATTTGGGAATGAGCCAAAGCTATGCTCAGAACCAGAAGGGTTGTTCATAGCTCTACCTGATGCACATGCTGCATAAAGCACTTGGCTCTTTGCAAGTAATGACCGTTACAAGAGCTTGGACCTTGGGCTGCTTAAAGAAGATACTTAAAAGTATCTTCACAGTCTGCAACTGGTACAAAGCAATAAAGACCAGACATTGTAATTGTTTCCTTGCTGCCCAGCTTCCAGCCCCTGCTGGACTCATTCCAAGTAGGTAGAACAGGAGCAGAAGTCCTGCTATTACATTAACTGTAGGCATAGAAATGAGCTTGGGGCTTCTTTGCAGAAATTATAAGAGCATTGATACCGCCCTACTGACTATTTCAAAATAAAGTAATGTTAACCTTAGTCTTAGCAAAGCCAGAGTTGTTATTGCAAATGCTGCTTGTTTATGTATTTACTTACTTTTGAATTAAAAACAAAAGAAAACATTTCTGCTGGTTTTAGCATCAGAAAACACTTATTTTTTACAACCTATAATTTGAGTCTAATTTGACCTGACAGAGTCAACTGACCATGCAGTTAGTTGGCAACTGCTGAATGCCTCCCCATTAAGCCAAATTTACACTAATAAGCAGCAGTCATTACCATTCACTGTCATTAGATTAAATCAGTTACCTGAGACACCTCCCTGTAAACATAAATCTCAATAAGAGGCATTCCAGTTAAGAGTCAAATTCTTCCTTCTCATCCATTTTCTCTGATTATGTCTTTAAGCTCCAGCCACCTACCAGGCAAGTTGCAAACGTGTCTGCATCTGTCATACTCGCACCCCTTGCCTCTCTTGTTCTGCATACTCAGGACAAAGCAGGATACAGATGTTTGCTGCTGACACATTCCAGCAGTGGGTTACAGGAGCTACTGGCAATCTCATCTGTGCTGATGTGCATGCCCGGGAGAAGACCCCAGCCTCTGTATTTCTCCATCCCTAACACATGTAAAAGAAAGGTGTGATTGGCCATGGATCTGTCTTAAATCCTCATTTTCTATGTTTTTCATTTGTTGTTATTGCGAAAAGAAATATTTTGAGAATGCTTCCAAGAATTCTGGAAAGTACTTGTTAGGATATTGGAATATTTCATTTCATTTTTAGATTATTTTCTATTACTTTAGGAAATGCCAGCAGTAAAAATGCGTAATATGATTTACACGGCTCAAAGCTGCATTATACTACGGTCTGCCATGACACAGAATAATTGTTAAAATATTAACATAATGTATGTTACGGTTTATTGTTTTTAGCATATTGTAAAAATAATTAAACCTAACCACAACATAGTACAGTTTGAAATATTGTCTTTTCCAGATGAATATGTCCCTTCTTTGAGTTGTAATGAAATAGTCTGACAATCTGCTTTTGTTTTGTTTTGAACGTGACTCCTGCTTAAATTCAAATTAAACAGTTTGGCACTTTCAGCAAGGAAATAAGGGAATGTCAAACTTTTGTTTTAACACAAAGTAGAGACATTTTGATATAGAAAACAAACATTTAAATCTGTATTACATTGCAGCTGCCTTAAAATATTTTTTATAATTGAACCAAGCAAAAATATAGAAGATATCTGCTATCATTAATTTAATGTTATATCAGAAGTACCAAAGAACAACTGTGACTTTAAATTTTAAATTGTCCCTAATACTAAATTCTGTGAGAAGGAAAAATTACTACTAGTAGTTTAGAGGCAAAACTTTTCAGAGATGACAACATAAATCATAGAATCAGAGAATGGTTAAGGTTGGAAGGGACCTCTAGAGGTCATCTAGTCCAACCCCCCTGCACACACAGGGTCACCTAGAGCACGTGGCACAGGACTGCGTCCAAGTGAGTTTTGAAGATCTCCAGAGAAGGAGACTCCACAACCTTTCTGGGCAGCCTGTTCCAGTGCTCTGTCACCCTCACTGTCAAGAAATTTTTCCTTAAGTTCCTGTGGAACTTTTGGTGCTTCAGTTTGTGGCCATTACCTCTAGTCCTATCAGTGGCCACCACTGAAAAGAGACCAGCACCATCCTCTGCACTCCCTCCCTTGAGGTACTTATAGACACTGATTATATCCCCTCTCAGCCTTCTCTTCTCCAGGCTGAACAGGCCCAGCTCCCTCAGCCTCTCCTCGTAGGGCAGATGTTCCAGGCCCCTGATCATCCTTGTAGCCCTGCGCTGGACTCTCTCCAGCAGCTCCACATCCCTCTTATACTGTGGGGTCCAGAACTGGACACAATACTCCAGATGCGGCCTCACCAGGGCTGAGTAGAGGGGCAGGATCACCTCCCTCGACGTGCTGGAGACGCTCTTCTTAATGCACCCCAGGATCCCATTGGCCTTCTTGGCCACGAGGGCACACTGCTGCCTCATGGTCAACTTGTCGTCCACCATGACACCCAGGTCCCTCTCTGCAGAGCTGCTCTCCAGAAGGTCAGTCCCCAGCCTGTACTGGTGTCTGGGGTTATTCCTCCCCAGGTGCAGGACCTTGCACTTGGCCTTGTTGAATTGCATGAGGTTTTTCACCGCCCAATTGTCCAGTCTGTCCAGGTCCCTCTGGATGGCAGTGCAGCCCTCTGGGGTATCGGCTACTCCTCCCAGTTTTGTGTAATCAGCAAACTTGCTGAGGGAGCACTCTGTGCCTTCATCCAGGTCATTGATGAATAAATTGAACAGGACTGAACAACACTGGAGTTCTTGCTAACTGCCAGAGCAGGCTACTCAGTGAACTGATCTGGGTTGAAAACACTCATTTTTTCAGTTAACATGGAGTTAAGGTGATTCAGCAGGATAGGAACAAGCACCTGTCACCAGACACCATAAAGTGATATGGATGACACCATAAAGTTGCCACCCAGGGAAGAGGGTTGCCAAGCCATGGTCAGACAAGGCCGCAAAGCTTCTGCCCTCTGGTACCACTAAGATGAGCAGCTTTCTCCACCCAGCCACTGTGCAGGATGGAGGAGAAAGAACTTCAAAACACATGCAATTCTCTGTGAATGTGGACTTGTAGAGATGTGCGTGCACACCACAGAGGGCTTTTATTTTTTGTTCAGAACTCCTTGGACACAAAGCTCATTCAATTAGCTTTTTTTTTTTTTTTTTTTTTTTTCCATTTATCCAAGGATTCCTGTGGACTGGCAACCAGTCAGGGCTGTAACACACATTGAAAATATACAGCACCTCTCAGAAGCACTGAGCTTCATGATGTGTCATGGACTCATTTATCTTCCAGAGAAATCTTCCACAGGATTACAAAGGCCTTTGCACATACACGCGTCTAGAGGCAGTCACCATGATTTTTCCAGGTAACCAAGTAGTTCAATATGATGCACCAAACTTCTTCCTCAGTAATCCAGTTAAAACCCGGGACAGCAATAATTCTGAAAATAAGTACAAGTGCAACTTGCATACAAAAATTTTTATTCTTTCAGAATTAACAATAATAATAATACCTAGCTCCTAGACAGCACATTTCATCAGATGTCTGAATGCTTTACAAAGGAGATCTGTATCCTTTTCATAGCTTTATAGATGGAGAAACCTAGGCACAAAAGACCAAGCAGACTGGCCCCAAGTCGCCCTTGAGGCCCTCAGCAGAGCTGCACACAAAATTCAAGTCTTTCTGATGCTAAATTTCCCACTTTCTCAAATAAGCCCAGTGACCTCATTGTCATCTGTGATGAATAACCCATTTATTGTAAACAATGTATGGAACGGAACAACACCAGAAATGTGTCATTTACATCTATAGTGGATTCCTCTTCAGCTGTCATGAAATACCCCTAGAAAATATATTTTTTAAACATCTGTGCATCCAGAGTTAAACTTCTTTGTATGCAGATGTTTATTTTTAGAGATCATCTCTTTCAGTTCTTACTGAATGCTTAACTTTCACAGAAGGTCGGGAAAGGTCATCACTATAGAAAAGCTCTGTATAAACTAACAACTGTGTATAAACTAACTGTGCCAAGGCTCTTATTTAAAGTGAATAATATATTGCAAGAAAAAAAAATAATTCCAAAAGTATTCTACTGCAAAAAGAAATGAAGAATCTATTTTACTCAAGCTTGAAGCATTCCATTTTTTTTTCATAATCTGAATGACATATACCCATAGACACATCAGATAATTTACTAAGTATGTAACATAGGGGGGGATAATGATCTTACATCCTCAGAAAAGAAATCTTTGTTACAGCCAAGTTAAATTCCTGCATATATCTCAATTAAACTAAAAAAGGAAACTCACATCCCTTTCCACTCTGCATCTGGCTATACCAACCTTTTAGCTTACAGTTTACAAGGCTCACACCATGGCTTCACAAATACAGGGTGCACTCCTGTCAACTGAGCTTTCAGTGCATGCATGAAGTTGCCTGGACTGAGTGACTTCTGTTATGGTAGTGGATGAATCAGTCCCAAATACAAAACTTAGAAATCAGTAGATATATAAAGTTCCAGCCATCCAATATGCTTAATTTGCAGATGTTCTACCCAGGAAGTGCTTTCGTACTTGAGATGTAGCTACCACCTCATCTCAGAGTGAATAAAGATAACATATCCGAATCATGCATAAACTTGTTTTCCAGTAACTTCCTGCATGGTTTTGTTGTCTGATATTCCCAAGTTCCAATAGAGTGGACATCTTCTACTATAGGGGACATGGAAAGCCATTTCTGTAACATTTTTGTGGCTCATCATGTTTGGAGTAGGACTTCCTGGCCATCATCCAATTATGAAGTGAAAATGATATTTGTGAATCAAACTCATGTCCCGATTCTTCCAGAAAGGATTTCTATGGAATCTCAGAATGATCTGGAATCTCCAGTTCTGCTTACTTCTTCTATATGTCCATTGGGCTATCTTGATCATTTTGGATCATAAAATCAAAGGCTTCTTTTAAATTTCCAAAATATTTTGTCAACACAAATAAGAGTGTGTACAGAAATCTAGTACTTAAAATATGAGATAATACTAACAGCTTCTGTCAAGGCAGCATCTAAATTCTAGCAGACTGTGAAAACAATTTGAATGTCCATGATGTGGTAAAGCAGGAGAGAATCTAGATCTGTGATCTGGCTGATTCATGGTTGGAGTAAGGCAAACAAAATCAGTATTAGGTAATTCCAGGAGTTAAGAGCCTTTGTGTTTTCAGGTTTAATATTGTTCAGTGAGTTGCTTTTGAAGATGTCAGAGAGCCTTGCATGATTAAGAGACTTTTATAAGACTTTTGTTTGAACGGTATTATTGCACATACTTGGAAGAAGGGACTGAAAGTCACACCAGGCATGTGCTTGGTAGAAGATGTCATTTGCCTTTTAGTTACTTAGATGGATAGAAGGAACCTCTGGAATTATATCCAGTCTGTCCTAATCTCTCAGGCTCCTCCACTGAGAAATATTTCATACTGCTGTGGTTGTCTGGTTTTGAGAGTAACCGGAAAATCTTGGACATGTCATTTTCTGGACCAAGCGATTTTCTGTATGTTTTATTTTTCTGACCAAGTGTGCATGAAATCTATATGACAGAAAAAAAAGCGCAATGTTTGCAGAGTTCTCTTTAACAGGGGAGTGGAGGAGAAAAGAAACTAAACAGCCATAGTCAGTGCTGTGTTTTTAAAAACACTTAGATTTAATTGACCAAAAAAAAAAATGTTGTTTTTAAATGTTGCCTTTTGTGAAATCTCCAGTTTTCCCTCAAGCTGTGTCAAGTGGCATAGTAAAGTTGCCACAGACATGAGAGGTTGTAGCAATTTCCCCAAGCTTTTCTTTTCCTTTGTATAGCAGCCCTGGGCGCAGTTAGTTGTGCTCATTTTGTAGCAAAGCTTCTTGCAGTGGGAGGGAAATGGTGGGAGAGCACTTGTGGAAAGAGAAAATTAAAATAACAATGGAGTCGTGGTGCGAGGTGCAACCTTCTGCCACTGACTCAGCATGGTCGTGTCTACGTGGGCGATGGTCCATATGACTTGTGCTGACCTAGTTGACTCAATCAAAGAATGGGAAAGAAAATGTTACTACCAACTTTGGGATTTCAAAGGGTCTTAAAAATCTCCGCTGAGATTTTGTCCACCTTGAGATGGAAAAAGCAAGAAATATATAAGTAACATGTGACAGAGGGTTTACAGAGGGAATTGTGGAATAATCTTGAATGCTGCCTAACAGCAACAATTTAATAAACAGGAGGTTTGTCCAGAGCAAATTTGTCAGAATTCACAATTTTAGCATAGTTCAATGTGTAAATTTTTTTTCACCAAGGGAGACCTTTAGCTGCCTAAAACTTCAGCAGAAAGTATGGGGCAAGGGATATCTGTTCTGCACGTTAATGAGCTGCAGAACAAGTCAAGCTGGGATATGACACCAAGGCAGTCTCTGGGGGGACATAGTATAAACAAAAGGTAGCAAGAAGAACACAGTATATAAGAAAAGTCCTGAGACAGCTTGAAAACTTATTGATGAAAGCATGAGAAATGGTGGTAGCTCATCTTACCCTGCCTCTCTTAGCATCCTGCCTTTTTCCTGGCTTTCCTCCCTTTCTAATAGTGTCTGTCTCCTCTCTGCCTTCTTTTCTTCCTGCATCAGAGCACTGCATTGGTCTGATGTTAGCAGGCAGCAAAGAGAAAGGTGAAGAAGGGAGTTTGTCCTGCCCTATGAAGCCAGATGTCTACCTGTCTCCTGCAGTCTACACAGTACAATTCACTGTAAAAAAATCTAAGCTGAGTTGGCAAAAGAAGACGAACTGAGGCTGGAGAGGGTGAAAAGAAGAGGAAGACATGGCTATAGCAGTAACATTTCAGTGAGCTTTCTCTCCAGTGCATCTGTACTTGTGGTGCATATGAAAGCAAAGCTGTCTTTGGGATCAGGAGGGTATGTAGACATTTCAGCTCTGCTCAGTGCTTGCCAGATCAAGACCTGGGATCCACATACCTTACGTACCAGCCTGCCTCCCTTCCTCACCTCTAAGAGCAATAGACCAGGCAAGTCCCACTCTGTAATTGCACGTTGGCTGGCAAAGATTGCAAACTTACAGCACTGCATGGGGCAGAAGTGATGACTTCATCACTTCTGAGCTGATAGGTAAAAATGGGTTAAATATGAGTAAGAATCAGTGAAGGAAGAAATGAACTTTACGTCAAACTTACTCTTTTTAGCCTCATTTGCTCTCAGTTCTGAGCTTTTACTTATACACAGGGAAGCATAGACAGATAAGTTTGTACTGAGTTAGGTTTGGAAGATTTTTATCACAGCTACCAGGATGAGGTGTTACTTCTTTGTAAAAAGGAAAAGAGAAATATTCTGAAAATTAGTAGGTCACTGGAGAAGAGCAGCTATTGGAATACAGCAAGTTATTAGCAAACTCAATTCTTTGCTTTGGTTCGAGTAAGCAAGGTGTGTGTGATTTCCCCACGGCTTGCCTATTTTATAAAGCTGACTTGTATGCAGCAGATTAGATTGGTTTGTAATAATATTCCTGAAAAGAACATGTTCCATCTTTAAATGGTTTCTCTCTGAAGCAACACTTCATAATATACAAGTTGGAACCAGAGCAGTTTACTCTCAGTATGTGTTGATTAAATGTATCCTTTAGTTGTTCTGATGAATCACCCCAAACAAGCCATTTCTCTTCATATTAATTACTGCTAAGCTTCCCTTTCTTGTAAGTATGCTTCAATCTTCATTTTGCTTTATTGGGATGAATGTTTTGAGAGAGAACATCATATCTACAACTCTAAATTGGCTTATCAAGGGCTCAGGCTTTTTGCTGTTGTTCTGTAAATGAATAACAGCATATTTAAAGCTGACCTAGTGTTCTGTAACATTCATAGCTTTTCCTTTTATGCTTTCCCATAGATAATAGATTTTTACTACATATGCATACTTGTAGACATCCTGTGATCCTTCCAAAAATGTCTTGGCTTCTATCCTCACCTACTTTCTTCTTTGCTATATTGGATGGCCAAAGAATTACATTTATTTTACAATTTTTCTACTGTTACAATGGACAATACCTGGACAGACACCCCAGAGATTATAAATGGGGATCTCCAGAATTAAATGAGCTGCTTGAGCAGATGCCTGTGAGCTCAAACCTTGCCCATTACCATCCTCAACAGATCTCAGGAGGGCTTTCAAAGCACTCTCATCATGCTTTTAATATCATCATTCCTGGCGACATCTTCATTGCCTATGAAAATACACATGCTCTGCTTCCACAGAGAAGCCTTCCTCCAGGTCTCCTATATATGACATGACAAATGTAATGATGCATTTGAGTTGATATTGAATTTAACAAACAGTCGAAAACTTTTGTGCTTTTTTTTCATATGGTGGATAGGAAAACATGTGCCTTTTACTGGTTGTTACAGACTGATTTGCCATTAAAATCAGAACCAGTGTAGCTGACTTTAGAGGACCTAGCAGTTAGGAGAAGAAAAATCGTACAGAGGCTGTTTTGAAACAGAAAGATCCCTCCTTGGGATCCAAGACCTTGTGCAAATTAGTCTTGATATGGAAACAGTAGGTGTTTTTCAGTCTAAGCTCCTGGGACATGACAGTGTAACTGTGACAGATTCAAACCTTGTGTTTGTGTAGCAAAAAATGTCATGCATGTAACACACAAGGAATGTCTTAGAAGGTAGGGTCATGGATAATATTTACCTCCTACATCATAATGACTTTTAATCTAAATATTCATATAAATCCATAATAATGCCACTCTAAAAGCTTCATATCCTGATTTCCTAAAGGAAAGAACCTTTTGAGACATTTTTCTAAGATAAGGCTCACCTTCTGTGCCAGCAGGTGAGAGCTGACCTCTGGATGCTAGAAACTTTGCCCACAGATAACACGCATATTGCATTTGCCACAAACAGGTTTTTCCCCTATTTAAAAAAAAAAAAAGAGTCTTTTATATCTCAGTGTTTTCTGCATTTAGAAATTTCCTTTGTTAATGACAAAGCTTCAGCAGAGGTTCACATACTCTCAGAGTAAACACTCAGTGCAAGTCAGGACCAGAGGTGTACGCTTCTATGAAGCTGCCCTCTTCAGTTTTCACGTTATCAAATAAATTAAAGGTGCTTCATCTATACTTATAAGTACATCATTACTTCTAAGTGCTATATGATTATTATTGAAGTGTTCTTATACTGTCACAGAAAGACCTTGACATGCTGTAAATAACTTTGCCTCTCGCTTTGATACTACATAGACTACTGCAATTGTGTTTATTGTCTGCAGGCATTATGGATGCCTAATATGAAAGAACTGGAGAGCTCACACTTAAAATGAATGGAGATACATTCTTTTTCTATTCAAGCTGATTCTCTGCCTCAGGGAATGTTTGATACATCATCTTGGGCTTTGGGACTGAGAAGGCAGAAAAGCAAAGAAAAGAATCTTGCACTTACTCTTTAAGACCTTATTTTCTTCACCTTCCTTCAATAAATGAAGGGAGATGTAAAGTATTATGGAGGTAGCAATGACAGAACTTCAACAGGTTCTTAGGTATAGGAAGGATGCTTAATTATCAGCTCATGTGAAACTTGCTGAGTATTGATCTTGTACCAGACACTCCCAAGATTCCTGGTATCCATTACCTTGAGCTGGCCAAAGCAGTCTGCAAAAAGAGCTTGAAATAGCACAGTAATTTCAGCATAGAAAATCAGATGAAACAAATAAGAATCACAAATATAAGGAAAAAAGATATCCAACAAAGAATAAATTGCCAAGATGCATTAAAGACCTCATTTTAATTTGTGAATCAAATGTCTAGAACTCTGGCAAGAAAAATAAATCTGTGACAGCAGAAGAAAGAGTCCTCATAGTCACGGGTATGTGGCTACCAACGGAGAAAAAGAACAGGCAAATCCGTAACTACATCTCCTTCTGGAAAGGCTGAAAATCTTCCTTGACCGAAGAGTCTATTCCCAGTACTGAAACTTTCACCTCTTCACAGGCCTGCAGCTAGAGATCTGATGAAGCCTTTAGGAGCCTGTATTTCCTTGTGTATTCTTTTTAAATCACCAAGAGGAGAGAACGGTGATCCTATAAAATCCTTAGAAAGAGAGTTTGTGCTATTTCCAGCTACAAGGAAATCATATGCTCACACCTGTAGTAAGTTCAACTGGATGTAGACTCTGAATTTTTACAAGACATTCTGTAATAATATGTCAATTTTACTGGAATTTCAGATACTGAAAAAAATCACACATATCTATAAGATGACACAAAATCATTGGGCCTACTTTCACCAAAATCTCCCTCTGTCTCTTCCCAGCAGTGGCTGATTTTCTCTAGCTTACCATAATTATCCATATGCTCATAGCTTCAATATAAACTAAAGTACTGAAAATTAGAAGTAATGGACTAAACATTATAAGTAAGAGAAACAACAGTTTTAGTTTTACACATAAAACTGCCCTCACTACCTCAAGAAAAGGCAATAAAAAGATAAATATATAGAGAGAAATAATATGGAAGAAACACTTTAAAGTGACTTCTAGCTACCAGTTCTAGAATAACTTTCCAGTAGAAGACTCATGGGTAAAGCTCCCAGGCAATTAGGTTTCTAATGAAGCTTAATACATTTAAGAAGGGGATTATGCAACTTTACTGCCTGTGGGCCTGCTGATGACCTGCAGGGTCTTTGCCAGTACTGTATCCTAACTTTCAGCCTGTTTTGCCTTTGGTCAGACAGCAGAAGCAACCCAGAGCTTGAAAAGTTGGCTGTTTTTGCCTGCTTTCCTTTATCAAACAATGATTGCTGTTACAGAGATGTGAGATGGAAAGAAATCCCCTTAAGAAGAAGACCACTATGTTTTCACTGCTGTTTTATTTCTTATCTCCGCCAGTCTAGTCCTAGAATTTCCTAGGGCTTGGCTCCATATTCCCCTTGATTTTAGTAGTATAGACTGAAATTTAAATCACACAACTAATTTAATCCCTGTGTAGTGACTTTAAATAATGTGTACATCCCAAGGGTATCTGAATACTTTTGTAACTGAGTTGCAAGCTAGAAATCACTATCAAAAAATGCTGACTTTCATCCCTCATTCCAAAAGGTACTGCCAGCTTGCTAGGAAGTTTGCCTGAGCAAAATCTGAGTATGGTCTTCAGAGTTTGGTGGCTGTCCTCGTGATTAGCAAAGTTGTATTTTTTATATTAAGAAAGAGTCATTTTGTTTTTGAAAGTAAATACACCTTAGCTGCATTGGATATAGCGGTTCAAAAGTGTCCCGATGATACTAAGTAAACATCTAAAATATTCCATTTTTTATGGACAAAATTTCAAGTCCATTCATTAATGAGATACATAGCCATATGTCAAAAGACTGTGATAACCACCTAACTTAATGCCTGCTAGTTTTTGTTGTTCTTGTTTTCGAGAGGATTGGATAAGCTGCAGTGGAACTCTCTTTGTGGCCTACTTAGTTTTATGGAAAAATAATTTTAAATTTCAATGGCAATGCACATTATATGATCACAGCCAGCTAGGCAATTACATTAGTTACCATAGTAACTTCAGGTTGCATCATTAAGAATTTTAAATGTTGACAGTTGGGAAGCATAGCTTGACACACTGGGAGAGGAGCAGGAAAGTGGAAAGCTGGAAATAAGTGTACAAACCAATCAGAGGCGTGAGTGATTTCTGTTGTGCCAAAGGCTGGCTTGGGAAACAGTGAAGGGAGAGGATGTCATAGCTGTGTTCTGTGTTCTTTCTGTTTTCTCTCCCACATCATAGAACCAGAGGGGTCAACACTGTTCTCCAGCTTTCTTATTTCTCCCGTTTTCTCGCCAGCAAGGAGGGCAATGTGCCCATTTGAAACTGGTTGCTAATTATCTCCTTTAGTATTGTGTTTTTTAGAGAAGTTGGAACTCTGTGTGGCTGGCTGGGGAACTCAGTCTCACTGTTGAAAAATGTTGGTATTTCTAGGACTTCGGTTATTCCAAATCAGGGCTCTCTCATTTGTTTGCACTGCAGCAACTGATGTTGCTGGGCAGATTCTGATTACTAATTCAGTGTGATCTTAATTAACCTGGACATTTATGCCACTGCCCATACTACAACATAGGATAGCATAGGACAGTGCTGAGAATTCCCCATGACTCTCTCGAATCCGTGTTTAGCCAATAAAGGAATAAAATATTTACATGGATAACACAGCTCTCAGAAGCAGTTTTCACTTAATATAAATTGAACTCAACTTTTGTTCTACCAATCAAAATATGCCAGTAAAATGACTTGCATAATATTTCCTGATGCAGACCTGTTCTTGGACCTGTTTTTTTGTTTGTTTGTTTGTTTTTTTTTTTTATCAGGAGATGAAATGTGCCGTTTTGGGAACAGCTGGTTCAGGTACAGACATCAGACTACCATGTCCTGTTCCCAGCTCATGGTAGAAGAAGTGCTTCCCACCTGGGTTGGTGTCTTTGAGGTTTCTGCAATTTTTTGGACTTGTTCCATGGCTCGTGGCTCTAGTCCATGTACTTAGAAACAATGTTAAACAGGTTTTGACCTTGCCTTGAGTTAAACAGTACCCACATCCTGTTACCTACTTCTATAAAAACTGGACATTGCTAACACAGACAAGAACCTATAAGAATAAAAGGTTTATGGCAGAAGACCTCTCCTGAGATATCTACACAAGTGTGTCCTATAGCTAGCAGTAGTCATTTCTAGTCCTATACAACTGAAACCACATTTTGATTCTTTAGGAATGTTAAATGCAAATTTTCACTTGTGATTTATCACTAATTAGCAATATAAGAATCTAAATGGGACATTAGACAAGCATATTAGTGCAAAGCCTAGCTGCTATGAAATAGCTATTCTTGGATTACCTTTAAAATATATGTTACAGCAGATACGCTCATCTTATTGAATAATCAATGGCCGCACCTCTGTGTAAAATTTATTAGCATATCCACAAGATGAAGTGCATCTTCATTATAGAAAAATGTAGTGGATGGCTATTTTCAAATTAAGAATAATCACATGGTGAGATATATTAAGCAAAATGGAATTGATAGCAGCACTGATGTGTCACATACACTGCTACTAGGGTTTGCATTAGAACTGCACACAAATGAACTAGAAAGTCAGAAATTTCATGCTATACCTACAAAACAACATGTATTTAACTGAAGTTAAAATATTCCACCTTGCCACAAATGGAAGATTCAGATGAAATTAAGATTAAAGGATAGGCAATGAAACAATCATAACAATAAACTGCTCTATTCTTAATACTGGTAAGAACATAGGAGTTTAGAATGGAAATATACAGAATGAAGTAGATGTGTTCCTCCTCAGATTCTGCTTCAATATTCCACCAATCTGTGGCAAGAAGACCGTGAAAAAGAGCCAGCAACACCATATCCCAAGTCCCATTGCAGTAACCCTCTGTCTTATCTACAGCCTGTCTCTGTGGGATCGCTAAAGCTCTCATGTGCAGGAACTGGACAGAGCAACACACACACCAGCACTGTCCTAAGACACGGTTCACACTCGTATCCAAAGGTCAGTTTAAAAGTTTTGCTTCAGCTGGACACATTAAGCTTACTGTGTTCAGCACAACATGGACCCCTTGGAAAGCAGGTCTCTGGACATGGAGCCTGTGGATCCATGACTTTAAATGACTTGGGAACAGAATTCCTTTCTGTGTCTAATTTGTCTTAAAGGCCAGGCATAGCCTATCTTGTCTCTTTGAGCCATGAGCACAAGGACGCATCCTAAAAGGACTCCTTGATACATTTTTATAAGAACAGTCAGCAGGTTTCCAGAAGGGCTTAATAATCAAGGGCTCTGAAATGTGTCATATCTGGCCCTAATTGGAGGCCGCGCTGTTGTTCCTACTGAAGCAATCCTAACTGCATTTCTACAGCACCTGGCATGATAAGAGACTACCTCATGGAACATGATTCTAGGTCTGCGATCATGTAACTCGAGGAGACGCTGAAGCATTGATGTAGGTACAGATGGTGTCATCTGCAGTGTTTCCACCACAGGAGCCATGTCCAAAGGGGTTGGAAGGATTTTGCTTCTCAGCAGCACAGAATGATTATCATAACTTATTTTACCCTGTTACCAAGCTGATCTTCTGAGTATCATGAAAAATCTTTGAACTGACTGAAACCATGAGGGATACCATGAGGGAGCTGGGAATATGACTGACTCCTCATGGTCACATGTCCAGAAGAACTGTGTTAGCACTCTTTGCTAGAGAACTGGAGAAAAAAACACAGTGGTGGGAGAATAGATGCCCTCTACTGTATACAAGTGATTTTATTAGACACAGGTATTCCTGAAACCATCTCAGGTTGTCCCAGGCAGGACAGCTCTTGTACTTCGCTCTGCCTTGGGAAGACAGTTCCGCACTCACACTGTTTTTTTCAGTCTGTTAATGAAAATGCTTTCCTAGGGTGCAAAAAGTACAGGGCAATAGGACATAATAACATGTATTAGCAGTCTCTGATATTAATAGTACAGATTGTCACATGATATGACAGTGATTAAAGTGGGCATGGATGGAGGTCTCCCTTTCTTCTGGGAGGCACTGTTCTCCTTTGCAAACAGAAAATAAACACAGCCCTTCCAGAGCATAAATGCCAATAACTGTGAAATTTGATTAAATAATAGATATGTGTTCAGAAGCACTTTTTATAGTATGTGATTAAGAAAGATAACTAGACATCCTTACAGCTATAATGATAATAATTACTGCAACACATAAAGTGTAGAATATGACACTGGAAAGGCCACTATTAACCTTTCCAAGGGTTATTTTTTGGTGCGCTTTTGACACTATGGACAGCAGTGCTCAGAGAACTAAATAAAACTATAGCCATGGCTGTTCCTTCCAGCTTTCCTTCCTTCTCTAGTATATTAAATAGGAGGTGCTGAAGGGAGTGAAATATCTTATATTCAAAACAGATGTTTGTTTAATATCAAACATCTGGGTAGTCTTAGGAAGACTGTTGTGCAGAGATTTCTGGAACTGTTGGTAATTCAGAAAATTAACACAGCGCTTCCGAGTTTAAAATTAGGCTATAAATAACAGCTCATGCCCCAGACCAAAGGCTGCTTTACTCCTAGCAAACAAATTTTATGTCCCTAAAATGTGATACCACATTGTCCAGCAGATCACATACACTATCAGATAATGCTAATCTGTGAACTCCACACCATGTCATATAAGTTCTTTGCAGCTGTAGTGGAGAATTACAGATCATACCCTATTGATTATATTAAAAAAAAGTTATTTTAGATTATACCAGAAATACTTATTTTGAATGCTTTGGGTGAGGAGGTTGGGAAGAAAAGAAAAGACAGGCTTAAATAGTGTCAGGTTATTCAGAAGGAAGAATGTTAGAAGAGTTCCAGGAGTCTAAACCTGAGACAGAGCAGAAAATGGAACCCAGAAAGGAACAGACCTTCTCGGTGCATATCATTGTACAGATTCCTGTGACTGAACAAGGAAGAGCCAGCTCTGGGGCTTTGTGATCCACCAGTAGGAGAAATAGTCTCTGCAGTAGTCGATCTAGTGAACATGCCACCAACGTTCAGTTCTGTTTGAAAAACAGTAGGGTTTTCACAGCTGAAAAAATAGTTTTGTATGAAGGCAAAAATATGCCATTATTTTAAATGATGGCGTTGCAATGTGAAAGATGGTGTGAAAGCAGACCGCAAATTCTGGGTCAATCCTCTCTGCAGCGTCCTGAAAATAGCTTAAGAAATGCAGTAGACCAAGTTGCTCAGGATAGTGCTTTTAAAACACATTAATTAAACCAAATCAGAGCAAACTTAGCCCATCTAAATTTTCTTCAACAATTTGTTATTGAAAACACTATAGCCGGAGGCATTTGGAGGAGTTTTGTGAAATCAAAAACTGTGCTATAAGTGAGAGAACATTTTCAAGCCATCAGCTCATTAATAGCAGAAAATGGATGTGGGTTTGCAAGGCACTAAATTCAAAGTAAAAATATGAAATTTGCTACTGTAACTTCCAGAAAAAAATTGTAAATGTTAGAATATTTCCAAACTTCTATCATCCTTGCTCTGAACTTACCCTCAGAGCTGAAACTCAGAAGCCCATGCATCCAAACTAGTTGGCCTCTGGGGCATATTAAATAACTAGTGGTTAAATTTATAGTGCTCAGCTCTCTTTTGGCAAAAGAGATATCCTGATTTCTCACTTGAGCCTCAGCTTCAACAGAGACAGCTCATTGTCTTGGGACATCCCAAAGACACAAGTCCAGAGGAGCATCCTTGAGTTCAGCTGCTCTGTGAACTGGTTGGCATTTGTCAGCCAGAAGTTTCTAGACATCCTGAATTTAAGGGAAAATTTTCAAAGTTATGAAGACTCACCAGAACTGATTGATTGGCAAATGCTGAGGATTTCTCAAAATTTGTTGCCTGTAAGAAAATATCCAAATGTACCCACAGTTTTGAACACTTCCAGTTGGCCACTCTTCACATTTAAAGCTATGGAGCCATACATAGAAACTGTGTTGAATTTCCTGGTTTTCCTACTTTGCCCAGATCTGCAACACTGGCCTCAATTCTTCTCTAACTATGTCACTACAACAGCACAGCTTTTTTTCATTCACATGAAGTGAGAATAGGTACACAGATCTGGAGGTCTAGATATAAGCAGCTGATTATGTAAATTCTATCTGATATGAAAGGTTAAAGGAGAGTGAATTTCAACTCAACACAGTGGAAAAGCAAAACCTACTTGGCTCAGTCCTTTAGGTGAAGTCCAGAGAGATGCTCAATACTTCCTGGACACAAGGGAAGCTCGAGAAGCAATAAGGATTTCTTTAGCAGTTCATAGCACTGACTATCCTGGCCTTGCACACAAGGGAATCTAGGAAGTACTCTTCCTCTTAGGGCTAGAAGAAATATCACACATTGACTTGTTTTGCCCAGTCATCCTATGCAAGATTAATGCATGTAGATCCTACGAGGAATGCACTTTACGTGACACAAATTAAACAAGTAAAAACACGTGTCTAGACTTTGACATGAGAGCAGGACTACATTTTACCTGTTAAAATACTGAAACAAACTGAGGGAAGCAAGCATGGAGAAAACAAAAATGAAAAAAAAAAAAAAAAGGGCAAGATTTGGTAGCAAGCTTTTGTGCAGAGAAGTTAGAAAAATAGACCTTGCTGGTCCAGTAGAAGGGAGATGGAAGAGCAGTTTACAGACACGTGAAGAGACATTAAAAAGGCCATTAATAATGAAATCACACACACAAAAAGAATACAAGCAAATGATACTCTGCATAAAAAACCGTCTGTATCAAGCCTCAGTAAAAAATAGCACAAACAAAAAAAGTCAAACGAAGGTGAAACTTTTGCCCCAGGCTTGGTTTTGTCTTACGTTTGTCTGGCTGATCCCTTGTTCACTCTCCCTACAGCCACAGCCCAACTCCTCGCATCCTCTATAGGACATAGCAGGATATACCACTAATAAAGGACAGAACCTCCTAGTCTCTCGTAGGCATGTGTGTTTGGTTTGGATCAATCTGTGGTACCACAGGGGATTCATTAACACACTCTAGTCTCAGGTTACATGATCTGATCTCAGTAATGTAGCCTCTCTGTTATCACTCACAGGACTTAGATACTTCACTCTTATTTATGCATGGAAATATACCTGTTATTTGTACACAAATGGAACATGTAAAGCTAAAAAGATTTGAAAAAACAGAGATGACCATGGATTAGAATAGTTATTTGGATCACTGGATTAGTAAACTAATCCTATCACTGGGGAAGGACTATATGAGTCTTTAAAGGTCCCACTGGAGCAGAATGGGCTACAAAATGTATCAATCATGGTTAAGGAAATTTATGAATTACATAGCTTATCAAACATACGTGCATATAGTTTATTTTTCAGATATACAATGATGATGGTAACTATGTTATATACTTATGAAATGCCTCTCACCAAATCACCTGTGCCTGTTTACATAAATACTGCAAGGATAACTTTCAGAAAATAAAATTGCATTGGAGGGTGAACACAAGTAAGCAAGCTGAATAAACTGCATGCATGGCGAGGATTAGTATTGGAGCTTTTTTCACTATCCGTATATGGCATGAGATGTCTGACAAAACAGATTTTCATGTTTGATAAAGACCACATCTCTTTTCACCGATACAGTACATAGAGACTGCTCTGATATCCAACAGTGAAATATCCAATATTCAGCAAGAAATTTCTAAGAGCACATTCACAAACTTTAGGCAGCCCTATGAGCAGTAGAGTCTGAGCAAGAAAGGGTAAAAATTAGCCTGGAATTATTTTCATGTTCTCACTGGTCTCAATTCCGACCCCCTGGAAGCTGCTAGAAATATTGTCACTGCCAGTACCGAAAGATGAGAAGACCTCAAGCTGCTCTTGAAATATTACCACTCATTTCCTGATGTGAGCTCCCTGACTCCATGGACATGAATGGAATTTGCCCGTGTGTGTTTAAGCTACTTTTTGAAATGTATAAATATGAGACTTAGGAGGAATGTTTGGAAAATATATATGTATATATGCATATAGTGGTACACATCAGTATTAGTTAGGGAAAAACTTGCTTTTCTGGCCAAAGTTCAACATGGTGACACCTTTCTGTATCCTCATCAAAGATTAAGATATCCACATAAAATATACCACAATATACCATTAGGCATGATGATATTGGGTTATGAGGCAACTCAAATTTTGCTAACCAAAATATAAACACATATAAACACTATACCTTAATGATTTACATTTATCATTGCAAGCCCTATAAGCCCTGTCTGGGTCAGCTGTGGTATCTTTCTTTCAGAGCGGGAGCTGAAGGTGCTCTGCCCTGAAGCAGCTTTTGGAGAAGTCATGGGCTGAGGCTGGATGCAGACAGCCCCTCAAGGGGACAGGGGCTAAGAGCATTCCCAGAGACTCGAATGTATGAGATTCCAAAAATATCATATAGCATCAAACTGACTTATGATTTCCATTGGGGACCTACTGCTCCCTTGTCTAAGATATTTGTAACAGAACAACAAAACAACAACAACAACAAAAAAAAAAAACACACCCTACCCGAAAAGGTCCTGCAGGGATGACTAAGTTGCATCAGTTCTCCCAGAGGTATAATGTATACAAATCAAATCAAAATATAAATCATTCCACCCTGTTGTGGGGTTTATGCACAGTTTCTTTTAATAAAATATGCAAATATTTTGCAGTAAATTGATTTCCCAGTTTCAGTTCTCTTATCTCCATATTTATTATTCATGATTCTTCTACTCCCCCACTTGAGCAGATGAAAAAGAGGGAAAAAAGCTGTGTAGAGTTCACTTGCTTTTAGGAACTAGCTTTATTATTGTTATTATTAGCACAATTTTATACTCCTAGGAGTGAAAGATAAATGTAGATATTACTTCTAATCTCAACCAAAGCTAAGAGGTAATACAATGACACCCTCTTTAATGCAAATCACTGCAATAAATGACTACATAGCCCAAGTGCTCTACTGCATTACAAATTGTAATGAAAGTTTGAATTGCTGAGGAAAATGGCTGTTGTTTAACCTGTGACCAAGCTGGATAGTATCAGTTCTGTTATTAAAGTTGTATACACCATGACTGTAAGGGGCAAAAAAAACAGATATTGCATGCATTTAAAATTGTTGCTAAACAGTCTTAGTGCTTACAAAAAAAATAAGAAATATCCCCCACAAGAAAGCAAGCAGCTAAAATTGCTGGACAGTTTTGCATTACAATAGCCAATGTGAGCAATTGCTGTTTCCCATCACTAGAGATTAAACAAGTTCTGCAGATGAGAATCAGGATTAATCAAAACTGGGTGTATCGTCTTGGCTGCTGTTGCTGGAGATGTCTTTTGGAATAAAAGAAAGAAATAAGAGGAAGCTTTTGAATTTCAGGATTACGGAACAGGCACAGCTCATCACGTGCCACGAGAAGGACAAAGACAAAGGAGGGAAAAGGACGAAATTTTGAAAACAAATGCTCGCTTTATTCCTATATAGAGAAGACCTTATATATCACAGGTAGTCTAGATATATATAACTTATTACAAGCATACACTCCAAGTAAGCTCCATTTTTGCCTTCTTAACACAAATGGAGCTACTTTCAATTTAATTAGGCATAATGACTTCTTCCCATTAAGAACCTCAGTGGATTCCAGGTCTCATTTTTAAAAACGTCTCTGTAATTGAGCAGCCCAAGTCCAATTGTCTTTTAAAGGATTTAAAAGTTTTATTCCATTATAAAAAAAAAAGGGCCAGTCTCGCAAATATGACAGCAGGATCTGTAGCACAGTGAAAATCCTTGGAGGAAAGGAAAGGTTTTGGACAGCTATTTTAGGTTTGTTGGACTGACCCAAGGATTAAACTACGTTTTCTTCTAGCAGCCCATTGCTTTATGACTGCAACTATTAATTTTGATCTTTGAAGAAACAACATTTTCATCTAAAAATTCCTCAGAAGAGAAATTCCCAAGAAAACCCTACGGTGGACTATTTGCAGGGAGAGGGTTCTGCAAGGTTTGGCCCAAAGCGCTAAAGATCAAATTCTCTCTCAAGTCAAAGAAATTGTGTCAGCACAGAATCTGGCCTTAGGTATCAGCGGTGAAGAGAGACTGCACTGCAACTGCATTGGCATTGCAAATCAGATACGGGGAGAAGGAAAACTTTGCAGAAAGCCTTAGATTTCTTTCCAATTGGTCCACTTCTTCTCTGCCAGGTGATTGATGGAGTTGGTTTCTGTACTGCAGCATCGCTTGCATTTGGTGTAAACCCTTAGCTTTAAGTGAAATGGTGTCATTAACCTAATGTGATGACCTGCAAAGTCACTCTCCTTTCTCCAAAGAGGCCTCACAGGTTTATTCAACAGCAGAATGACCCTCCTTGCAGCCTGTATCCCAAGCAAGATTTTGGATGTATACCTTTTTGACTGGCAAATAAGAGTGTTCACCAACGGAGCACCTTGCAGATGGCTCCAGATGGTGACTGGCCAGCTCCATTTTCTTTAGAATCAGACAGCTCCTGAAGTTTGTTTTCCTGACCATGGTGCACGCCAGGACCTGAGGCAGGGGACAGTGTGACAGCGGCTCACGGAGCCGCAGCTCCCGCTCGCTGTGGTCAGCTACTGCTCACTGCTGCATCCAGCGCTCAACATCTTTTTCTTTTTTTTTAATATATTATTTTATTAAGATGTAAATTAAAATTTAAAAACTCTCCCAAAGAAAAGTCTGCTTTAAAAAGTTTTGCTCATGTTGCAGAGTATTATCTGTAAGTCCTCCAGCTAGGCTAAAAGCCTATCCCACTGCTCCTTGGGATTTCTAGTGAATTAATAATGTCACTGATGAATATTCAAAAGTAGGCAGCTATTGTGCCTCCAAGCACATAATTAATTATTCATTACACATTTTTATTCACTGAATTAAAAAACACAGGGTGCTCTGGGAAATGAAGTGTACTTCACTGCAGGGGCTGAAATTCTACACTGCCCCTTTAAGGGTTATTACTCTGTATTTATAGTTGCCAGGCAACATAAATGCCGGGCAATTAGATCATGGGTTGTCCCCGAAGACTGATGGGATAATAAGCAGTAGTCAAGTATTAAGTTGACCCAGTAAATGTCCCACATGAATAAACCTGGGCAAGGACCACAGCTGGCATCTTTCAAATCAAACTTTTACATTAATACGGTTTAAAGGGGGCATTTCTGCCGGAGCTGGGCGCCCATCCGCAGCGGCGGCGCCGGGGCGCATCCCGCGTCGCGGTGCCCCTCGGAGCGTGCGGAGCCCGCGGAAGGCCAGGAGGAAGCCGGGGTGGCGCGGGAGCCTCCCCAGAACAAACCTCACGCCAGCGCCCGGCTCTTCCCTCCTTATTCTGCAAAACTCACCAGCGGCAAAGAAAAACAGCTTTGTTCCTGGCTTAAAAAACAAAATAAAACAAACGCTTTTAAAAACATATAAGTAAGAAAACCATTTAATTGGGGATGTGGCTGCCTTAAAATCTGTTTAACAGAACCACAGTGCCAGGAGACCTCTGTAAATCATCACCTGCAAAGGAGTTGTGCTGGCGAGGGCATTTCCGAGGACAGTAAGCAGCGGTCTGGAAACACTGAATGCCAAGGATCAGAGAGGTGCCTTAACTACTTTTCCTCAGCTTTGTTGCAAAGATCAACTACAAATTTTTGCTGGCTACTGGCCATCCTTTTTTTTTTTTTTTCCAGAATTAATTTTTGCAAATCCTTGTGCTTAATTTCAGACATTTCTCTTCCTCTCAAAACTGTTTCCAAATTTAAAAAAAGAAAAAACCCTGTGAAGACACCCTTCCACACACATTATTCATTTCTGACCCCATTAAGATTTGTTATTTTATTATTTTTTAGCTAAATGCCTTGCGCTATATCCCCACTGGTGACATGAGGTGATGGTTTTATTGTGCTTTTAGATCACTAATTTTGTAGAGAAAAATGGGAAATCATAGCTTATCTCTGTCTGCAGACACTTGGCTATGCCAGAGCATGAAATAGTTCTCAGTTAGAGATACAGTTATGCTTTCTATACTTGGTAACACAAGAAAAAAATACAATTCCCAGGAAATATTATACATCCCTCAGCCTAGAAGAAAAGACGTCTTATCAGTGAGTGTGCGTGTGCATGTAGATTTATCCAAACACATAGATATACATCACATTGCCCTAGACAGCTGAATGCATCTGCTCATTCATTAAAATTATGTATATATGTATAATGAAATGAGTAGCTTCGTAGTGAAAATGTTTTGAGAGAAAAAACAAATGCTCAGACACAAATCATCTGTTTTAGGGTTACCCAACAGAATGTCCCTAACTTTTAACAGACACGGTCGTGTTTTTAAAGATTAGGGCATCACTGCAGCAGGACAGTGGTGCATCTTCCTCCCAGAGAAGGTGGCCAGCACAAGCCCCTCTGCGAGCAGGCTGGCCCGCTCTGCTTGGCCAGATGCTGGGCAAGGTGGCCCTGAGACTAATCACGGACTTAAAGCTAAGCCTGGACTCAATTAATTTTAGGCCACCAGATGCTGAGAGGGGAGCGTCTCCCGCACCAAACACTGAAGGCCGGTGGCGGGAGGGCTCAGTCGTGTTCGTGGAGGACGGGACCAGCACCCAGCACGTGCACAGACGCAGCAGGAGCTGCCTGCGGTGCCACCAGCACAACCCGCCCAAGACGCTCGCAGAGGGAGTTGAGGCTCTTCAGGGCTCTCCTCCACCTCCTAACAAACTTCCGGGGGCAGCAAACCTTAAGAGAGCACCTTTGTTGCTTTTATTGCTTCCTTATTGTTGAATCCCGAATGTATTTCCCAGTGACAACTCAAGACGTAGAGGGGAATATTTCTGGGTACAAAATTTATTCATTTTCATACTTATAAATATGGATGTGGTTACATTTTATATATGTGTATACAGACCCTAAAATGGAAAATCTCTACAGCAAATTAATTCTGTTGCATCTGTGGATTTTAAATATCAGCAAAATATCATTTCTAGCAATTATTTTTAGCTACCGGTAAATGACTGAAGACTGGCTACTTCAGCAGCTTGTATCTGTTTATTAATTATAATGGTGAAAAATTTTGACAAAAAACAATTGAGATTTCTTTTATAGTGCTGTAAGTATCAGGACAATCTCCCATGGAATTGGCCATTAATTCTCTGCTTGGACTTAGTTCGTAAGAAATAGCACAGAAATCAGCAGCGATAGATTCATTTGCAGAGTCCTGGACTGTTCTGTTGTTGCAGGAGGACTCAAAATAACAGGTCGATGGGGAAACATTGCCTTCCTTAATGGTTCAAAAAGTGATGCATTCTCCCAGTCTGCAAGACCTAGCTAGGAAAAAAATAGCATGCACAAAGAGGAATATTAATTTTACCACAGAGGAATTATTGCATCTCTGTGAACTGGACTGTAATTTGGACTTCTGATTTAAATAGAAGAAAGAACTAGAAGGAAGACACTACCCAGAGTTTGAAGTAGGTGCATGACGTGATGATGGGTGGCACTGAAGAGATGGGATCTACAAGCCTGGAGCTGTAGCCAGTGAAGTTATACTCCAGTGACCTTCCAAAAGTAACTTCTTAGCCTTGCAACATGCTGGCTCTGACTCCAAAGTCTCAACAAGTCCAATTTGACCAGTATTTCTAGATCTTCCTGAAGAAATGAAGAGATCTGATGATACTTCTGTAATCCGGGACTGATTATGATGACTGATGGGTATAGAGTTCCCTTTTTCAGCTCAAGGCAAATAAGACTGTCAAATACAAAAGTGTCATCAGGTCTTAAAACCACGTGCACTGACTCTGGATTTTTAGTCAGAACTCCCGTGTTTACCTTCACCATCCTCCAAGGAGTCCAAAATGTAACCAATTAAATTAACATGGGCTATTGTGCACTCAGATTTGCTCTGTTCAAGGCACTGCTGGCTGACAAGGGAGGAGGCAACATCAGGAAGATCCCATCTCACAGCTGCTGCGGGATACGTATTAAAATCTCATGGAGGAAGTAAGTTATTGGAGACAGACATTTGTCATCTAGGCATTACAGTGCAGGAAGAAAAGACCAGGAGGAAAGAGTAAAGTTAGAGAGAGTAAACTGTGCTCTTTTAAAACATCATTAGAAAAAATATAATAAAGGAATGACTGTACTGTAGGCAACCCAAGTTATTCAGCCCAGTTCTTACAGCTGAGAAAGAGCACTTCACAAATTCTTCTATTGCAGGACTCTGCTCTATGGCTTAACAGACACATTTTTGTACAATCTTAAGACTAAAGGTACAGACGTCTATATGTGTATGTGTGTATCGCTGTACATATTTGAGGATATTAACACAGACATTTTTAATCATCTTTTGAAGAGATGAATCTATACTAGACACTAGCCAAACAAGGGGAGAGAGGAAAATAACTTGCTTGTCTTGTAACTCCCAGGCCTTAATTACAATACACTGATAAATAGGGAGACAGACAGACAGGTAGGCAGAAGGGCATAGATAAAAGGGTACGTATGTTCAAAGAAAACATAATTATGTGCTATTCCCTTACTCTACAGAAAAAGGCTCAGAGTTTCAATACTGACAGAAGCTAAAAATTGATCCATAGAAAAATGTTCACTTCACTAGAGGCTGCAAAAGAGCCTCAGCAGCCGACACAGAGGAAAGTTGCTCTGAATTCCTTCAGGCGGGTTGGAAGGCAGCTCTGACTTGAATAACGCAAGAGGCCTTTGAGGCATACAGATGCCCTCCTTTCTGAAAAGTTTTTCTTGGAAAGCAAACTTCCTCCTCTTAACTTGTGTTTGGCAGTGAGGACAGAAATCCAGGCTTGCTGTGCAAATTACGCCTTTCCAGCATCGGTGGACACTGCTCAGCAAAAGTTAACAGCCTCTTTCCTGCTCTCAGCTACTTGTATAAAACACAGGTGATCCTCAAACCTGCCCCTTTCTGTGCAGTCTGCCTCATTCCCTCTTTCAGCTTTTCTTAATCTCTGTCTCCTACCCACGCTATCCAGGTTCCCCCTTTCTCCACTGCCTTTAGAATACTGCACCTAGGAAAATGCAATATTTATCCTTTGCCAAGACCTGTCTCCTTGGGGATAGACAGAGGGCCTCGAATTCACCCCACGGGGTGACACAAAGGGTTCGAGCTTGTCTGGAGGTGAGCAGATTACAGGCTTCCATCTCTACAGTGTACTGGGGACCACATTATCCAAAAATACAAGACCTCTCTGGGGCAGGGAATAACTTTTTTCTTTTTTATGTGTTTAAACAATGCCCAGCAAGATGAAATCCTGCCTGAGCCTTTGGGCACAAGCATATGTAGAGGTAACGTTAAGGCAGTTCTGAGGCCTAAGGTTGGCCTGCAGGGCCCGAGCCCGCGACCGAGCGCGCAGCGGCTTCGCTCGGCCAGCCTGGTAGCTCCTGCTGCTCCTCTCCTGCTCCTAGCCGGCACCAGGCTCTTCCTGCTAGTTTTAAGTCTTCAAGTGCCAATATTAGACGGACTTCTCTGTCATCATCTTAAGCCACAACCATATTTTCTTTACAGCAATAATTAAAACAACATATTCACCAGCTGGGTTATTTTTTTTTCCCTGGATTTAATCTGTTCAGGCCTGATTTACATATTAAAAGCACTAATTAGCCCCTCAGAGTGTCTGAGCACGGATAGTGCAATAACTGGTCATGTAGTCACTAGAGAGCAGTCCCCAGTGCGCTTGGTGAGATCTCGGGTATGCAGCCACAGTCTCTGGATGGCAGGAATGGCCATGTGTAGAGGGTTGTCTGCTTTGTTTCAGAGCATTGAGGGACTGTAATGCCGGATTGCTTCCTTCTTGCATTTTTTCTTCTCTTTGAAGTGTCGTGTTTGATCTGTCTGCTTGTCTGTCAGTTCTTCCCCTTCCCCCATTGCACCCAGTGCAGGAGCCTGCGAGAGGACCGAGCGCCTTTCGCCAAGGCTGGGGCAGAAATTGCCAACCCAGTCAAAAGCACAATGGCCTTTTCTCCCAGCTTTGATGCAGCATTTGAAAAAACAAGAACTGTGCACTCAAAAAAAAAAGCATTCAATAACCCTCTGAGCCATTCTCCTGGCTAAGGACATTCGAAGGAATCATTTTTGCATGTTTAAAAGTCATCTACAAAATGGCTTGTCGGTCTGGAAGCAATGCTGTGCTCCCCCAGGTGAGGCACCTGTGTATGAATCCCGACTGAGCACACGTCCCAAGCTGTCAGGAGCTGCAAAGGGCAGGAGGAGAAGCTCACTAAGCCCAACTTCGACACTCAACTTCTAGGAAACACGAATGAGCGAGAGAGGTGCTGCTTCCCCAGCGAGCACTGTGAATGCTCCCTGCTTTAGAATATGCAAAAGGTCCCGCCAGTCTGGCAAAGTGACAGCGCTTGTCTACACACATGTGACACTGCCAAACGAACGTGACACTCTGCTTGGGCAACCCACGAGGTGCATTGCCCAGTGGCACCAGCCCCCTTGCAGCTTCCAGGAGGGATTTGCACTGATTTCATCAGCATGTTTCTTAGGGAACAGGGCCAAGAGAGAGCGTCCAGAGCTGCCACCACCCCTCATATAAATAGCTTTGTAGCTGGAGCCCTTGCTGAAATGCAGGAGGCCCAGGGCCTGGGGCACGGGATTGGGACACTTCCCCTCTCCTGAAAAAGCTGTGTCCCTGAGCAAAGATTTCTAGTATCTCTGGGCCAAGGTAAGGGAGGAAGCAAGAACAAACCATACAAAACAGTTTCTCAACAGGAGATGAAGCTCTCTGCTTCACTCAGATATCTTATTTAAATCATCTTTGGATAAAATCTCTTAAGTTGTAGCATAAGTATCCTAAGTGCATCGCCAGCCAGGCAGATAGTTTTCAGAGTGTTAGCTTGTCTTAGACATGAATTTGGAAAAGCCATAACACTCAAAAAAAGATTACTGAGCAATATCGTCCCCACTCTGCTGGCTGGCCAAAGAAAGTTAGCCTAAACACTGTGATTAGATAGACCCTAACACAATTTTAAGTCCTTGACTACAGCTCCTTGGCACTAGTGTAATGCAAGTATTCAGCAACATAGATATTACAAGCCAGGGGAAGGCAGCAAGTAGAAAGAAGAAAACAAGCCTGGGGAGAGGAGAGCAGAAAAAATCAGGATTCTGTGAAGTTGTCCTGAGTGAAACTTAGTGTTGTGAGTCAAATAATGATTTTTGGTGCAATTATGTTTCTTTGCCTAGAGGAGCCCTGAAGCCTATAAGGAGTTGCAATACCATGAGGAAAGAAGCAGATGGCAGCTATGTAAGCACTAGAGGGTTTGGCCAAAAACCAAGGGGAAATCGTCTTGGCTCTGCCACCATCTTTGCTGGCTATTTTCTTCATAACAATATTACACTTTTCCAAGAGTCCCATTTCAGAACACCTTAAAAAAAAACAACACAGGGTTAGATTCCAGTGTTTCCAGGAGCCAAACCTGCACAAGAGTCCAGGAGCTTGAAAACTGTAACTCCTAAAACTGCTGACTTCTGTTCAAGCTAAAGACAGGAAATCATATAGGTGGCTTTAGGTCTGGGACATGACAATGCCCTCTGCTTCCACAGAGGCAGACACTTCTGACTCATTCAAAAACTTATTGTAAAGCACTAAGTCAACAAAATCCATTTAATTTAAACTAAAGGCTCCCTCAGACCATCAGACCAGACTATCCATCCACTGGTTACCAGGGGAGGTTTTGACTAATGCCAGCTCTTGTGAGATGCCTCTCCAACCTTTAAATAGGAATTTAAATGGGAATGCTCAGCCAGACATATTGTTCTGATTAGCAGCCTTGCAATTACAGCCGAGGCTAGAATATGTGAACGCCACCATCCGCAGTGTGTCTATCAGTGACAGCAGCAAGCCAGTCTCAGGCACAGCTGGCCGCATCCCACAAAGAGGCACGGAATGACTTTAGGAACACCTCTGCTGAGATGGGGCAAATCTTGTCTTCAGCTGATGTAAGTTTTCCAAGCAAAAAAAAAACTAGTTTTGCTGTCAAATCTTTGTAAAGCAAGAGAACTCTGGAGATCTTCAGTCCTCAAATTAAGGGTGCCATTTCTTACACAAACTTTCCTTCTACACTATGCATCTCAATACTTGTTTATCATCTCCTATGATAATCCAGACAGCTAATTTGACCCAAATTCCCCAATAACTGATTTTTTTTTTTTTGCTTTGATACAGATTCTATTGAATTAGATTTGTCAGGAAACAAAATTGTAGCCAGTATTTACTGCTAATGAGAGAACAGGAAGAAGTTATAGTTTTAAGTGTTTGTGTTTAGTTCGGGTTGCTCTGCTAGGGAAGCACACTGGAGGGCTGCATATAACTAGTGTTATTAGTTGGCACAGAACCGCCAGAAAAACACGTTTCTGCATCTCTGATTCATTTACCTTAGAGGCACACAGTCTCATGCTTTCTCCTTCTTCTTGTGCCTTCATCACCCTCAGTTACCAATTTAGAGATCTTCTCCAGTCCTCCTCTCAAAATAGCTTTTTCACATCTTTCCTGCACTTTGAGCATTTCTGCTATCATTCTACCAATCTCTCCTCTTTTTAAATAAGTGTCGGCTTCCTCTTGTCCCTTGAACTTGCATTTCAAGTTTCTGCAGTCTCGGTGTCTGGTCATCTGAGTGAGGGTCTCATTTTTTATGCCCAGCCTTTTCTTTGCAACCATCCTAAAAGCCGTGCTTTAAGGAGAAGGTAGACTAACAGCTAAGGAGAGAAACATGGCATTTTGCCCTTTGCAACATGCACCAATGCAAGTGCTCCTTGCAGCAGGTCTTCATGTGCAGGGCTCTGAGTAATTGCATCAGAACTATGTAACTTTGAAAGGGGTGGGGACAAGACTTCATCCATCTCACATTTGGTTTGAGCCTCTACACTATACTGCGGGATTGACACTTATCCCACATACTGAACATTTTCAGAGTACTTCTTCCTAAAATTTTGCTCTCTGCTATATGGATGCAAGTCCAGGTGTGTCCACAGTCACTGTGATGGAATAACTAAGACCTTAACTCTCATCACCTGTTTCCATTCTAGTCCCTGAAGGATGCAAATCTTCCCTTCAAGCAGAAACACACACAGCTTCTAGGAAACTAGTTAAAAATAATACTCAAACTTAACCATTCCCACTGCTAATTGGTGTTTGAGGCAAAGCGTAGCACTCATGACTAGTGCATCCTTTTCTCTATGCTGCAGAGGCTCAGCTGAAAGCTGAGTTTGGATGGTGCCAGTCTGTTGAGCTAGCAGAGCAGCATTTACTAGGCAGGCCAAAGTCCACAGTGCCACATTTTGGTAGCAGAAAGATGTTGCTGAAAATAATTGGGCCTGGCAGCACTCGATTGGTTTCCAAAACCAGTCCATTAGTTCCAAGGCTCATTGAGTATTTGGTTGCTCTGTAAACCAGCCACATGTCTAGATATTGTGCCCAATTAATCTGGAATGTGTTTGATTATAGCAATGTATATTTGCAACATGCTGCTTCCATTTAAAAGAAAAAAAAAAAAGGGAAGAAAAGAAAGAGAGAAGAGATTTTAAAATCTTTCCTTTTATCCCAGTTACACCTTTTTCCCTTTCTCACTGGCTGCATGGCTGCCAGTGCCCACAGGTATTCCTGAGGGACGTAGCAGGAGACAACAGTACAACTGGCTTCTTGACAGCAGAGAGGTGGCCTGCCAAGTGCTCCCCATTGACTGGAGCGTGCGCTTGGCTCTGGGAGGAAACGCTGCTGCAACACGCTCTCCCCAGAGAAATCCAACCGCGGAAATCGTGACTGGTGCTGAAGCGTTCCTCGAGCTCACTGCAGCTTCCAAAGCACAGAAGTTGGCCATCAGGGGAACCCGTTCAAATTTACGCATTAAGTTGCTGGAAATAGTAATAGCAAAAATCCTCACACACCTTTTCTGCATTTGTTTTTTTCTCTGCACCAGTTCCCCCATGACCCTTGACATCTTCTAGTGCAGGCAAGGCAGATCTAGAATCCAAGTTAATGCTGTCTTCCATCTTAATTTAACACATTCTCTCCTTGGAGGAATGAAGATTCTCCATTCAAATAAGTTTTCAAAAAATGCAGCAATTCAGTGATTTTACTGTTATTTTCCTGGTTCCTTCCTTCTTCACAAACACTGTCTCCACACAGCTACCTCTAAGCCATTTGCACTAACTTTACACCTAACATGACTCACCATGTGCAGTAAGGCAGAAACTTCTCTGCTTGGAATATATAGAGAGGTGTCCAATTCAGTTGAGCGACAAAGGTCCTTACTTTAATGTAATGCCAGGATCACTCCATTAAAAGAGGAGAAATCAAGCTAGTTACTAACTTCTATCATCTGCAAAGAGCAACAAACGGTCACTATGATTCCCAATAGCCTCCTAAAATGCAAGAGACTGATGGCAGGGCTACCAACCTGTATTTCTTCCTAGCCAGAAACTGCCTATATAAATGTGTTTGGAGATCACCAGAATACCAACTTCAAGAAGCACTTTTGCATCTCAAATATATTACATTTCAGCAGCAGAGATGCTCAGGTTTCTTTGATGTCTTCCATTAAGTTATGACTCTAAGAACAAAATAGAAGAAACTGGATTTAGTTTCTCACTCAGCAGGATCCTAAATTCAGTCTCTATTTAATCACAGCCTATTCCCATTTGCATTGTTAAATACAAGTATTGGTGAGAAAATGCAGAAATACCGTATTAGTGATGCCCAAAAGAATTAAATGATGATGCCATATGTCTCATGAGAGTTCAGCAACTTTAAATCAGCATGCAAAATATTACCTCCCACCAGCCAACTCGTTGAGGAGGAAGGAAGCTAGACTGAAATACAATTGCCCATTTTCAAGCAGTCCAGTCTCAGCTTCTCAGCCATCATGCCATTCGGCACTAGAAGCCTCTTGCTAGATTGTCCACTTCCAAATCCTATAGCTGCTGAGCAACTCCCTCCTTCCCTTCCAACAGACTAAGTTTGGAGTTGGGAGTTTGCTTCCACCCTTCGGCCTACGCAGTAGCCAGGAAAGACAGCACTGAGCCCACACCACCTCCAGACACCAGAATCCCAGTCCCCACATCACATGCGACTGGCGCAGGAAAGGGCTGTTTCGTGCATGATTTTCAGATCAGTTTTTCCTTGTGAGGGAAGGGCACAACAGTGCTGGCACAGAATTAACTTCTTGGAGTGCTTCACCCTTTCCCAAAGCCCTCCCCACACTGTGCACTATGCAGCCCTTTAGGAGAGCTCACATTTGCGACCAGATTGTGCACAAGGTTCCAACAGTCGCCTGGAAAGTCACTTCAGCAATTAAGTGTTGGTAGTTTTTTTTTTTTGCCCTTTTTTTTTTTTTTTTTTTTTTCCAAAAACGAAGGATATGGCCCACTGTGCGGGGTATTGCAGCCACCCTCCCTGTCAGGCCGTTTCACAGTAGTATCGTGGCGCCATGGAGAGGAGCTAATTGGATTTGTTGTCACCTCCCGAAGCTGCCAGGAGCTCACGTCTGCTCTGGTTACAGATGAAGACATCACGGTGACAGGCTTAGAGATGGCTCAGCTGGCATCCTAGGGCCACTAATAGAGCCATGTTGATTTAATGTCCGAGTGGAGAGGTGCAGACAAGCTGTTCAAGTTTTCTATTCCAAACAAAGCAGAGATCTGTTATCAGTTGTCTGCAGATCAGTAAATAAACTTCCATGTGGCTCTCACAGCACCTAACCATTGCTACAGAAGAATGACAAAGTATTTTAACATTGAGATGGTACTTTTAAATGAGAGCACTGTCTCTATGGTTTATATTGCCCTCAGGGAAATCAGTTAATTCCTTCATACATAAATTTTACTTAACTATGTAATTATGGATGAATCCTATTAGTCTTTAAATTGCTCACTAGTTAAAAGGTGTGTGTGTGTGTTTTCTACATCTCTTTTTTTTGTGGAGTGTACAGATCATCTGCACTTACAAAGATTAAAAGCCTATTTGGGGATTTTTGTTTGCTTGTTTGTTTTCTGTTTTTCTTTTAAGTGAAAGCATAGAGGCTTAGAGCATGATTTTTTGCCTTTTCTGTATTATACATCTAATCAGGCCATGTTTCCTTTATCCTTGGTGCTCTCAGCATCTCTGCTAGCTCTCACCCTGGCCTCTAGCTGCTTTCAGGTGGTATCACCCATTTCTCCCTTGTGGCCCTTGTTAAACGATGACTCGTGCCAGCAGTGAACGTGTGAAAGACAGCTCAGGCAGGACAGGATCCTTTTACATCTATTTTCACAGCTGCAAGAGTCAAGGCTCCAGGACAGCTCTGAGTTACTTTTCTGAGGTCTCAGTACTCAAAGCCATGTCAGACATTCAGGAGAATTAAGGTCCTGCTCACACACTTTGGGCTTCAGGTTTCCTGCTGTTTCACAGTCACATTTATAGCCAGACTTTTAAAACATAGTTTCCAACATAGTATAAAAATGAAATCTTTACCTAGATAACTCAGAACTTTTAGGGAGATCTGCCCAATCTGCCCATGTCCAAGTCTACACGAATCTGTGAAACAGGCCTGCTATCATTAACATCCATGGTACTTCCACAGATCCTGTTCTTTAGTTACCTCAAAACCCCAAACTAAGTCATATGCTGACCCTCTGATAGGCAAGAGCACAGCAAAGGGAGCAAGGCATGCTGCAGAGAGGTCGCAAAGCAAACACAGATGCCCTGCCAGCCGTCACCACCACTGTTTCCAGCCAGGGAAAGGCCAAGCGGGCAGCAGGAATACTCCTGCTTGTCAGGCAACTTTGGAACAGAGGATAACTCCAGCTGGAAGGGGCCTCAGGCTCAAAGCAGGCCCTGCTGTAAGTTCAGGGCTTTCTCCAGTCAGGTCTTGGAAACTTCCTAGACTGCCCAACATCCTTGGGCAACCTGTTACAATGCTGGACTGTCTTCATGAGGAAATGACTTCTCCTTAAGAAAGATATCTTTGTTTCTTCCTGACCATGACCCAGCTTACCTGCAAACCACCTTCTTGCCCCCTGCAGCCTGCCACCAAGTCTCCCACTCCCATCTTCATAGCTCCTTGGCTCTGTCAGTTGAACAGGGCTGCAGCGTGTCTGCCTGTTTGTCCAGCCTGATGGAAAAGCAGCCTGTCCCCAAAAGTAGACACATAATTCAGGAATTAGTAGCAGGGGAAGGCAGCTGCCCTCTCCTACCCCTTTCCCTTTTCTCTTCCCATCATTTGTGCCTGACACTCTGTGGCTGGGGCAGCCCCATGGGGAAAGAGTAAACGGAAGAAAGCAGGAAAGATGGCATCCAGGCCAGGGATTGCTTCAAACACCAAAATGAATTTTCTCCAGCCCAGCACTTACCACAGCTAGCGGAGGTCACAGGGGCTCTGGACAGGCTGAGAGTAGCATTTAGGAAGTCTGGACACAGGAGAGTAATATCCTTTCTGGTCAGTCAACAGTGTGTCTGAGCTAGAAGGAAAGATGAAGGCCATAGCACAAAACTGTTAGCAAGCTTACGAATGGGTGTTCCTTGTTTGTCTCCTCATTTAACACTTGACTACAGCATTTCTCATGCAAAAACTTTGAATTGTTTTATAAATAACACTCTCCCCCCTTCCCTCTCCACCCGCCATTTACCAGGCAGACTTGAAGGACTACCCCAAGTCCTTCATCAGCCCAGTGACAAAGACACAAACTCAAGTGTCTGAGCAGCAGCCTTGTGTTCAAACCACTGACATTCACTCTTCCTCCTCAGGCTTGGGTATTTCCTGAATATTCTCATCTGAAGTGTGGACAAGGCCTCTGTGTTCCATGTAGCTCCAAAAAAAATACATTAACCAAAAATATTAAAACAGAAAAGTCAGATACACTGAATAGGTTCATTCAACTTCTAAAGCTCTGTTACACTGTTCTGATGTGTCTGGAGAAGCTGGGAATACCAGGAAGAGAATCTCCTAGTGACTCATTGCTTGTGAGTTTCGAAAGGAACCATGCCTAGCTTCCCATGGCCACCCAGAGCAAAATCCCCATGTTTTTAAGCTCTGAGACAACATGCCCGCCTTGACTGGTCCCACTGCACAGCAGCACTGCAGAGGTGGCAGCTTGTAAACGGTGCCTGACACTGAGCAAGGCCTCGTGGTCATTGCCTGGGCACCAGCTACACCGGGACCCAGGATCCCTGCTCCCATAGGCCAGGGCAGGAGGTACAAGTGTTTCAGTACCCTCAAAGAAAACAAAAAGGCACTTGTTTAATTTGGTGCTGCTCAGACCACGGTCCACAGACCACAGATGGCTCGCAGAGCCGGCTGGCGAGGGAGAGACTGCAACAGCTCTGAATAAAACACCAGGGAACTGAATTGCCATGAGGGGAGGGCGAACACCTCTTTGCAGAGAGGCTCTGCCTCTTCTGCAGAGACAGCTGGGCAATTACCTCTCGGATAAACATGTGGAGATAATGGAGGAACAGGCCCGATGGAAGGCCATTTTCAAAATTTACAGCTGACCCTAAAACGTGGCTATTCCCTGCACATTCTCCTCTGAAATATGGACAAGGCCTCTGAACACCACAGAGCACGGTGAAAACAACCCCGAGCCTCTTGATGTAACACCAGTGAGCCCAACCTGAAAACGGTCCAACAATATGAGCAAGGATGGATTTTGGTGGCTTCCAACACTCACCTGCTGTCCCTTTTCCAGTAATGCTGACGGGGATTTCTGTGGTACTGAACTGAGACACTGAACAGTCGGGTAGTAAGGATGGGATAAGATTAGAATTAGACTGAATCCTCCTCCTCCAGCAGTGGAAGTCTTTTTTTTTTTTTTTTTTTTTTTTTTTTTTCTCTCTAAAGGGATACTTTCTATCTGGCAGCTACTGACTATAATCTCCACTGAAGGTTACAGTCTAGAGAACTTGGACAGACTTTCACTGTATTCTGCCTAGGCTCCAATTCTAGCTCCTTTTGATAATCTTCCCCAAAGCTTTTAGGGCAAATGGTTCCAGCATTCTATTTTGTCTTGTATTAAGTGAGCTAATTTGTGCTTTGTACAACCACTGAGTGGATTAAACAAAGCCACCCAGCTGGATATGCAGTGCAGAACTCCAGATATTTCAGACTAACAATTTCTTTTGAGAAAAATTTAAAAAACTTTGCACTGAGATCTAGATTAACAGAATTATGACAATTCTGACTCCCAAAGACTGACTGGGAGGTTTCTTTTTGTCTTCAGGTATGGGAAGAGAATATTAGAAGGAAAATGTAAGATAAATCTAGATACAATAGCTAGAGGTATGGGTAAGAGATAGGGCAGATTAAAAAAAAAAAAAGCTATGTTATTTCCTAACTGATGGTCTCTACATCAGATTTAGGCTTAGCTGAGAGAGCAGGTATCAGTTTAAACCCTGCCAAACAGGCAATATATTCCACATAAGCACCCAACTTCAACTTCCCACATCAGGAGCCCATGTAAAACAACATGAGCAGTCTCCAGAACAGCAGGTCCCCTATTCCACGTATGTGCTCGCTGCACCACAGTGCACATCTCGGCCACAGCACTAATCCGGATCCATACACCTGCAGGCTGTGGCTTTTTCCTGGGGCTCACACCTGGGCTTCCAGTTTCACCTTGCTAATTTACCTCACTCCATCCAACCAGTCCCTGTCACAGCCAAGGGACCAGCGTAGTCTCTCACTGTCTAACACCACTGACCACACACTTAGGTCTCCCATTGCTCCTGTCCACAGAGCCCCACAAAGCTTAAAAGGGAGGAATCAATATTTAGACAGCAGCTGTTTGTATGTCTGTAGGCACTGATTGTCTAGAATTTGGCTTAAAATTAGGCATCCCAAAGTCAAGTCATTAGTAGAAGGTAGTATTTGAAGAACAGTCTAGCGTAGCACCTTGTGCCACAGTACAGCAATTCTTCTAGATAATGCTAAGGACCCAACTTAACTTCAGCTATCCACCTTTTATTTGGTTAATTAGTAGTAAGACACAAAAGACCATGTGGCCTCCATTCTCAGCTAGGCTACTATTTCTTGCTTTCTAGAGGAATTAAAGTCATTTGGTTTATTACCAGCAAAGGCTGGTGCCAGAGCTCCTCTGCATAATGCCGCACTCGTTGCTCTCTGTTTCGCCAGGCACATTGTCGCTCAGAGCCCCCCAGATTTCTCATTCCTAGTACCTCAAACAGCGGCTCTCCTTGGCCAGTACAAATCCACCAAGTGTCCGCTTCGTTTCCACACAGTGAATTCAAACAAGTGGGCTAAGACTTCACAGGCATAAAAATAAGCAAGCATCCTTTATGAATTTAGTCCTGCAAATTTACTCTGTATACAGAACCAATAAAGAAGCTGCTTCTCAGGAGTAAAATTACTTCACTTTCTCCTCCCCTGAATCCTTCTTCCTCAGACTCAGTAATTAATCTACTACTCACTTGGAAAACCTCCCAGCTGGTCCAGCGGCCACTGACTCGTGGCTGCATACTTACATAAATGCAGCAACCAAAAGTTTGCTATAGTGGTCAGTGTTCACTGTGTGCAAGAGCGCAGACTAGCATAGGTTAGATCACTTCTGCTCAGTGATGTGTTTTAAAGTTTTGAATTACAACAATTTGTAATATGAGAATTCTGCAAAAGAAATTAAAGCTGGGTCTAAAAGCAGTGGCAGAGCACAGTGTTACTTGACCTCTTAGGTTGTCCAAGTGTAGGCGGGTGGGGTTTCTTACAATGACGGATGACATAAAAATTGCACCTTTAGCCGAGGATCCCAACCCATGTTCAGCAAACTGATTATTAATTTTAAATACATATAATTCACCCATCACTGAAATGAAGTCGCTAATGCGGCTGAAGACCTGCAACATTCAAACAAAGCAAATGAGCATGACATGGCAGCCAGTATAGCACAGAAGACAAAGACTACTATGTGCAATTAGAGAAACAGGAGAAAATGTTAGATATGCTGAACATAATTACCTAAAATGTTGGTTGGTAGGAGGACGCAGCAAACACACTGCTCTTACTAGTAAAACCATCAAATCTCAGTGTAAAAGACATTGACTGTGTCTCACGTAGAAGTCAGTCACAGAGTCCTTACTGTGATAGGGAAATACTGGCAACTCCTGGAAGGAAAGCCTGTCTCCTGGCAGTCATCACACCCACCGGATGTTTTCCTGAGAGCCTTCTCTGAGGCTCTCAGGAAAGGCATGGGGAATATGCATTTATTCTCCACATTTGGAAGGATAGAGCGTGGGTCACCAAGCAACTTGTGGGCATTAAACGGTAATAAAGTTCAGAGCCAGCAATCCCGAGGAAACACCTTATGCTACTATTGGCCTTATTTCTGCTTTCAAGTAAAGTTCTCTTATGACATTTTATAATCAAGATGTCCAAGCTATCATTTGTGCCCTTGTCTCCCAACCAGAAGGTCCTAAATCCAAGTCTCACACCAAACATCAGCTCATACCCAGTGCTGACACTGCAATAGAAGCACCTCATTCACCTTGACAGGGCCAGTTTGAGAGCACACTAACCCAACTCTGAATATCAAAAATATCAGCCTTTCTCTCCATGAAAGTTAGGTGTCCATAACCTAACTTCAAGGTCACCTTGCTAGCTTTGCACAGGGAGACATAGCAAGGCTCCCTGTGGCTAAGAGATATCCAGGTATATCAGGTCCAGATAAGAAGTTACATTTTTTTTTTCCTTCCTCACTATTAATTTACTGGATGAGGGGAAGCTGAAAAGGGGCAGGGATATGGCCAACTTTCCTCTCCTGATAACCGGCTGCTTTTTCAAGACCCAGTGTTTCAAGCCTAGCTGCTTATCATCACTTTCTTCCTCTTAACCCTGATTAGAACCTGAGACTTTTCATCCCACAGGCATTATCATGTCCAGCACAAGCCTTCCCAAGGCCCCAGTGCTTCTTTCCCAACCTGGCACCATGGTAAGTAACGGGAGAGATACGCATACACCAAGGACATGGACCTCAAAGTGCCCTCCTCAGCATCCCTCCTTGGAGAAGTTCTCAGAGACTTGAAGCACATACCACAATTGAACTTATTTCTCAGCCAGAAAGGTGAATTTCTTCTCCCTGCCTCACATCCTCCCTGCCTTCACCCAGCTATTCTGCAACTGCAGGAGGAGTAAATTAACATCACCTCTAACATGACCAAACTTGGGTTGACTGGGAGACCTTTATGGAATTGCTGAAGCCAGTTCTGAAATTCCCGGCCAGCCTGAGAGGCTGTTCTTGATGCACAGTTTAAATATCTAGATGTAAATGTCTAATCTAATCTAAGTTTAAATCCCTTTAGCTGATATGTGGCCTAAGCCTTTCTTAGATGTTGCTATGGGAGTGCTATCAGTGCTATCTCAGTGTAGTCAGTACTCTGATCCCCATGATGGATATTTTGCAGGGACTATTCTCTTATTTTTTAGCTATTTATTTATTTGTATGTCCACTCGATCTGAGAATGCCTCTCCAAAGGAAAAATAACGAAGTGGTAAACAGGAAAACATATGCAACCCAGCTGTGATGGCATTGCTATGCTGGGGACAAAAAGATCAGATCCTGGCTTCATTAACTACAGTGACATTTGTATCTATAACTATAGTCATTTAAAAGTAACAACCCACTCAGCTGTCCCCAGTACCTACTGCCTTTTCAGAGGTAGCACCAAGCATATCTGAAAAACAAGCAGTCTCCCAGTAAACTCTTGTTTACTCTGCTCTTTTGTTGCCTCTCTCAAACCTCTCTCAATCTCAGCATTCTCAGGTTACCTTGGAACACACCGTCCGGGTGCACCCATTGCCCCTCGCTGACGCTGTAGCGTCTACAGCGATCACTAGAAGGCTTTAAGTCACCATCCAGACACAAAGTCTGTTGCAAAAAGCTTTCTTGTGCATTTACTCTTTAGCAGGTTTCCCTGAGCTCAAGGAAATGAGTTTGCTTTCAGGAGTACATATATTCCTGGCAAAGCTCTGTTTTCCGTGCTTTGCTGAACTCCTGAACACAGATGTCCCATTTGTGTTTCATTAGTACATCAGCCTCTCTGAGGCTTTCGACCTCTGCACTAGGCAATAATTACCTGGCGCAGACCCATTCCCTCACCAGCTGGCCTGGGAGCTGCTCGCTCAGACCAGGGCTCTCTCTGCTGTCAGCCCTTTCCAGTCAACTGGACAGCTCAATCAGCAGAAAATATCAAATATGGTTGTTGTTTAAGCTCAGCCAGCATTATTTCTGCTTGATCTGACAACACCTCTCCAAAGAAAGATTACATTTCCCAAGGCCTAGACATGAGACAGAAAAGTTAAGATGTCTAAGGGGGCTTGTTGAATTTAGAAAATCTCTTTGCAGACAGTTTGGTTCAGTTGTGGCCTTCCCTAACTGCAGGGATTGTTTTAGACACCTCCCTCTCTCAGGCCCAATGAATAATGAATTATTTGTACAAAGTAGAACAGCTCCAATGAGAACGATGGAGAGTGGCTGAGACTGACTCTGTAGTTCTGATCTTAGGGCACTTGTCTGGGATGCAAACTGACAGCGAGTACTGCCTCCCACAAATATTTTCAAGTAGCTGGAACTACTTTTCTTTTATAACTTTCCAGATTTGCCTTGCCTTTGCAGAAATTAAATCTTGAAATTGCTCACAATCTTTGCAGAAACTGTACACTATGGCCAAAGGAAACCCTGTGCCCAAACCAAAGCAGCTCTTGCCTCCCTGTCATGTGTAGAGCATGGTGGCCCTGCCTTTAGAGCCCCGCTATATGTAGCAAGCAAACTCATATAAGCTAATACTAAGGATGATTTCTTTTTTCTAACAGTCATCGCTCCAGAAGACATTTTTTCAGTGTGTTTTAGAGAAAATGAAACTGAGCAACATCCAAAGACAGAAGATGAACCACGGGCAAGAGGGGAAAAGACAAAAAAAAAAAAAAAAAAAAAAAAAAAAAAAAAAAAACTACTGAGAGTACAGTTGGGCAAATCTTTAGTTCACTTAAAGAAAATAACAGGGCACAGTGTTTCCTAACTGCCATGATAGCTGCATTTGCAAGGAAAGTTTCTGCATGAGCTGAGAAATCTGGGAAGTTCCTACTTTCATTTTACTCAACAGATCTACTGAAGCCCACAAGAGCAAAGGGAGATTTTTCCAAAAAATGAAGATAACTAAACTGCTAAAAGAAGACAAAGAGGGAGCTCGTGCCCATGATATTAACAAAACAGAGGTACTGGAGAACAGCTGGACCTTCATTTTGCTCAGTTGTCTGTGAACTCTAACTATTAATATTCAAAAAGAAAAGAACATTTTGAAATAAAGGTGAATCTTTTATTTACAAGAATGCACAGGCCTTATACCTCTATTCTCAAAAGTAGGAAGGTGGAAATAAGCCAGATAAACAAGAAAGTAGAGTGGGTAATGGATAATATGCTCTGCTGGGCCTAATTGAAAAGTGGTAGGATGAGATTTATAATTGGAATACTGATATTGATGAGTGTAATCTATACAGGATAAGAACAACAATAATATTTAGCAATGATGCCACACTTTTTATCTTTGGAGCTCATTAACTAATTAATCCTCACAACACCCCTGAGAAGCAGGTAAGTATTGTTATTATTAGCCTATAAGAATGATAAATCCGAGATAGAAGCCAAGGAATGTGGAATCAAGAGCCAGAAGTGACTTTGTAATAGGGAAAAGGGTGGAAAATAACTCCCTTGATGTCACACAGTAAGGGGCAATTCAGAGGCGGATGGCCTGGCACAGGAAATATCCATATAGAAGATCCATCCTTTCTTCCAAAGTAGAGTAAAAGGCTCAAAAGATGAACTGGAAACTCAAGCAGTGGAATAAAAACCATAAAAGGAAAATAAAGGGAGTTAAAAGGCAGCAGAATGAGTTAATACAAGCCAAAACCAGTAAAAGGCAACAAGATGCTGAAACCCAGGGCCAAAGCAGTGCTCTTTCATTTTATTGAACTGAACTAAAGGCCTTGTTGATAAAGGTGGTGATAAAACACAGGAACTTGGCTATGCTGAATGGGGGGCTGGTAACAGGCTCAGGTCACAGAAAACCCACATACTAAAAAAGTTCTTCGTATGTGATTCTTTCTTGCATATCAAAGAAAATGGAAACACTAAAAGGAAAAAGAGGAAAGTACACTTGACAGGAATCTTCCAAAGGAAAGAAAGAAGGAAGGAGGGAGATTGTGTGGGCAAGACTAGGAAAGAACAAGCCCTGGATCAAGCTGTTTGAGAGTCGTCTTGATCTGCCTGTTTAGCACTAAGGCATCGAGGGCCTTGCATTTCAGAAGTCAGAGCAGGCCCAGATACAACTGGAAGTAACAAAACTGCACAGGGCATGAAAGTTTTGCCTCAGATTTGTTTGTTTGGCAATTTTAAAAATACAAGGATTCACAAAATTAAGTATATTGCAAAGCTTCACTGTATTCTCTGCACTTCTGGGTCAGTAAACTGGAGATAGTTCCAGGTTTAATATGAAATTTAATGGGCAGGGAATGTTTCAAGTGTAATTGCAGTATACATGCAAATTATCTATCTATCTTTTTAAGCAGATTCTCAAATTGATAAATAAGTGTGTGTATAGGCCTACAAAGAACTCCTAGGCCAGGAAATCACAGGCTAGCAACACAATCTTTGGAGACAGACACACTGGAGAGGCTCCAAGTCCTCTCCCATGCAAACCTCAACTAGAGGTCTGTCTTCCATTTGATGTGCTTCCCACTTTAAATCTAACTAAAATTTGTCTGTTCTTTGTGTGTGTTTTAAAGTATATATAAAAATAAATAAATAAAAAAGAATAGAGTACAGCATTTTTCCGGAGAGAATTTTTTGTGTGTGTAATTACCATTCAAAAATTATTTCTGGCCATGCCTTCTCCTGGATACAGGGTTGGAATTTGGAAGAAAGCAAACCTGCTGCAAGGACACATCCCAAAGCGAAGGGCCTCCTCTGAAGCAAAGGCACACGCGACCTTCCAGAAGCCTGCGGATTCAAGGAAACATAGCTGTTTATTCCTTTTGGAGTTTAGCTCTTACTCTGCTTTAGGTTTTCCTGATTTTCATAAGGAAAAAACAGAGATATGGTTTTGTTTTTAAATGGGATATGAGGAACTTCCATCCCTACGTTTGCACATGTGAGAACCACCATAGCTAGGCCTAGAGCTACAACTTGTCTGAGAGCTGCAGCTTTTCTTTTTTTTTTTAACCTTAGAGATACTCCATCAACATTCACACGCAGTTTTCTCTAATCCACATGTTTTCATGGCCAAAGATGGTATGAACTTTGACATGTGCCCTATGCAGTGACACCGCAACTTCACACCAAGCCTCATCATTCATGGGCAGAAGCAGCGTTCCTGTTCTATAAACTTCTATCTAAAGAGCACATGAAGCACCAACCCTTGGCTGCTTCCTCTGTGTTGGGTCCTAGTTCTGCTCTTGTTTTTACAAAAAGTTTAAAGGAACTTTTGTGCTGATCCTTCACAGGAAAGAGGCAAACTTGGGACAGGGCCCTGCTGTGAGGAGCACCTCAGCATGAGGCGCTCTTGTGAGGAGCTGTTCACCGGGCACAACGACCTCCAGGGCCAGGGGCCACCCAGCAGCATCCACCGCCTCTGAATGGCAATGCTGAAAGGAAGGGTTGCTGTGCTCGATTAGCACATGCACAATGTGCATTTCCACAAAGCATTTCCACAAAGCACATTTTAAAAAAGACAAAAGAAGGAAGGTCACAGTTTGGACACCCGCGTTCTAAAAGTACGATAGAAATCTTTCTGCCTTAGAACTTATAGTGCTCTTGCTCCTCATCAGAAAGAGTTTTGATTTAATAACCTGTTTTGCCTCTGCAAAAGAAATCATCTCTTCTTCTAAGGAAGGAGGAGTGGGAAGAGGCATTTTCTGTGCTTTTCTTTTTTTCTTGAGTGAGCCACAAGTATGAAGATCTGAATAATCTTTAGGGGGAAAAAGGAAAAAAAAAATCAGGACATGAATTTCAGAGCATGTGCTTTTGTGTTATTCAGTATGACTGATAGGGAAAGATAAGGTTGAAGTTCAAGGCAAGTATGGAAGTGTAATTTCTTTCCGCACAGTCACAAATAAAATGAGTCTCAGCTCTACAGGATTAAATTAATTAAAGATGGATCTTGTGCTTGATGCTGGTTTGATAGAACTGGAGTTTGTAGTGGTTGTATCATGAACATAAGTGGATATCTCTAGTGGCTAGCTAGTATTTTCTTTACACTTACGAGTGTTTACTATGGCACACAAATGCTAACCAGTTTTATCACACAGTCATTATCATATCTTTTTCTCTTTCTCTCTACTATTCAGGTGCTGCTGCTGCAAAATGATTTCATATCAATTAGGAATTCCATTTCCTTCAAGGGGCTACTGAAGGAAGAGCCACTTGTAATGCATGCTGTTAAACTTCGGCTGCTCCGTATCTTCATGACAATAGCAAGATCGGCTTCTAAACTCCCCATCCAAAATTGCAAGCATTATCTGAGTATCTCTTCCTATTTAAAAAAAAATCTAAAGCCTTCTAAGAAGAAATATACATTGTACTGAATGCGTCTCCGGGAAATTTAGTCCTTATGACACACAGTATATGTTGCAAGAAAAATCATATAAAGGTGATTTCAAAGGTAAAAAGTTGAAGATATGAGAATTTTCTAGCTAGTGTAGAACTCAAACAATAGGAAACAAGAACTGCAAAGTTTTTGGGCTGCTATTGCAAGCAAGGGTATTTCATTAAACACACTCGAAAGATGACAGCTTCCTATCTAGGGGATGTAGTGTAAGAAATTCAGGCAACACAAACAACTTTTAACCTTTGAGGGGTGGGTGGGGGGTAAGATCATGTTTCTGCATAATTTTATGGAAGATTTTTTTTTCCTCCCTTCTGCCTAAGAGCCCCTTTGAGAACAAGAGTTTCATTTACACCTTCACACTGTTTCCTAAGTTACATTACGGGTATCTGGCATTTGGAAGGTTAATTTTCTTATCAAAACTATACAAAATCCTAATTTTGCAGAGTAGCAATTTGGAAAAAAAAATCAGCAATGGGAAAATGTTGGTTATGCAGCACTAGACATTCAGTACTCAGGGGATCAATTATAAAAACACTCATTCAGCTATTTCTATTCAAATGAACACCTGAAGAGGAGGTCTCAATGGTTTTAAAAGTGTGTGGATATTACTGGATAAATGTTAGTCCAATAAAAGAGATCATCATCTGCTATTTGTGTGCATTTAAGTTGACACTAAAAAGATCTTTGTGGAATATTGCTGCTTCTTTTTCTTTTTGTGTGTGTGCATCTTTTATCTCATATTCCCTTAACACTTTGTGAACTGAAGAAAATAGACCAAATGAGCTGTTCTTTAAGATTAAAGGGGCAGCATTTAGTTGAACACACCTGAATGTGGAAGGAGTCTATTTTCCCCACACTTATGAATATGTAATGATGTGCTTGGAGGCACAGTCACGAACCCCTAATAAGAATTCACGAGTCTGTGTTTGAAAACAGACATTTGCATTTGCCCTCCGGTCACAGTACATGGGTCATTCTTATTCAAAAATTTATTTGCTTTATTTTTCTATTCCCCCTCCTTCTCCAACTCAAAATATTTTCTCATTCCTAGGTTTTGAGAAAAATTAGGAAGGAGGGAGGGATAAATCCCTCCACAACATTCAGGATTCAGTTAGAGTGAGCTTATTTAGAAATATATACATTTATACAAATAAGTGAAAAAAACTCTATTGTTTGGTTTGAGGAAAGAGTATTGTTCAATCTCATTTGTTTTACCAAAAACATTTGAAAGGGAAAAAAAAAAAAAAAAAAAAAAAAGAGAGAGAGAGAAAAAAGAAAAGCAAAAAAAAGGCACCCTATGAAGGTACAGAGCACAGCGTTTTTTTAAAGTGAAATCTGGGAATAAAATAATAAAAATAAAGCAATCTAGATTAGGGATATAGTTTATAAAATCACATAAATACATAGGAAATGCTATCACCAAAAGAAAATCCACAGAGCACCATAAATGTTAATATAGTGAGCTAATCACTGTCATATACCAGACTACTAGCTTTGAAGGCATGGTATCCAGGTGGGAAAGAACAGGCAATGAAGATTGGTACTTAAATGAGAATATTGTATTTTTCTTAAAAAAAAATATATTTTTTAAAAAAAGCTTTTGTAGTGCTGCTCCAAAATACATTCAGAACCATATTTTTGTTCCCTTTCAAAGCAATATTTTGCAGTTTCAAATTAGGCATAGGGGAAGAACTTTCTACAATTTTAGCCATAAGAAAGGATTTATTAAATTCTCTTTTCAGTTCTTTCTTACTCCCTTTTCTTAAAAAAAAAAAAAAAAAAAAATAGTGCACAAGTGCAAACACACAGCACTTCATTCATTATCTGATAAACTATCTGATAAGCTATCACAGACGAAAACAGGTCTATTTGCCACAGTAAGAGCCAGAGACTATTAAGAAAATAATAATAAATAAAAAGGAAATCATTTGCAGAGAGATAAGTTACTGGACTATTGCAAATCACTAAACAATTTCAAATGCTCGCTATCAAATCCCCACATTAACGCTTATATATTCTACATCTGTATTAAAGACTGCATCATCATTTTGCTAAGGGTCAGTGGAAGTTAAATACCCATCCCAAAGCACCATAAGATTTCAAAACATTGTAAGTCTAATTCGCAGAGATATTTGAGCTTATTGTAAAGATTCTTAGTTCCTGGTGCCGCGTATAATGCACAGACAAACACCTAAAAATGTATGGCAGTACACATACAGACACACATGTGTGCGCACACGCATACAGCATGAGCTGATGACATTTTCCTGGACATTTTCTACATCTTACATTATCGCAAGTGTGACTTTAGTCGGAAGAAGATTTTATTGTGACTGCAATAGTCAAAGGGGAAGCCATTATTTGAGATCTAACAGTGACACCTGCAGTTGAGCCCTGCACACTGGCAAGCAAACATCCCATTTAGGGGGAAAAAAAAATCAGCATTTTCGAATCATGTTGTTTCAGCCGTACGCATCACCTGCTTAATTATCTGCAGGTACCTAAAATTTGCCTCTCCCACTGGCAGCACAGTCAGCTGCCACACCAGCATGAGTCAGCTTTTCCTCTTGCAAGGAAAACAGCCTGCCATAAAGTACATAAATAGCCCAGAAACCTTCCCTGTCTGAGCAGTGGGAGTAGAGCTGCCCGTGCTTGTACACGCACACAGATCTCCTCCACAGCAGGTATTTCAGAAGAGCCACCAAAACCTCTGAAAAATCTCATCTCCGCATTGCAATAAAGAGAGAAGTGATTAAATCTTTGCAGTATCACCTCCTATTGCAATACACAGTAGTATTGCAATATTGCAAATTTATGGCAACATAAAAACAGTGTTTGGTGTGAATCAGGGCTGGGCAACCCAATGATTTTGAAGGCTCTCCTTCCAGTTTCCCCACACTCTCCCTGCGTTGGGTTGCAAGCAGCTGAGCACCAGCAGTGCGCTCCCTCCACTGCCCCCTTCCTACAGCATCCAGAAGAGGGAATTTTCACTCAGTTATTCTATTTCCTCATTACCTAAGGCTCTTAGTTATATTCAGGAAAAAAAGAAAAAAAAAAAAAGCGGGGTGTTGTGTTTTGAATATTGCTCTAAAGGTTATTTTTAGAGGTCTTTTTCTGGGGTTAACTAAAACATGAACTTTTGTACATTATTTGTTTCACTATTCTCACAGTTTAATTCTGCAGTTCTTGCTATTTACCAAAATAGAAAATAAAGTACTTTCTCCTTTAAGAGCAAAAATAGCAGCTAAAATGGAACCCCATTTTTCTACTCCAAGATAGGCCTACTCCTTTTTTACTACCTGTTCTTTCACCCACTTGCACTCCAACAGACTCTAACCAGCAGCAGTGTGCTGCTTCTGCCCAGGCACCGTATGAATCTGGATTTACTTTGCAGCTCTAGCAGCTACTGCTTTCATCACATAAGCATCTAGAAGCTTGTGTATAAACGTGTGTTCAAATGAACAAAAAGATTTCTTTATAACTTTTGTCAATATTCTGCTGATTGCTAGTTCAGTAGCAGATGTGCTATGCTTAATGGTGCATATGCAAGAAGCATTCCCTAATCCCTAAATGAACTTCTTATTTCTAAACATATACAGGATAAGCTATCTAAACTCAATTTAGCTAGTATGCTATTAAATCTACCAGAACCAAACAGTGGAAGAATATTATTAAAGACAAGCACCTGTTAGTAAAAACCAAAGGCTCCTACTAAAACAAAACACTGCGACCCATAGAGGAGAACAAATCAGACGTAGCTCTGCGTGTATTAATTCCTGTCACCGGTGCGTCTCGAGCCCCCACGTACTCCTTTCCCACGTGCACACATGCAGCTCCAAACTCCCCGGCTTTTGTTCGCAATACAACCTGTCAGTCACCATTCATGGCAGAAAAATGGATTGCCACCAGATCAGACTTTTTAACTGCATATGAATGCCGATGGGGCCAGCACAGGATTTAAGAGAAGTGCACAAAAAAAGCAGGTAGTGTCACCTGCTGGTTAGACTACAAAACCTGGGAGCAGAGCTTGTGGTGCAGAGTTTCCCGCTGCACTGCTCGCCTCCTCTGGGACCCCGGGGGGTAATTTAATACAGCACCTGGACATCACTCATGAAAGCAGAGTATTTTCACTTAAATTCCCAGGCGGGCTCTGAGGGCAGGCCTGGCCGCGTGCTCCCTGGTGACGACGCCTGGCCGGGCCCGGCCCAGGCCCCCGTGGGAGCCGGAGTGCAGGCCCTGTCGCCTTCTCCGGGGTTTCTCAAGGCAGGAGCAACCCTTCCATGGGCACACAAGGTATCACAGTCCCAAAAGTGCAGCTGCCAGCAGGGACTGGGGAGCAGAGACCCAAATTTGTGACACAGATGACCCCATGAGTAGCCTGTGCTCCAGCTTTCTGGCCTAAAGCAAGGGCAGACTCCAACCCTGACAGATCAAGGCAGAAACTCTCCTTCACTGTATCCCTCCTTTCTCTGCTTTCAGCTTGCAATGGAGAAGGGGATCACAGGACCAGGCAACGAGAAGCCAATTTCTTTTCTGTGTAGAAGAATAAAGTACTGAGATTAGCACTGAGTACTGAGATTCAAGGAAAAGCTTGCAACATCTCTCAAGTCCTGGATTGCCTTCAGTGTAGTCAACAAACACATCGATTTTAATTATTAACTGACTACAAGAACTGAGCACTTCTTTATTGCCGAAAGCTTTTGGCTCTGCAGAGTTTGGTGTAAAGTACACCAAAGTCCCAAGAAAAGGCACCCAGGGCCTTCTTGGGGGTGGTTATAGGTGGAACACAATGGACCAGGGAAGAAAACAGAGAGTTGCAGAGGTGCATTTTTAAGATGGACTTTGTGGCACTTGCCCATATTTTCCTCAGCTCTTGCCCATATTATCATCTTATCACCTTGGGAAAAGTGTTGCAAGATCACCACGTTTAAAGAAAAAAATTAAGAAAAAAACACATTTTAAAAGAAATGGCTATGCATATGCAAAGTTGATTCAAATGCTTTCAGATTACACCATAGAAAAGCTGTGGCCTAGTTTTTGAAATACATATTTCACTTTATTTTGCACACAGCTGGGTTTATATTGGCACTCACACTAATATGCAAAATGCACTATCTTGTATTCATGAATGACTCTTTATAAAATGCCAGGAGGGCACCTGCTTCTTCTTTTCTCTAAGTCTATAACATGATAAAGAACAAGTCTGTATTAATGGCCAACTTCCAGCTCTGACCACAGCCTGGAGGGATTTATGCCAGCTGTACACAGGTTTCGAAGTAAACATCATGTCCTGGTCAAAAGGAGTTTCTTACACTCCACGGAAAGAGACTGCTAATGAGATGCAATGCGCTGAAGGAGGGAGTGCACAGCAATACTAATTGCGAGTGGAGCTGCTGCAGGGAACTACCCGCGCGCTCAGATGTGCTCCCGCATCCTGCTCCTGCGCAGGGAACGGCCCCAGCGCAGCACCCTGGGCGTCCCCGCGCAGGGCAGCGCGGCCGGGCGCACCCCGCAGAGCCTCTCCCTGCTCCTGGCCCTTCGCAGAGCTCCGCTTCAGAGCCACCACCAGCAGGAAGCAACGCAAAGCTGCGAGCAGCGGGACTCATCACCGAGCACAGGAATATGCATCGTCTCTCACAGATTTAGAGGAGACACAATACATTGAGCAGAGTTTTTCACACAAGCTATCCTTCGTCTTAAGAAGTTACTTGCGTACCTTCCAAATCTGTGTGCGCTGAGCTTTAGATCACAGCACAAAGCTCATCTCATTTCCAGGATTTTCCCCAATAAATTAGGTTCACGTATATAGGAGCTTGATGGAGAAAAGTTTTTCTTTTATGCAGATTTCATTAAACAGGTCATTTTAAGGAAAAAAATGTTTCTAAGTTAGATACAGACAACAAATATTATATATATATATTCATAGATGTTTGTGCATGTAGTTGAAATTTCAAATAGGAATTTTTTAATTAGTAAGCATATTCATTAACTTTGTATATTAAAAAATTAGAAAAAGTCAGCTCTAGTCTACTAACTTGAATCAAACAAGAATGTATTACAACCTTCCTACATTAAGTTTAATCGTTTCAAAATTAAATATTTTAAATATTTTAGATTTTGAAATTTGAATCTCTGCAAGATTACTCCTACAATGTGCTTTCTGATTATTTAATTCTTTCCCCCCACTAGATAAGGGCACCACAATCTCAGCACTCACTCCCAAGAAAAGCAATTCTCTGCAGCATTCTATAAACTACTTTGTTGCCAGACTAGAAGAAACTGTATTACCTGGGTTTCAACTTACATAGGTGTATATTGCCAAACCTAAAAATATTGGGAATGAAATACCACAGATAGTTGTACAGCAAAATTTCAGTTAGAACTATTTGTGATCAGTTCTTGGACAAGGTAACTGTCTTTCATCTACTTTGTCAACTCCAGCCTTGAGCTGTGTCTTTCTTCCTGCAACAATAGGCAAAGCCTATAAGAAAGAGTATCATCATTTTGGGAAATAAAATGGTTAAGTTGAGCTGTCTTCACATATTCACCCTTGTAATCTCTCTTCATCCTCCCCACAGTAGCCTCCAATCTCTATATTTTCCTTACTACAAAAGTCTTTGCCACTTTTCATCAAATTTTAGTATGATTTAGTGATGTGTATTGGTGGACCAATATAATGCAAACAAAGTCTAAGTCTTCCTGCAGAAGTTAATTTGCAACTTCCTGGAGATACCCCTTAGCAAGGTACAGTTTACATTGCAAGAAGTGCCTTCAGAAACACAATGAAGATAAAAGGAAATCATTAATGAGCCCTTAGTTTAATACAGGCATTTGACATTGATGAAGAAAAAAAAATCAATTAGGTTATCATTAAACTAACTAGTAGGGTTAACTACTTGACTAGCAGCAAGAAGAATCAACACCAGAGACAATGGGGCTGACACTACCATGTCCTAAAAAAACCTCCAAAAGATTTAACATACTACAAAAATTCTAAGAGGCAGAAAAACAAACAAACAAACAAACAAACAAACAAACAAAACCCACACACTCATTCATGCCCTAAGGCAAGAGCAATGTCCTGCATGAAGGCATCATAAAAAGGGAAGGCTCTTACACCAGGAACAATTCTGTATATCTGCACATTTCACATGCTGTAAGCAGCAAGGCTGCTTGCTCCATTTCTCAGGCTGGTAACAAAAGCACATGTGCCTTCTGCATACAGGTCACAAGATGCATCCAGTAACGTCCTGATGAGTTCCTTCTTTTGTTTCTTAATCATAGGAAAGTGAGTTCATATTCCAAATCAGGAAAGTGAATAGCAGGAGTACATGTAAAGCATTACATAGTCTTTTCTTAGGTCCAATACAGACAAGTTAACCATGAAAAGATACCACCAAGTACAGAAAGGAAAAATAAAATTGATAAAACCATAGTTTTAGGCTATAGGGTTGTGGAGCTAGAGCTTTGGTTTTTGCTGCTTTTTAATTCTTTTGCTGGGTTGGTTCCAGGGAGCAAAATTATTTTAGCAAAGACTGGTAACCTTTCTGAATTATAGGAAATCTATGTTCATTAGTAGAGTGTAAACCACAATTGCTTGTTGTTTCAGTTGCTCCCCATATGAAAGTTTGGCTGCTATTTGCAGTTATCTGGAAAAAATTGATTTAGACCTAGCAATTGGAAAGGGGAGTGAGGCAGCTACTTTTCTAACTCCCAACTCCACCACTGAATCACTAAACGACCCTGGGCAAGACAACTACTTTGTAGCTCCATTTGCCCATCTAAAGTGCATCTATTAAATTTACTTAGCTCACAAGGGCATCAAGAGGCTTAATTAATGTTTGCAAAAGCTTCAAGATCATCAGTTGAACGGTGCTTATAGAAGTCCAAAATATGATAATGCCAATGAGGAAAAATGGACAAATGCCAAGAATCGATTGGACAAACGGCTTCTCCTATCTGTGCCGTCCATACTTCAGTTTTTAGTTTGCCAGTGGAAATACACATGTCTGTTTAAATAAGGTCTCATACATATTCCACTGTGTACAGAACCAGTCACCACAATTTATAGGTCTGAAAACAGTAACAAAGCTTTAAGAAGTATTAGAAAGATATAAATTTCACTTTGAGTCCAACACATAAAAAGTCCATTCTCCAGAGTGGTTCTATACACTACTGAAAAATTCCCTGGGGCACTTAACATATACACAGGACTCGAGTTAACATTTTATGCACTGTAATTTTTTGATCAGTGGGCACTGGGAAGCATCTTCCCTTGACTGTTTTATGACGAAGAGTTTGAATTTAGTATCTGCAAGCACATAATCAACACCTAAATAAGAAACACCTTTCTCCCAAAGGAGACATTGCAATTGCCATAACATCTAGGCCACGACTGTTAACATTTTCACTAGGGAATTAGAAACGACTCCAAGATCCTGAGCAAATCTTCTCCCCTGGCTGAGCAGATACTCACCAGAGGACACTGTTCGTATTTCCCCTCTGCCCCTCGGCCTAATGACGAGCAGCCTTGGCTTACAATTACTCACAGAAAGATGAGGTGCCAAAGATACTGCAACACAACTGCACTGAAGCCAAGCGTCCTACTTCAGTTAGGCCCAGGCAAGCTGAAGTTTCATGATAAGATGTCATCCCCTCACACCATCCCCACACGTCCCAACCTAGCACTTCTTTTGTAGTCACGGTTTTTAATTGCAAAAACATCTCCCAGAAACAACAGTTTAAATGTGCTTGTGTGGGAAGGCACAGGGATAAGATCAACATGCTTAGGGGCCAACAAAAACACAGCCATATCAAAAAGTAGGCCAAGCCTTAAATGCTGAAGAAACAGGGTCTTAGATCAGATAATAGAAGATTGAAATATCAAAGCGTGTAGCAAGTATTAATTCTCCTACTTCAGTTTAGTTTTTGCTTTCTCAGTCTAGTTATTCCAGGTAGAAAGTAGTATAATGAGAACTGTTTAAAATAACAGGACTGTTTAGAAAAGGGCTGTAGGTTAACTAGGAAATGCTGGAAGCTGCTGAAAAGATCTGAAAGAAAAGAGGATCACTGGGATCACCCTATTCACCCTATAAGCATAGGCGCTTTTTTTTTTGATGAAATAAGTCAGCATAGAAGTATTGTCAAAATGGCAATTAGAGAGGTGTCCCCTGTAATTCTGTTTTTTATTCTTCAGTGTTGTACAGGCCGCCCTCAAAAAGGTGATAAACAAGCTTTCACTAAGCAGAACTTAGTCTATCTTCTGTAAACCAAGGTAACACTTCTGTGCAGTACTTACAGCAGTAAGGCACTTTGTCCTGCTTTGTAAAATGAACATGCTGTTCGTGTGGGGCTCTCAGGCACTCTAGAAGAAATTCTAGACTTTGTGAAAGAAGTAGGTTAGTTTTCCTCAAAAGTAATTTGTCTTTAAAAATTTAAACTCTAACTCTCACTGTTGTGAAAAACCAAGATGCAAACAATGAACAGATGCAAGCAACATCTATGGCTCCAGATAAAATGAGCACATTTCCCAATTTTGCTTTCCTTTCTCTAGGACATTGCTCTAATGGCATTTATTCCTTCCTCTTCCAGGTGATACCCTTAAAGCTAATTTAAAGCAAGATAACAAAGTAAAGATAACATATCTATTAAAAAACATAGATTCAAGAACTACCCTATGAGTCAACAGGTGTGTAATTCAAATTTACAGTAAAAACCCCAATGGTATCATTTTAAAGCATCTTCTATACAAAAACTCCAAAAAGTTTTGTTTACATGTTATTTTTTCCTCTTATAACCACACTAAAGCATCTTCAATATCACATGACCAATATGAACCCTTAACTTTCAAAAGGACTAAAATACTAGGACTGATGCCTGCATTTTGCTATCAACTGACTTGTGCTATTGGGGGGCTGTTGTGCTCTTGTGTCTAAGAAAGGATGCCTGATACCAACAATTGTGCCAGAAATTTTTCTTTGTTTTTAGGACCAGTCTGGATTCAGTTTTACACTTAACGGAAGATACTGAAAATAAAAGCTGGTAATTTGAGGTAATCTAAAAATCTAGCACACTAAAACACTAGTAAAATATTAAAGAGATATTTTAAGCAAAAGCTAGAAACTTGTTTCAGAAAGAGGTTCAGGTTATCTTTGAAAAACTAATGGCCCAGAAAGGAAGGCAGCTCTTTGTGGTGATTATAAGAACAAAACCTGCAACTTCAATGCATTTTTAAAAATACAGGTTACAGTAAATCAAATGTAAAAGTATTCCTAATGCCTAGAATACTCCTAATGGTACTAAATACAACGTGCCATTTTGACTTTATCTGCAAAGACAGAACATCTGGCACGCTTCTGGCTAGACAAATCTTATTCAGAGCTACAACTACTGAAAACATGAACTGATTCCCAGACCCTCCAAGCAAGTGTAAAAGCAAGCTTCCTATATGCCTACATTAAACAGTTCTTCCTAGGTTACTATAACCACCATAAATATATTGAGAGACTTGATGTTTTCCAGAATGTTTTCTTACGTAACAATTTCTAAAAAGCAGATTCTTGTGTTTTAAATTTTACATCTTGATTGAAACTAAGAAACTTTTTTTTTAATCTATGTCAACTACTGCAAATGCACCCAAAGCTCACGTAAATAGTTCAAGGGAAGGGCTCCTTTTATTAATACTGAAAAAGAAATAAAGTATCAATTGGTGAATTCAGTAGGAAACTACTACATATTTTGATTAAGTTAAGCTCAACTGTATTTGTATCATCCTAAAAAAACTGGGAAACTGAACGTCCCGGGGAAAATAGCACTAGAAAAATTCTAGTGTTCCACAGAAAATGATCTACTGCCACCAATAAAGCATGTGATTAAGCAAACAAAAAAAATTCCTTCTACAAATTAATTTTTTTAAAAAAACCTAAAAGGCAGTTTGAATAGTCCAAACTTACTAAGCTACCACTCTTGAAAAGGGTTCTGAAAAATCTTTTCTGTCTCTTCTCACGAACTCCAAATACTACACACTCCTGGAGAAAAACAAACAAGTATTCCTGAATGACAACATATTGCATTTAGTGGTCAAACTGATTGCTAGCTTACAGAAAATCCACATGCTTTTCAGGACTAAGAAAAGCATAATCACTTGGATTCTAATATACTGCACGAACAGGGCCTAAATTACCAAATGTTACATCAGTCTTGCTGTTTCTTACATCGCGATGGATAAAGGTTATGAATGATAAACTGTGGCTGAGACAATGAATGTTTCCATCCATCATTCTGGGCTTCTCTTATTCCAACCATGTGATTGAGTTGAATCAAGTTTATGACATCTTGGCAGGGAGAATCCTACAGAAGCTAATATCTAGATTGAATACATGAATAATGCATTTATTCCTCATAAAAGCCAAAAATGTTAATTTTAAGAACACGGGATCGCTATCTCACTTTGCTGAACCAGAGTAAGAAGAAATATTTTTTGAAGTCCTAGCAGATCATTCACAAAACATTTTTAAAGCTTCTTAATTACAGCAGCATTTATATTACCCCTGAAACGCAGTTGATCTCCAGATGCCATTAAATTAGAAATTGCACAAAGATCCTAAATTAAGCAAAGCCTCCGTTGCAGAGCTGCGGCCCCGGCCCCGCGGAGGCCGCTCCGCTCGCGCACGCGGCAGCCTTGGCACGGCGTCCGGGCAGGGCCCGCGAGCCGCCGGGGGCCGCGTTCTTGGCTGCGAAGGCAGAGCGTGCCCTCTGTCACTCATGGTGAGCAGGCCTGCCCAACTGTCTCTTTTCAACAACTTTATCATCAATCTCTTTATTAACAGCTCCGCTGCAGACTGAGAACGCAAACAAGGACAAGGCGCGTGCCAGATTTCTGGAAGGCGCGCGGCATCAGACATCATACCAGGCACAGTTTTAATGAATTTGGAGCAGAAGCTACACCTCCAAACACACATTCGCTTTTTAAGGAAGTACTTTTCCAAATAAAAAGCATGAAGAAGAATCAAACTTTGATATTTCAGGTGGAGGGGTGGGGAGGTAAAGGGACAAGGAGAAAGATTCCTCAAATGTCATCCCCTCAACCCAACCCCATCTGAACAGATTATTTTTTTCCCCAGCTCGATTTGAATAGCCTTATTAATGAAGAGTACATGAATATGATTCTATTTGACTTTTAATAATTCATCATTTACACATAAAAAAGGGTATTTTATAGGCTTTAGCATACTATTGGTGAAGCAAATATCACCAAAATAACCTTAAATGAAATGAAAGCTTTTGATTGATGAGTAGATTTTTTAACTATGCACAATATTTAAGTATTCTAACCGAATAAATATATACTTTAAAATGACAAAATGCATTCATAAAATAAATGTGCTTGCTTGCAAATAAGACAAAAAGACATCTGCACTAGTAAGCTGTCCAGTACTTTGTGGGTCATTGTTATTATGGGGCAATTTAAATGCATTGGCTATTTTCTTAACTTAAAAAAAAAAAAAAAAAAAAAAAATCACATGCAGCTTAGCCAACAAGTTAGAATTTTATAGTCCTACATCAGTAGTGATTTGCCTTTTTAGCCTTTTCTATTACTTGTGTGAATTAAAATTCCTATTTAAAAAGAATAATTTACTGCAAAACAAAGCTCGATAATATCTGCATCTGCATTATACCATTAAAAACATAACTTTCTCAAACCATTAAGAAACTTAAATTTGACTTATTTAAATGCAGTTTACAGCCTACCGGGTAAAAACTTGAACACTGGGGACATTCTTATTCTTGGTTTATTTAAAACAATCCAATAAAGCATTAAGATAATAAAAATGTTTAGGTCATTAAAAAAAAAATGCTGAAAGGTAACTGTGACCTGATTTATTCTTTAAATACAGAGAAAGTTTCCCAAAGATGGCATCCCTGAATTTAGAACAATACATATAAGCCTAAACTTCATTAAAAAAAAAAGAAAGTCTAAATATCCAAAAACCAGATGGGACATCCAAGAGTGGTTCACTGTATTATCTTTTTCATAATAAAATAAAACTCTCTGAAGTTTGATATCAAAGTTCGTATTCTTTTGCCGATCATAGTGGCAGATGTTTGCAGATATTTCAGATTATTAGCTTGAACTTTGTAAATGTATCAAACTGCATCTGTCTCTATCAGCAAATCCTAGAAGCTTTGTTTCTATTGAACAGATCCTTAATTCTGCAAACGTGATTAGACTAAAAAAAATTACTAACGTTTTCCCAAAATGAACACTGAGATCTTTAACAAGTGAACCTACAGCATACACACATAATGTATTTGTAGTATTCATGAGTGGACCCCCAGGGTAAACCTTTTTCCAAAGGGCTTCCACAGTTACATAAAGGGTGCCAGGACTCCTTTACCACATGGAAAACCTTTAGTAAGAAAGGACACAACTTCAAAACAATACGAATTATGTGTAAAAAAATAATTAAAAAAAAAAAAAAATCACACCTTGCTTCCTCTCCACACCATAGGTTTTTGCGTATTTAAGGACAGATTCCAGCTTTAGTAAAAGAGTAATATATTCTTGCTATACAGAATTATTTTTGGTTATTCTACAAGCAAAGCATTCATTCTCAATTTTGTGTTGTTGAATAAAATTGATATGTGCATTAGGATACATTTATTACGCAACTAATACTTCTCATTAGTTACTCAGCTGTACATTTTACAGCTTCTAGAAAAAAACTACCCTAAAACAATGGCCCATGGTCTTCAAAAAATCCACAACACTAAGAAATTGCAAATAACACTCACTACCCACATCAGAGAAGCACAAGCTTAAATTCACCAGCTCACAAGTCCAGTGCAAATCAGGATACCCAGTGTATCTAAAACCATCACGGTTGCAGGTTAACGTTTAACATTTTCTCTACAACAGCAGTTTTGAACTTCTTGCTTGAAGATTTTGAGTCCATGAACTTACTTTTAGATGTCTATCACAGGTAACTCAATAACATAACTCTGCCAGTAGATTCAGATACACTGACCAGGAATCTATTTCTACTACTAGCAGATCATTATTGTCTGGAAAAATAAGAGGAATTAAAGCCATAAATAACATGAGCTGAGAGGAAAGGGAGACAGAGTGGCCAACACATAAAGATGACTCATTTGTTTCAAATAAAACAAGTCATTGCATGCTGTGAAAAAAAGATACACAACACAAAGGTTTAGGCAGGGTAATTATAATACGAAGACCACAAGTACCAGTGGTTCCAGCAGTTAAAGAAAACAGCAAAAAATTGGGCTCCTCATTAAAGTTACTCACATCAAGCAATAGGCAGGATTGGGCTCATGCTGATACAAAGATCAATCAAATGATGCACAGCTATTTGTAATTCTTACTTTTATTTCAGGGCAAGCTTGAACTATTTGACAAGAAGAGAAATAGTGCCATCTGCTGACAAAAGGAACAGATAGTCACTTGCAAGGAAAGCAAGTGTTAAGATTCCAAGACTATTACAGTTAGTGTTTTAAATAAAGTTTAGTTCAAACTTTTAGAGACAACAGTACACCCCCAGATTGTCTATACATGCGTTTCTTCTAGTTTTGCCATCCCCTGAAGAACTCAATATTTTGAAATGGAGTCCTAATCAGGAGATAGGGAAAAAGGATGCTCTTAAAATGCGTTTGTCAATAAATTCTACCTGCAGACCCAAACCCACCATACAACACACAATTTTCCCTTTAACAGACTGAAACTTAGCATCTTGTTGTTACTTCTCCAAACCAACATGAGGTTTATTTACAGAATATTCTTTTATGCAGTTTTTATTTCTCTAGGTGCTGTTCTGTTTTATATTAGCCAAAAAATTAACAGACAACTTTTCATTCAGAGTAAAATAAGTATTGTACATTGAGAAGAATCAGGCGACTATGGGATTGTGCTGTTTTTTATTGTGTTTTCAATGGAGAAATACATCATCTGTTTACAAAATAGCTCTTGAAAAATACAAGGAGTACAGATACTATAAAACAAAGCAAACTCCAGTCATGAGACACTACGTACATCATGCGAAAGCAACAGTCTGATCTCCAGGTTATGAAAACTAGAATTAAAAAGTCACTATACAGAAAGATTCCAAGTTTCCAGCTTGGTAAAACTTGGGTGCAGTTACATGAAACGTTTAATAAAATGAAAAAAATCTTCTGATGTGTAAACAAAATGACAAGACTAAATTTGTGCCTGGCAATTTCGATCTAAACTCCATAGCTACACAAAATACACAGACACCTTGTACACTTCAACTGTTAATATAACCTTCTTTGGGGGTGGACAACAGCAGGCTGCACAGGCCAAGGAAAAAAGAAGTATTGTTTACTAGACATCTCAGACAAATGGCAAAAGAAAAAACCCTTCAGTTACTGCACAGCCTAAGTAAAAGATAAGCTACACTCTGACTTTGGAAAATTAATTTAGAAGGATAAGGGGAAGAGTGTAAGTATTTTAATTTTAACATGAAAGATGCATGTGTAATAGGATGGAGCACAATGGGAGAAGGGAGTTCATAAAACATGCTAATCAAAATATGAGAAGTATGATTTGACATCCCACTTATTTCAGACTAAGTAACAGTAACATGAAGTTTGTTATCTACATCTGGTAATTACTGCTGATATCCCTCACATTCCTCAAATACTGATGTTCTTTGCCATGAGAGATTCAGTTCTTTTAAAATAAAAAGTTGTTACTGATCTTTTTGATAGGACTACAGAACAAAAGAAAGGAGAGCTTACTAGATGTGAAGTGCTTACAAGAAATATGATTTTTAAAAGTTCAATGTTGTTCAGTATGTAAAACTATTTCTGATGAGCCATCTAAAATAAAAGGGTTAAAATTCTTGGGGAAAAAATCTTTTTGCCTTTATTTAAAATCTGAAGCTTTTTAATGCATATAGGACTTTTATGGAGTGTACAAAAACCATCTTATATTTAGTGATCTGAAGGCCATCAAAATGAGTGTTATTTTTCCACAGGCACACAATATTACTTAAAACTTTTTAGTCACGGGATAAAATTTTGAATTTGTGCCTACAAGCCACAACTATTGTTATAAGGTAAATGGAAAAAAAAAAAAAAAAAAAAAAAGTAAAACAAGGGTCTTGCTTGTTTTTCTTTTTATAACAATTGTCCTATATTGTGCATACAAGCTGGAGAAGAAAAAAAAAAAAAAAACTAAATGCAAAAGCTTTTCCCAAGAAATATAGTAAAGGATTCAAAAAGGGCATAAGGAGATTGATTAGCTCAAAGAAAAGTTTATCTGCTGTTTGACTGCTGATCTGTATGCACTTTAAAATAATTCTATAAATAAAAGTAGACCATATATCTTAATCATGTCCCACCAATACCAAAACCTCCCCAATTATTTTCTTAACACATGTCTTATAACCTCAAGATTTGACATTTCATTTTAAAGGCTTACTGCTGCTTGATGGCAGTCGAACTAGATATGCTATACACTGTTTTCAGTGTATAGTATATCGTAGAACATCAGCCAATTTGCAGATTACTAGTATTGAAGAGATCCTTCAATAAAATGAAAGTATCAGCTGAAGATCTAAAATTAGTCATACTCCAATAAAAAAGTACATAAAAGTGCATTTAAGGGATTCTTATGCCAGTTTTATCTCAATTTTTGAAACAATGCATCAAACAAATTCAATCAGAATGTCAAATATGGCTACAAATAGTGTTCATGTTTTTAAAGGCAGTAATCCTTCGAAATATTTAATGCAACTGTTGCTAACACATTAATAGTACTCCTGGCTTCACATACTAACCTGGACTTCCAATCAAGTGGTGATTTTAGCCCAGAAAGGGAAGTGCACAAAATATACCTAAATCCATTGCGATCACGTTCTAGTCTTGCACCCTTCGTTCTCCTTTTCTCTCGCATTAGAAGACAACAGGTTGAGTTGGCAGATACTGTTTATGGACCCCTGAGGTTGTTTTTACCGATTCAATCTCAATTTTATTGAATTCTTGATAACAGGAATAGGATTTGCAGGGAGAGCAGGGATATCCGAAAGGTCCGTACTGGATGTTTTCTGAAAAGAAAAGAGTAAGTTTAGTTGTATTTTAATCTCACAAAAATAAAAAGAAAAATATTTTAGTAACTGGCACTCAATTCCAACCATGACAAAAGAATTTAAGATTATACAAAAAAAACAGGGTAATTATAAATTGTAAGCATAGATGTAGACATTCCTTTCCCTAGAAGAACAATCTGTGCCAATCTTTCATACCATGTGCTTCTCTTCCACAACTGCAAGAAATTAAGCTGGACTTACTTATAACCTGTAAATAAAGCATAACATCCACAAAAGAGGGGTGCTTTATAGGCGACACCATCAAATCTGTATCTTTAGTATTTGAAGACTGCTTTGAATGCGCAGTGTAAAGACCCATGTCTCTTGTAGATGAATGATGAAAAACCATCCCAACATTAAAGGATGTTTTCATATATTCACGTTTCCAACCTTTCTCAATGCTCTATTAAAAAAAAACCAAAACTCCTCCAAGACAGTACTAGACAACTGCAATAAGTATTTTTGACAATACTCCGAACAGCTTTCTCCCACTTAAAAGAATTAGAATTCATTCAGCAAAGCTGCAACTGAAGCAAAACAAAAAGGAACTCTCTATATTCAGTATGACTGATTCGTTTTCACGATAGAAAAAAAAATAAAAATGTATTCCTACACTCGTCAGTCTCTTTTCTTTCTTCCTCCCTTAAGTACTTCTACTCCACTCCACTTAAGCTTATTATTTTGAGTATCCATTATATCACAATAGCCCAGCTATTAGACATTGCTTCCCATGATTTATTAGAAATTGTTTCCTTATGTAATAGATGTTCAAAATTTATATAAAGTACATTTGATACAGAGGGAAAAATGCATTAATATGACTGTTGTAAATTTTCGTTTAAAAAGTCAAATGCATTACCACTCACTGATACAGCAGCTACTGATACAACAGTTCAAAAAAAACAAGAATTCACTGCCAAAAAGCTTAGACAGCCCTGATCCACCACCCTCCTCCTGCCAGTAGCCCACTCCCTGGTTCATACAGACCTCCTTTTTAACATTACTTTTATTTACTGCACTATGAGTTGTAATGTGCTCTAAACAAAGCCACCGAAAAGTGACAGAAAAGGCCTATTAACTGATTTCCAGGTTTCCTTTCCTATAGTAATGATGCCCAAATTTGCCAAAACTATAAAACTTTATATTGTAATCATCCCTCAAAAAAAAAAAAAAGGGGGGGGGGATGTACGATCTATAAAGGGAATAATTTCCCCTGAAGCAGTTTAGGGTGCCTGTATAACATTTATTGTTTTAACCAAATATTTTTAATACCTGCATGCAGTACCGTTCACACAGTTCAAAAGCTGAAGAAATGGTCAGAACTATTGCAATAGATCTCCTTTTTCAACATATATATTTGCTAGACATCACTTAATGGGTAAAGTGTGCATAAAATGCTTTGTAATCAAAATCAATCTTCAATCAGTAGAGCAACAAGAGAAGCTTAGATGCAGGTAAGAGCAAAGACATTCTCTAGAAAAGTTGTTACAATATTAGAAACAAAAATATAGAGTGAATGCCAAGAAATGGCTTTTTTTTTCCCCCATGGCTCCTTCGACTTAAAATACCTACAAGTGAAGCAATGTAGCTGGCTAATACACTATCAAATTAGAACTTTTATCCTTCTCGCATCAAATATCAAAATCTCAAGTTATACTTCAGAATATTCTTAACCTCCACCAGGACATATTTGAAGAGCAGCTACTTAAAGCATTTGTTTCCTTGTTAGAAATGATTATTCTGTGATGTGCAAAGCACAAAGGAATAAACTGAGCCCCTTACTTTGAAGGCACAATTCAGAAGAGCAAATCCAGCTTCGGTCAGTTTGTATGGCAAGCCATACAAGTTTAGCTACAATGCATATTCAATAAGATCAATGACCATCTAAAACACAAAAATTGTGACAGTAACAACAAGCAACTTTCCATACAATGGATATTAAAAATTGCACATTTTTTCAACACTTGGATCATTTTAATTTCAATATTGTCACCACAGACTAGCACACATATAGATGAATTGTTTTTAAATACAGTACCTGAGGAGCTTGCAGAGAAGTTGTCTGAAGAGTTTCTGGTGGAGAAGTAACATTCACTTCTGTCTCAAGTTGTTCCTAGAAAACAAAAAGACTCGATTTAATGTTTTGCTCCTACCCTTCTTAAGGCTACAGAGTGTGGCAGTTATGCAGCTACCTGTGCAGAACTACATTAGCCAGAATGCCTCAAGATGCACAGAGAGGGAATATGGAAAAAGCTGCCTTTGCAAGCATGGGTGACTGCATAACTATCCATTCTCACACAACACACAAGTCAGACTTAGGATGTTTTGCAAATTTGGAATTTGGCATCAACACAAGCACTATCACTTTTTATTCGTCACGTGTTTAAGCGCTTGCTTGTTATGCTGAATAAGTTTGAAAAACATTATATGGTTCAACTCACAGAAGGCAGAGTGTAGTTCAAAAAAGTGTAGGCAAAAATCCAGGAAGCCCACGTAAATGTTACAGAGTGGAAAAGCCATTCAATTGTAATGAATACAATATTAAGCAAACCAATGCTAAGGCACTAAGCTCGATGTACTGAATCAAGTTCACTACCAGCTAAACACCAAGACAAACTACCTCTGTGACCACAGTGGGACATCAACTTCACCACCTGGTAAGCAATTTGGGCACAGCTCCACAATTCTCTGAAGACCAAATAGGTACCCAAATACCTTTAGCACCTACACACAAACTATATTTGATACAGTCTTCAATATCCGAAGGATTGGATTTGTTACAATACTCTAAAAATTGTTTAGGAGAGGGAGCAGCGATTACCCCTTCTACACAAAAAAGTGACCAAATTCAGCTCAAACAGCAGGAGGAAAAGGAACCTGTTTTCATTCTTGGATTTTATAGCAATTGGTGAGCTGAAGCACCTTGTTCAGAAGTCCTAAGAAACAGTGGGATTATCAGTGGGTTAAGTGGCAAAGGGCGGTAGCGGAGTAGGTTTTCTTCTCCACTATGTAAGGAGATATTTAAACAGACAAGTGCACAGAATCACACCCATTTCACAGGGAGGGTTTCACTGCATGGCTGAAGTGAGAGAGCAGTTAGGTTATTATCCAAAGAAAGGAGGCGTCAGTCCTGCATGTTCCTCTTTAAATAGTACTGGCAAGTGTACCATTTACAAACTAACTCAGCTCATTAACCTGGGAAAACACCCCTCCACCTTTTTGCTGGAACAGTTTCCCTGCTACATGAGTTGAATCAGCTTTATGGATGACCAGATAGGTGTGAAGTCAACTTTTCAAGTGAGAAGAGTAGGACTGCAAGGCAGAAGCAGGAGAGTCAGATGTTCTCCTTTTAATAGCAAAAACCTGTTAATTTGCTTAATATCATATAGTAAGACCACAGTGTAATAAAAAAAACTTTCCCTTCAAAGGAGACAAAATGTGTTTATAATATTTAGATTGGTCATACCTCCGTTTCTTTACATACACATTAAAAGAGATAGACTTTAGAGAAGAAACTGTCTATAAAAGCTAACAGGATTGCCTGTGTTTTATATGATAAAGATCTGTAACCAGAGAGCCTATTTCGGATGTTAGAATTAAATACATTTCTGCCTTCACCTGTCTTGAGTTCAAGGAGGTTTCAAGGTTACTATATAAAATACAATTCTTCACTCAAGACAGTGGAAAAATCTATAAACCAAAGCACTTGGATGTTCTAATAGATGTCTCAATTTCTCAGTGCATTTGCCAGAGTATTCCAAGGATAGAAAAATGGACTTCCCCCCGCAAACAGTCCAAGTAGATAGCTACTATCATAAGGCTAAACAAAGTCTGTCACCCCTTCTGCTCACTGGGAAGCAGAAAAATTGCTAAATTACAGGATATAGGAGGAACATGCTTGATCTCTGAAGGCCACCAAGAGTTTACTGAATTGTATAAAATAATTACTCTGTCAGGATTACAAATGTTGTCACCATCATTTGAAGGCTTTAGAGATTAAAAAGTGAACAAGTTCACAACTGTTTTTAAAATTCTCAGTGTAACATTCAAAACATTCAGGTTTGGGCTGCAGCTAAAACAAGGCGCACAGACACATCCCTACTCCAGCTAAATTTGAGTGAAAAAAATATTAGTTTTCTGCTATGCATAACACTGTGAATGAAAGAAATCACTCTGTGCGACTGTGTGCCCAGGCTCTGCTTAGCCTAACAGGGAGCAATGTGCTGCAACTTATTAACAGTTGCTTTAAAAAACATATGCTTTTGCCATGTCTAATGGACAGACTCTACAAACACTATCAGTTACACTGCCTAAGGAAATGCACAGTAATTTTCAAAAGTGTTTAATTAATCTCAATAAAATTATATGATCTAGTCGCACATACCTTAGTTTCCATTTTTTCATGCTCATTCACATCTATACAGCTAGGATCTTCACTTATTTCATCCTGCTGAAACACAAACCCAGAAACCTTTTATAAAAACACAGTATTAAAGAAGGAAAAAAAAAATGAAGAGAGGTGATCAAGGTATTTTTAACAACAGTATCAGCTCAAGGGGCTTACAGTCTCAGAATGCCAAAAAAAATCCCTTTTTAAGAATACAAAAGCTTACTATCTAAATATCTGTGCTAAAACAATGTCATACATGACCAGTATCAGCATAAGAAAAACAATAGCAACACCTAAGCAAGCCAGACACATAAGAATCTACACATTCCAAATACTTGAATCCTAGAATATGTGAACCAGCTCTTTACAGGAGAAATAAATGTCCAATATTTTGGACATTGGTATGTTATCATCTCAAAGTTTTAAATACCTCTTCCATTTTTATTTTCTTGGGAGACTCTTCTTTATGGGGAGATGATGTCCTTTTCACCGCTGTGACAGGGCTAGGTGTTTTTGTTGCAACATTTCCTGAAGTTCTTGGTGATGGATTTAATGGATGCACTGAGGGAAGAACTCTAGAGATTGTAGGCTTTGGTGGTGGTGAAGTGGCTGGTTGCGTGGCAGTTTGAGGAATGCTTTCATTTGAAGTACCTACAGGTAAGAATTTAAGAAGTTTCAATAAGATTAGTTTTGAACTCTGACATTTCAGTTTAGTTGCTGGTATTTTTGGTCTCCAGTTGAGACCACTGTTACCAGTCAGGCTTAACGGACAAGTTAATGGTACAGACATCACATGTGGAAGAGCAGGTATGTGTACACAGCTCAGCTGAGTTTCAAGCTCACTGGCAGAGAGAATTCACATACCAGGAGCAGGGCATCACATCAGTGACGCTCCAGTGTGTGTAAACAGCCTTGCTAAACAAACAGCAGGACATGCTAGCCCAGACAGAGCTCTGGGCTAATGTAGCCACATTGCTCTTGATACCCTAGGAAGCTTCACTATCTAAAGAAGTCGGACAAATGCAGACATACAGCATCTTAAACCGAAGAGAATGTCAGATTTATCTTGATTCATCAACTTTAAGCTTGATTTTTACTGTTTTTCCATCTCAGAGAAAGTCCCTAGAGATATGAAGCCATCACAGAGCACCAAATGTTACGATCTGATATTCCATATAATAATTTGAAAAATGCTCTATATGACAAAGTATTATCTCATCAGTTGCCAACCTCAAGCAAACAACTATACACAAGGAGATCCTGCATACAAGGAGACCTTCATGATGAGAGAAAAAAAAAATCTTAAATCTTTCACTGATTTTTCATTCGTTATTTTTTCAGGTAGATAATATAGAAGATAAAGATATTTGAAAGGACATCATTAAGAAGCATATGCTCTGTTCCCATTTGAATCTTCTGGAATTCTTCTTAGGGAAACAGGAACAGCAAGAACATGGGGGTATGGATTATATAGAGCACAGAACTGTCTCTAATCCGTGAGTTTCATGCTTTGTCACTTGGGTTTAACCACAAAAAGACCAGAAGAAATCCAAAAATAGCTCTTCCAGCTACAGAGAGTGGACATCTTGTCCTCGCTAGACCAGCTGAGCTACAGGCATCATTTGTCTAGAGTATTAGTAAAACTGCTTTACAGAATAATTATTTTTAGGTTTCTACTAAAATATCCTGAGTTTTAAAGCAATTAACCTGTAAAACAAGGAGCAAATGTTGCATCCTATGTTACTGAAAGCCTCAAATTGAAAGAAAAACTCTCTCTGAATTTTGCCAAAATACATACATATATACACACACGTATGTTATTTACATCAAATAATGGAAATAACATACTATGCTGTCTTCCTTACCCCCTGAGCTTTCACTGGAATTTGTTTGTGGCACAGTGACTTCAGAAGCCTGTATGTTGGTCACAGATGCTGCTGTTACAGCTGGCGCAGGACTGCTTCTGCTGTAAAGAGAAAGATAGCAAAATATTGAACTTAAAGTGTGCTACAGCATTATACAATCTGCCTTTCACCACAACATATGCGTTAGTTACTTTGACTTTTAGTTTACTTAAATTGTGGTGCGTGCTATAACATAGTATTTTGTGTTGTGAAATAAAGTAAAACATACTTGACAATTTACCAAGCTACAAAAAACTTTCCCAAAGTTTAGCCTGAATCACTTCAAAGAAAGCTTTTTAAACCAAAATGGGAATACCTTGAAGAGGGGAGAAAAAAAAAAAAAAAAAAAGTAAAAATGGAGGTAGTGTGTTCACAAAACAGAGGTGCAGAGGGAAATGCAGCAATTATTTTTCTTGAAGAATGGAACAAGAACAACTAGAATGTGGTGGTTGTTTTTAATTTACACATACCATTACTATTTTAATTTTAGTATTTTAGTCCTGGGTAAAGAATTGGAACCTGACATGTCACAGAATCAGGGAAGTATTAAATATTTGAAAACAACCAAGGCACATTTCACTTTCAAATGTGATAGCTTAGATATTATGCTTAATAACTACGCAAGTGTTTTAATAACACAGTTAGCAATATCCAAGTGTTAGAGATCACTTACCAAAACTGAAATATCTTATTTCTTTTGACATAAATACTTCTTTACCGTCTCACTCATGTAACTATCTCTCAGACCTCCTGTTTTCAACGTGCTCCCTATCCTACTCACCACTGGTCCTGCTCTAGTGTTCAAACCAGAAATACAAAGGAATGCAAGCTTCAGATTGTAAAACTCATGCCTTGATGCAGTATGTCATGCACACTTGCTATGCTCTTAACACAAGTAATTCAGGAACAGAAAACAATAACAAAATGAAGACTGGAAGCCATTGTTACCCCTGAGAACTTCCTGAACTGTTCAATGGACTCGTCTTCATAGCGCTCGTAGGCGAAGGCACAGACGTGCTGTTATCACTGTCCATAGACAAGTCTAGGCTGCTGTCGTTCAGAGCTGTCAGCCTGACTCCTTCTGTTGAATGCTGCAAACCACAACACAAAAACTGGTTAATCTCATTAAGGGCTTAAAAATCAACTCAAATGAAAGAATATTTCAGTAACAGTGTTAGCCATTTCATTTGAGGGAGAGGCACAGGGCACCGAAGATTTAATCAAAAGAGCTTCCAACACATACACTAAGCCGGTAAGCACATTTAAACACAATTAGATAAATATATTTTTAGAATGAACTTGAAAATAGGCACTTTTAAAGTGAACACATATGCAATATGGGAATGGATAATTTTCAGTTTTTGATACAAATAAACCTATCAAATATACAAATATTTACATTTTTATATTTACAATCAAGATCAAAATTTATCTGAAGCAATGATGTTCAAAAACAAAGTGCTTTTTTCTTCTTGCATTTAGTAACTATTTTTAATCAATTTTTTTTTTTGCTTTTCTGAGCAGATGAAAGCTAGTGAATAATACTGAAATACAGCACAAGTTAGTTTTTTTTTGAAGATCAGTTAATACAGAGAATTTAGAGGCTATTTTGAATATATCCAGTTGCATAATCAAAATTTTCGCGGAGGAGAAAAAAAAATCCTATGGCATAGTACTGCTTAGAGAGACGAGTTATTAAATATTCATATTATCCTTTGAGATGTTCTGAATAAATTTATAGTCGGTTTCAATAAAAAATTTTCAAATCTCTCTCAAAAAAAACTTTCAACATACTCCTTAAGACAACTTCAATAATAAGTCAAGTTATTCAGAAACATCTAAAAAACACATAATTGATGTAGCTTTCAGATTAAGTTGGGACTTACAGGAAGGAAATTTATTTAAAGACCAATTTCCTAAATCTCATACTCAGCTCCTCTTACTGAAAATAAATCACATCCAGATAGTTTTATCTTTTTTTTTTTTTTCCTCTCTTCTTCTTCATATGCAGCTGCCTAGTGCGCCACATGTTGAGTGAGAGGAAAAAAAAAATAAACACACACACACCACACACTTGAAGGCAATAAGCAATTTTTAGATTTTCAAATCTTTTCAAATTCCTTTATGCTAAAAGGACATAATTCTGAAAATTGCCAAGCTGCAGGTTGGAGAACACTTTTAGTAAAATTATCCTCAAAATAATCAACATCAGTTAGAGAAACAGAATATCAGCTTATACACAGAATAGAGCAACAAGTCCAACAAGAACAAAAATGACTTAAGGGAGGGGGGGGGAAAGAGTTGGGAGATAAGGAGATAACAAGACTTTTGACTGATAACAACATTGATATTGATACTTCCTTTAGATGATTTCAATGATAAAAACAAAACAGCTTTAAAAAAAAAACACACTCATCTTCAAACTGATTTAAATCCATTTAGTTTAGTAACAAGAACAGAAAATAATAAATTTCAGCAATTGATCTTAGAACAACAACAACAAACAGGACCAAAGATACTCTTATACTTCATGGTGTTGATGTTCTGATAAATCCAGTGTAACGCTTAGCCTGCATGGCGCATCTCTACCATAGTCCATGAAGTCTTATTGCTTGTACAGGTAAAACCAGGTTTTCAAAATGTTTCTCATTACTTAATGTGTAAATCAAATAAACACAGTGGAATCATTAGTCAATGGCATTTTACTTGCTCTCAAATATTATTGAAGTTTACCTTTTTCTTTTTCTGAAGGACGTGATTAGGTAGCAGTTGGTGAAGTTGCTTTCGTTTCACGTGCCTTGCAGCAATCTTCATATCCATCTCAAACATCTTGCTGTTTATTGCTTGCCTATAAACTACACAATTAGGAGAACATTAAGACATCAGTGAAACACTTGACAAGCGCTTACTAGTTCAGGAAGAAATGATTTGCATTTAAGGATATTTATCATTCTTAGGAATGAGCACAGTTTTTCCTCAGTCTGGATGAAATCTTGTCTACTCCCCTTGTACTGATAGCACAACCTTCACTACACTGCTTTGGAAACACTATTTCAATAAAGCTTCATGAAAGCATGCAGTTCTTCAACTATACTGTTAAAATTTTTCAACAGTATCAGAGCTGAACCTAGTTTTTCATTTAATCTTGTACAAACTAGAGATGGGAATAAGATTTTATCATTAGAACTATAGGATTTACATAAGACTATTTTCTTCACTTTAGATCCAATTTTTATTTATGCAGCTCCTACAACAAATGGGTTCTAACTCAGAAACTGAAAGTGCTAGCTAATACATTACAGTTTTTTCAGGAAGCCTAGATACCATTAAGTCACTACCAAAACAAAAATCTTAAAGGTTTTTTTTTTTTTTTTTTTTATTACATCTGCTGTTTCTATTCAACATTTCGCAAGTGGCTTAAGTCAACGTGGTTAGTGCTGTAAAAGAAACAGCCCTGCAAACTGACATTTAGAGTTTTAACTAAAGCCATTTAAAACTTGAAAAGTTATTTGGTCTTATTTTGCACCAACTCCCAAAACATTGAAAAAAAGCTGTGGCAGTGGTATGAATAACAGAAGTGTTCTATAGATCTTTAACACAAAAAACTTTTCTCTCCTTTATTCTCTGCCTATTCTGTGACCATAGAGAAAAACCTCATCAAAAGAATAAGAGGTGAAGAGTTTTGGGTTCCCTTTTTCATCCTACTAGAAAGCATGCCAGTTCCTCTCTAATTTCATACTTGAAAATCATTCAGCTAGTTTTAATAAAATTTTTTGGATCTACTGAAAAAACAGAGCAAACATTTTCTGATCAAGCAGTCATACTACAAAACTAAGCTAGTGAATTGGGGAAAGGGGGAGCAGGGTGCCAAAAACATACAGAGTCCTGCCCTTGAGCTTTAGAAAGTATCTATAAATCTTGAAGATTCAAGATAATATATGAGTAAACAAATGCTCAATTTCCAACTCTTCCTTCTACTAGAAAGGTGGATGAAGGAAGCTTTCTTTAATTACTACAATTATGACAGCTCCCCATCAAAAGTAATTATATTAAATCTGTTCATGATCTTAACCTGTACAAAGATGCTAGGCTTAACTAACTTAGCAATAAAAATCAGCACACACACGGAGGCTACTTAAGGCACAAATGAATGATTCAAACCAAAGTAACATAACACATTTTGTTGAAAAAACAATGAAATTTTAAGCTCTTGGAAGAACAAAGTTGTCATTAGGAATTTCTTATCAGAAATGCAAAAAGTAACTGCAATCACCCCTGTAGATGTTGCTAGCATATCAGATCTCTGCTTCAGAATGAGTCTCTGATCATTTGTTGAAAGCATACGGAATCAAGCATCATTAAGATATAAAAATCCCACCCCGTTTACAAGGCTCACAAGAGCATAACCTATGAATGCCAAGATCATTCAAATTAAGTCTTTTCATCTGTCAGTAAAAATGATGTAGGGGGGAAAAATCTTAATTAAAATAGTTACTAAATACACAACTGTAAACCATATGAATACTGGATTAAAAACATAGAACAAAGAACTATTTTTAATCTGAAATGACAAAAAACTGAAGTTGTTTGCCACTTTTTTGTTTTGGAATTTGTTTACAAATTAGACAGTAAACCTTTATATCAGTTTAAGTTTTTTCGGTAAAATGTAGCTTTACTTAAAATTATGTATATTTAGATAATTTTTTAATTTGAAACTAGAATAAGTCAGCCAGATACAAAATTTCTCTGAAAACTGTAGCACAATTTCTGTATAAAAATTTGTAATCTATTAAGTACATTATCAAATTACTAAATTTATAAACAGTAAAAAAACCAAAAACACAAAAATAAATGACACCTATAACACACAGGCCCCCTTCTTCTCCCATTCTGTTCCCCAGGGTGCAGCCATATAATTAAACCACTTGCTAATCCTCAAGCAAGTTCTCAAAAATTAGGAACTGTGTGAGTTCACTTTGACCACATTTAATGAAATGGACTAATCCAACTATCTCAAGAAAATACCCCCTTGAATGAAAAAAAGAAAAAAGCAGCTGAGAAAAGAGACAAAGCATTTTCAAATCTTTGCATTGCTTACAGGAAAAAACAAAAACAAAAAAAGGACAGGCCAAAAAACACACAGAGCTGTGCGGTATGCTTAATATGCCATACAACCTCCTTATCTCCAGACTTAGGAATGAGCAGACAGGAGTTGCACTAGGTAGTGCAACTTTAATCTACTCCCTTATCTCTGTAAACATGTAATACTTAAGCATTAGTATCTATTAAAAAATAAATAAATTCTGCAAGTATATTAATCCATCAAGGCCCCTGCCCCTTTTGCAGTCTTCATCTCCAGCTGTTACTAATTCTTGCTTCCAAATTTCTTATACATATTCAGAATGTTTTTGGCAACTCAGAAAGGGAATAAGTTAAAAAAAAATAAAAAAAAAAAATACAACAAGTTTTCATATCTGACACCACAGAATATAAGTTACTCAAGTAATTTACAAGCTAGTTCAAAAACCCTTTACTGAATTAACTGTCACAGACTAAAAAGCATTTTATTCTATAGTTTTTAAATACTTAACTTTGATTCATAAGTAAATTTGGAATTTTATTTAACATGAAAATAATTAAACTAAAGCATACTGCAAAAGGAGACTGGGCTAGGTAGACTGCATATAACAAAATTATCTATTCAATAACAAAGATAACACTATTATCTACCATTTTGAAAGAGATTTGAGACCTGTGTGTATTACTCCAATCATTTAAAGTTAGTTTTCATTAAAACTGTTTAACTTGAAGTCATCATAGTAAGACTGTATTTCAAATAATACCCTGAACTCCTTCACTAAATCTTGCTAGTCTTTGTCTAGTACAATCATACTGCTTAGAAACTAGATCATGAAAGAAAAGTAACAACATTCAGCAAATTTACCAATATCCAAATATCTAAAAACCAAGACTCACCTGTGTCCGTAAAAGACTGAATGTCGTAAGTAAGATCGACACTTAAGTTTTCTGAATTTTCAGTTTTCTTGAACACCAATCCAATCACCCACATTGTACGGTATTCTTCCCTGAAAAGTTTTAAATAAGAAAGTCATGTAATTCTGACCAGAGAACTGAATAACCTAGTAAGCAGTTTGCAGCAATAAACAACAGTTTTACATTTTAGTTCCACTAGCAGCAGGGCAGTAAACACCTGAAAGCAGAATCTAAAGCAGATTTAATGGCATTCTCTTAATATTTGGAATATATATAATATACATAACATAATGGAATATATAATTCATTGACTAAACAATGCTGATTTTTTTCACCTAAGCTTGTTTCAACCCCCTCTTTAGTTTAAGTTTGACCACAAACTGTGATTTTCAGATAAGAGCCTCCTCCCAAAAGCTCATCTTCACACAATTTATGTGGAAGATGAACTATTACACTTTATCAAAGAATTAATAAAAAGATTCTGTTGTCATAACAGCTCATGACATTTAACATTTAAAAAAAAATCTTTTTTTTTAAAAAAAAATCTCTAACACTATTCTAGAACAAGCCTATTTATGAATCAATTAAAGAACACCTTCACCTGTCTGTGTAAAGTTATCTACACTTTCTACATTTGGAAAACAACATTTCATTAGAAACATTGCCGGGAACAATCCTCAATCCTCTCAAGCGCTAACCAGAGTCTTTGATTATTCAAAAGCATGGCAACATGACCATGATTTTAACTTCCTATCTGTGTACCTACTAAAGTGGTGGAAAAGATGCACTGCCCACACTGGTCACTTGTGCTTGGAACATACATAAATGCCTGAACTGCATGTAACTTCACACAAAAGCCACGAGTAGCACATCGCCTGCAAGCAGCTCGCAACTGCAACAGGCTGCACGAAACGTGAACAAGGCTTTTTACATCTTCTCAATAAAAATTTCATCCACCTTCTTGCACCTCATACTAAAACATGATTTCTCAAAAGTTGATTAAAACATTCCATCTAAAAAAATCAAATATTTATGTTTTGGAGGGAGAGGTTTTAGGACACGCCTCCAAAAAGTCTAGAAAACAGAGCCCAGAAACCATTAGCATCTCAATTTCCAGATCCCCATGAATTCTACCATTAGCCATTACCAAGTGTTATGCCTCCCAACTACCAATATTTAAAAGTATTAAATTACCTAAGTCATTTAACACCGTGCCTGATATTCTAGCTTGATTCTCAGCACTGCCTTGTAATTAAAATGCTACATCAGATGCCAGGTGAGCAAACTAGTCAAGTACCAATACCTACCAAATTATCCACCATTATTGGCAAAAAAGTATGCAATTAGAACAGCATTAGAAAAAAAAAAAATTTTTTTTTTTTGCTTATAAACGGTTTGACATGGAACAAAGTACTTCAGAACGGCTTAAAAGTATACACTCTTAGATTACTCTACTTGGAAGAGTTATAAAAGCATTTATATTGATTAATTTTTATTTAGTCCTTCAACGACAACGGAAAATAGTAATTTTGCTTACTTGTCAGGATTTTCCTTGGGTGCTGGGAATGACTGTGGATTCACATGAGCCAGTGTAATGAACTCATTCTTCTCCAAATTCCCAACTAGAATACGTATCTTTGATTCCACCAAGCCCACCCTGCATAAATGCCATTCAATAGCAAGTTTTTGTTAATATGAAATAACAAAAATTCCTAACTTCATGTATCAAGGAGAATAAATTCCTCAGCATTCTACTTACACTACTACTTCAATACAAATGAACTAGCACACTATACTAAACAGATTAATTCAGATCAATAAACCATGTCAGATTATTAAGCAATACAAAGGAAGTTTAAGAACGGTCTAATTAACTCTTAACAACCTGGTTTTACAAATGAAGTTCAAAAGCAAGAGATCATCATCAGTAAAGATGAGAAAAATCTCTTCCATTGACCTCTTCTCAGTCAGCAAAACACTCCCATCTATTTCTCCAATATTTTCTAGGTTCAAATAAAGAACATTAAAAAGCAAAGAAGTTCCCCATAAGTGACAATCAGAGAACTTTGAAAAAAAACGAGGAGAGTGGAAACAGGGGAAAGAGGCTTTTTTGAGATCAACGGTGCTAGAGATTAAAAACACACCTATGCACATTACCTTTCTTACCAAAAAAAAAAAAAGTTACATTTAAGGAAACAAAGTTTAATATGAACATAACAGTGAAGAATAATGTAACCAACAGCTTTACTCTCCCACTTTTTTTTCTTTTTCCTATACTTAATGAAGAATATCTTCATCCACTTAATTTTGATACACTGAAGCTTCACTTTTTTTTTTTTTTTTTGGTCTTTAAAGAGTATATTATATAGACCTTTGCCTCCAGGTTGCCTAGATTTTTTATTTTCGTAATTGTTTTGTTAATAGCAAGCATTATACTCACCATTCTAGTCGCTGTTTTTCTGTCGGTGCGCTTGCTAGAAGTACAATATAATGCCTTTGGAGATAAAGACAATATGCTATTCTATTTATACTTCTAAAACTAGACATTCAAAGTTTAGTATTAAACTTCTCAATAACTTCTACACGGCAAGCCACAGATCATTAGCTAATCACATACCCTATAATAAAATTTAGTAGATTAAGTAGGCAAAGGCACTAGTAAACAGTCCCCAAGCACATGACTATAAGACCTCAAGATTTTTCAGATTTAGCTACACTTTAATACCACCGCTTAACAGAAGGCAAAAGGAATAAATGCAAATAAAATAATAAAATCAAAATATCCACTAGAAATGCAACAGCAGTTAAAAACCACTACAGAAATTTCAAAACCTAATGAGAACAGGGCTTTGGCTGCCTACTGCTTAGATTCACTGCAGGCAACTTGAAGACTGTTGAACCCAAGACTTGTGAACAGAAGGCTGTTCACAAGTACCTGGACAGATGTCATTTCTTAGTAACAACATTATTTCTCAAGAGTTAGATGAGTGGTTAGCATATACTCATTTATCAAATCCAAAAATAATATTAAACTTAACTTATAAAGACTGAATACCCATTTCTTAAAAGTCATTAGACACTTATCTGGAACTTCACAAGGAATGTTTCTTCTGAAGATAATCCTGAAACTTTCAATTAAGTTGATAGCGGATAATTACTGTATTATCCATTGTAAATAAATCCCAAAGAAATGGTATACAGAGCTAGAATTCTATTTTAAACAAGAATCCAAGGATGGCCAAATAGGAGATAAATATACAGAAAATAATAATTAATCACTGTATTTGAGTTCATAATCTTGGAAGTAACTTACTACATGCCTATTGCCAATATTTTCAGAAGTTTAAATAATTCAACTTGGCACTATAAATTCTATCTAAAAATATATTCAGGTCTTATCAGAACAGGATTAGTAAGATCAGCAATCAAACATTTGTTATGTTGACTTCAGAGAAAAGAAAGCAAGGCCTATGACAGTGAAATACTACAACGCAAAACTTCCTGATCTACAGGACTTGAAATTATAGGAGTAAACCAGAAACAACTGACAAAACTGGTAACTGTACATTATCTGTTTTTTCTGTTTTGGTTTGGTTTTAAAGGAAGAAGTATGGTGAAAAAATAAAATACTATAGTCATTTAATTTGTTAGCTAAAGCCAGAAGAACTACAAGAAGGGGAAAAGACATCCCTCTAAATCTCATCCTTCTGAACATGGTATATTATCCATTTATTTTCACGTTTTAAGAGTATTAACTATTTAAATACAAAGGGTTAAGTTTTTCCTACCATCTTATTTAAAACATGCTCATTTTAGTTACTTGCAAGACATGACCACCTCCTAAAATCTCAAAATTATGGTGTAGAAAAGTAAGATAGAGTAGAAGCATAATAGATTTTTCCAGAATATCTCTGGGAAAACAGACACATTCTGCCAATTCATTTGTAACTCAGCAGTGATGCAAGAACCTTGAAAGAGAGTTCCTTTTCCTCAAACTGTAATTGGGCAAAAAAATCACTTATTCCTAACAACAACTTCTAGATATGCAACTGCTAGCCTCAGGATTCCTACATCGTGTGTAGGACACATGACACGTGGTATGATTCAATCAGTGGGAAAGGCAACTTAACTTTGCATGTGTGAACTGGAAACAGACAAATCGACAAGTACTCAGAGAAACTAATTTTCTAGTCACATATTAAAAGCAGCTCCTTCAAACAAACTTTTAGAGAGCAACTCCAAAGTCTAAGCCCCAACTAGTTCATGCCTACACAAAGAAAGTCACTCACAGTTTTTATATTGGAAAGATCAACTAAACTCACTTTCAATTGAAAAAGGCGAAGAGTACATCACCAGCCTGCCACACACAAAGATTTGCTAAACTGCTGTCAGAGAATTATAGGACATCTACATAAGAGCATTAAGTTGCTGCTAAATTAAAGAAACGCTTAGTTTTAGGATCCAACAGTTAACTCAAGTTTTACAAAGACAAAAGTTGCTACGGATTCTTTAATTCCAATTTTATAACAAAGATTATGCCGAATTCAAAAGGATCCATTAGTTTTTGAAAGAGATAGGAAAAAAATCTCTTAAAAATAAAGTTTATCTCAACTGTGACTATCATTATTTATAGTATTATTTTGAGATATATAGTATTATTTTTAAAAAATGGTGTTTCTTCCCTCCCACCTCACCCGCCCTATCACAATTTTTATCAGGGAAAACTGAATGCAGCTATTTGAAAGTTATCTTACTATTAACATCTGTACCTACAAAAAAAAAAAAAAAAAAAAAAAGAAAAAAAAACCAAAAACGTATTTTTACAGAGAGCATAAAAGAAGATACCATGCAAGATCCAGAACACCTGGACATGTTCATTGCAAGTTTTCTTCATAGAGCTTTCCAGAATTTTTACTTTAAACCACTGCTTTCGTTAAAACTGGAACCAGGCATACCTTTCACAAGGGTCAGGGGTGCTTTGAACAGCTACATATAGATTCTATTCACATCTATTTAGCAGGATTTAAAATAAAATAAATAAATAAATAAACCTACAAATCATTTAGGGGAATGCTATTTTTCTGATAACCACATTTTGCTTGATTTTACAAAAGTTCTAACAATTTCAGCCTCATGTAAAACTGAACATTGTTATATCAGTCTGAAATTATTCTCATTTTCTTGCAAAATATTATATCCAGGAAGCATGAGCATATGTTTTTTGGTGCCCATTTTCCCCCATCTGAAAATTCAAAACCACATGCCACTATTGCAGGTGGCACATACTGCAATTTTCTAACTTAACTAATTGTTGACATTTAAAGGATAAAAGAGAAAAACTAAACAAAAGCTCAGATTTCCCTCTTCCTGATTTGTTCCAGCCGCTCAAGTACACAGTAACCTCCACATTTCTTTAGTCACACAGCTTTTCGAGTTTGCTGATTTTGAAAACAGCTAAGAAAGCAAAAGCATTTATGATGGCAGAGGTAAAGTGAATTAATTATAGTGTTAACTGTCATAAACACTACTACAGATACTAAAGCAACTCATTTGAGGAGAAATGATTTAGAAAGTTGAGGCAGAAGGGCGGGGGGTGAAGAGAACCTTGCTGTGAGACACTCATCTGGTCGAGCACTATACACTGCTTTGTATCTCAGCAGGAACAAGCTCATGATCCCTGTAACTTAAACATTGGAGTGAATGGGGGAGAGGGGAAAAGACAGGGAAGAGAAAAACACCTATATTTCAGATGGATATTGGACTGAAGAGCCACATTTATTCCATATTGATGACTGCATATAATTATTTTATTATGTGGACCGTTATTAAATAAAACTTTTAAATTGACTTACTAAGGTGTAACAGATGTTTACTTAATTAGCAGGTTCCATAATATCATTCCGCAGTTGTAAAAGACATTTTGTGCAAAAATTTACCAAACCTGGATATTCAATGCTACCAAAAGCAGCTTTTATTGCTCTACTGATGAAATGCCTAAAGCTGGTACACATAAAACTATGTTAAAATGGAGATTATTTCAAGTGACATTTCATGCTTTCTAACACTTCTTTCAAAACTAGAAAGAAAATGCAGTCGGGAAGGTTTTAGCAGACTCTTGAGCAGAAACTGATTTGTCTGCAGTCCGTTTTTAACTTTAAAAATGTTCTTTTAAGAATTTTCAAATTTAATCTCCAAGGTACAACGTAGAAGTCATCCAAATGTTTTAAAGCTTTTATCATGCAAAAGGTATAGAAACAAAACACAGACACATTATGAAGGTCATCAGTCTTTTAATGGGGGAACTGTATATTTCAGTCTTTTTTAGATTAGTACATAACCAACCAACCACCCAACACAGAAACATGTGTAAAGTCTTGATTCGAGAAAAATGGGTCTCCAAAATTTCAACTGAGGGCAAAGAAGATGTAGTCCATATTGTAATAATCCATATTTATTATAAAAGTACAACTTTCAGCAAGTCAATATACATTTAACAAGCTTCTGCCCCACAAGCATAATACTAGAAACCCTATATGTAAGAAGTATGACCTTGAGAGTATTTACCTTAATGCAAAGATATTACAAAATTAAAGATGATAGATGTAGAGTATTAGAGTCGAAAGCCTTAAGCTTTAATGAAGAAGTCTCATAATAACTAGTACATCTGACAGTTACTCAACATAACTATAAAAATTATCTTTTATTATCAGAGTGAACTGTTGACTATACGACAGAAGAAAGTACAGTTTCAAGTAGGTGCTCATCTTAAATATTGACCTGCAGAGTTAGTTCTTTAAAGATTTTGTTTCCCAGGAGATAAGACCCATTTTTAGAATGCTTACTGATACCACTAAAAAAAAACCCCACTTGTGTTAGTCAAACGAGGCGACAGGCCTTCCAGTTATACTGGTAGCACACCAATCCCACCATTAACTGCTGATTCTAGTCTAGGTATCTAGTCACTGACTATCAGGTTTCTGAATTACATACTGAAGACATCTGATGAAACTACTGATTTGCTAAGAGAAAGTACAAGACTGCTCACTCCTCTATATAAAAAAATAAATATTCTTACAACACTTTTTGTAAGCCTAATGTATGCAAAAGCAAATTCCTGTGCCACAGAGCATCATTAGATACTTTAACTGATAAAACTTAAAACATTCTGCCATGCCATAAAATACATACTTGTACTTTTGAAAGAAGTTTGGAGCTTCAAAAAGTTTGGACCACTCTGCCTTACTCAGCAAAATTTCATCTGTGATAGCAAGACCTAAATTATAAAAAAACATTTAAGCTTTTTTTTTTTAATACAACTCAATATCTAGAGTAAAACAGCTTAGAAAATAAAATTTACACATTTTTCTCCCCCTTCCTCAAAAGAGTTTATCAACAAGCTTTACATTTCCCTCTTACTTTCCACCCCACCCTTAAATGGATCATTAGTTACACATATCATATTATAAAAATAACCTTTGATACAATCATTTGTCTAAAAGCTTAATTGATCTGATTGATGATTTAATATGATTCGCTTTGCAGTGTAACATAGTCCAATTTACTCTTTTGGGTATGCCACAGGATAAGCCTGCTCAGTCCAAAGAAGGTAGAAATTTTTCTCACAGTACTTGTATAACCTCTGGGTGACTGAGTGACAGGGCAAAGAAATGAGACAACGAGCCACTTACTACATTGTCTCCGAGAGCTTCTGGTAGTTGCTCTTTCTATCAAGGCCTATCTAAGACAACATCTTTGCACATCTACTGTAACTATTAAGTAGATCACTTGTTCAAGTCTGAGCAAGCTGACTGCCATTGGGACCAATACCTGTCATCAAATGGGACTAATACACTAGTTTTCCAGGTGGCAAAACAGAATCTAAAGCCTCTAGAAGAAGCTTAAAAACAAAAATTGTAGCTCTCATTTTCAGAGCACAAGGCAATCTAATGAATTACCTACCCTTCGTTTTTAGGAGGGACCTACATACAGCAGTCCTCTACATAACTTGGTACTTACAATCAAAAGCAGCATGAAGGATTGGCTAAGTTCTACCTGCTTTAGAAAGTATTCTCATGAAAAAAAATTAACATCCTCCCATCTCCCCCCTCAAAATGAGGGTACCCATAACAGAACCATTTTAAATCCTTTTGAACATATATAGAGAGCATAAGATAATACTTACCTTGCTTAAATTCCTCAACCATGACCATCCGTGTGGAAACGGACACATTGTAGGTAGAGTTCTGCTGTGGGTATGCTGGTGTAATTATAGGCATAAGATGGTACCTATCACTGGGATTTACCTATATATAACAACAGCCAATCAGTTTTCAAGCATACACACGAGTTAATAAATTTGGATTTCTTCCTTTGCTAAAGTGAGTCTGAGTCTCAAATTCTAATGACATCTTAGTTTGCAGGTCAAGTAAATTTAGCAGTATATCAAGCTCGAGATGTTGGTATCCCTGGATTTAGAAACACCAACTGAACAAGACAACTTCTCTCTAATAGAAATTAGCTTCTGAGCACATCAAAGCAAGGATACCCTATCACAACATGAGAAATAGCTATGTTGAGTCCCTGTAAAAGATGTTCTTGCTTTAGTCCTGTTACACTACTGAAAATCATGAGCCAGTCTAACATGAGAGGCTCTGGGCAACCTGAGGAAAGCAGCACTTGCATTAACATATCCTTTATTAAAAACAGCTTATGGGGAACAAAAAGGGAACAGCGCTGAGGGAAATAATACATTTAAATAGCGTAATAATTTTGTTTTTCATAGGCTGTAGGTGAAAGCTAAAGACGAAAACTTGTCCTTAACTTATCACATTTTCTTTAGCAACTACAGCAGGAACAGTTCACATCATATACTGACTTCAATCCCCTAGCCCAGGGATACCAATATGACTTAGAAAGACTGTTTTCATCTTTGTACATTATTATTTAAATATAGACTTTTGTCAAACAGAAAAGCATATATAAAAAAGAAAAAACCATGAAGATCGTGCAACTGAATCTCTGGTGCTTGGATTCAGTCATCAAAAAAAGAAAGACCATCTGAGCACCAAGTATTTTAAAATTGAGAAAACTGAGCACCGACTCTATGCCCTATTGAAATCTGAGGATATGAACCACATGCCGCTGGAAGTTATTTTGTCTGTTTGAATGGCATTCACATCCAACAAAGGGCTACAAAGACAGTGACATCAACATTGCAAATGCTATTCAAAACTTAGAAATTAAGTTAGGATCTTCTTTGGTCCAAGATGAAAAGATATATTACTACACAAACATACAGAATTGACTGTTGCATTGCACTGAATTCAATGCAAACTGTTATTTTTAAGTGCAAGTCAGACAGTAAGTGAACTGTTATAAACAAGCATTTTTTTCAAGTGTACTGCTTTAAAGAATACATCTAATTGCTTTGAGTATCTATTAAGATCACTAATTGTAAGAGCTGGAGTAAAAAGTACATTTTTCAGTAAGGGTTCTTTAAGTGGCCAGTTTACAGAATTAAGCTAACTTTGTTCCACACAGGCTACTTGGAAGGTTACTATAAAGACATAGTGTCAAAATATTAACTTTAATAAACCCAAAATGAACTTCACCTCCAAATCTTCAAGCAACCGAATGTATTGTACAGTGTCACTTATAGGGGAAAAAATAATACACTAACCCTTGGGTCCCATACAGGCAAATTAAGATTGCATTCTTCTGGCTGTTTCAATAGCACTGGATTTGGCCATTCCCTGTTTAAAAAGATTGTAGCACTGAATAAGACTATTGGATAAAACCATTTGTGTTCAAACAACAAAACTTTTTGAATGTGACCCTTCCTCACTCTGCACTTACGGCAAGTCATCATTTCCTCATGAGCAAACTGCTCTAGTTCTAGTCCTTCAAACAACCTGTAGCCCAGAACTATGACATGGCTATAATTAGCTTCTCCAAGGCATCAGAACAATGAATTTTCTTTGACTTTGAGTCAGAGCTTCATCACTAATGGTTTAGATAGTTATAGCAAGCCCCTATGAACTCCTAAATTGCACTGAATTACAATTAAGACACTTCTTTATAAAGACTATCACTGCACCTGTCTTCATGCTAGCTGTTTCGTCATCAAATTAGAAGCAACTGCCAGCATCATTACAAAGCACACACACTAAATTAAAACTTTTTGCTAATGCAAATCATGAAAAAAAATGCTAAATTAAGCAAGTGCACAGAAAAAAAAGAAAAAAGCACACACTTCTGTTCCTCAGGATGACTCCTACTCCCACAAATAAGGTATCTTCCTACAGAAGTCAGGTGTATTTTGGGGTGTTCATACATTAATGCTCATACAGTATGCACATTAGGAATTTGTAAAAATCTCATGAAGCTGACAATAGAATAATGAACACCTTAAAAGGCAACAGCAGACAGCTTTCCTCTTAACAACTTTGTTTTCCAATATACTAATAAATAGTAAGAAAGAAAGCTATAGAGCCAATCGGAAACTGCACTAATTTTCTTCTCAGTAAGAACATAAAGCAACAACTAGGTGCAAGGATTCTAAAAATCTGCCAACACCTCATGAAGAATATAGGGCTCCAGATATGATCCAAGAAAAACAGCATTCAGTAGTGATCTGCAAAGTGCACTTTCCTCTAGTTCACTCTACATTTAGCAGGAATGCTCCCAGTGTTTTCAGCGTTATTCAAACCATCTGAGTTAACTAGCTCATAACTATGAATCCAGAAGCACTTTCCTCTCTATTTCCACATTGAGAAAACAAAGAAATCAGACTCCTGCCTCTGGTCCTGCCTAGCTGCATTTAAGCTATGTGCCTAAATGGGTTACTAACAGATACATCCAAATATCTAAACAACTTCAACTTTTGGGGCATTTGCTTTTGTACAGCACTACATAAGGGTTTCATCTGAACCAATGTTTGAGTTGTGACAAATAATTAGGTACATTCTACTTAAAAATTGAGTATTCTTGTTTTGGGTACTTCAAGAACCAGGCATGTTGAATGACTTTTATTGAAAAGCCCCAAGCTCTAGCACCAAGAGTAGACAACACTTTACTATCAACTTATCCTGAAAACAGCTGAAAAAAATACCATAAAAACAGGACTAAAATTTAGTGTCTACAAAACAATTTTATTTTAGTGTATTCTAAATTTAAAAAAAAAAAACATACCATTTAGAAAATACCAAGAAAAATTTATGTACAAGAGTTGATGCTATTGCATTTGGATAAAGCTGGCAAGTTCTTGCTACTAGCATAGCCCAGGAAACACCACCAAGGAAACCTAATATATTGGAATAGATGTTGTGGCCTGTGGATTGAGAAGGAAAGACAAAAGGAGAGAGTTATCAGTAACTATAAGGGTTAATGAAAACTTCAGAAATTTTGGAATAAAACTGCTTACGTTTTGCCCACAGTTTGATAGCTCTCAGTGTTAACCTGAAGTTGTCAATGTTTGGTACTAGATGCAGAATTTCATCGGTTACCCGGCAACCTGCCAAAAGAAAGGATTCGTTATCCTCGTTACACCTCAAGGTTTCTGTTTTAAATCCCTACCCACTTTCAAAGCCATCAAATTTTTGGTCAGCATCCTAGAAACTTTATTTGTATTTTAACGACTGATGTTTTGAATTGGAAGACACTTTTGCCTTGTTATTGTCCTTGCGTCCCCTCCCTACTAGCCTGTTTCACAGAAACACTGATGAGGAGAAGGCATGAATTTACATTTATGAATTTATACTGCTACCCAGTTTTCTGTTAATGAACTACTGAGATTCAGCACAAGCTGTTTAAGAAAGGGACAGACAATTTCTAAATTCTACTGCCAGTAGAATGAACCAGTACATCACAGAACATGCAACCAGTTAAAGCTTAAGAGCTTTCAGTGACCTACAGAAAAAAAAACCTCAAGTCATAAATCAAAGTTTTAATTTGCGAAAAGAATAGTCTAACAAGAACAATCTTTAAATATATAAATATTACTTGGATGAGATATTGCAAGACTTAAGAACAGCATTACAGATGACAATGTTACATTCTTGACAGATTTTTGATCTAGAATTGGGTTAATAAATGGCTGCGATATTGCTGTTTTATTACCACCAGTTCTCTAAGGCCAGGAATTCCTTTTAAAAAAAGCTACACAAAAGTCAAATACAAGTGTGAGTCCTAAAGTGTGCAATGATGACTTCACAAAACAGTCTAAGTTGCTGTGGCAGTATTCCCCACCTCCTTCCCAAATTTACTTTATGCATGACCAATTTCACCTGAGATGATGATAATTTGACTTCAGATCAGAAGCCAGTGATATCTTAAACTCCCCTGAAGCTGCATATACCCCAAAGCCCCTACCTGGCCCCACATCAGCAATATCTTTTAAAAACCTCAGTATTATAGAAAAGTTAATAGTTATACAACCTCACAAACTACTACAAGATTTACAAATCTGATCAGAACCTGCATGTATTTTATATCTCCAATTTACCACTGAAATAATCCCACAGCTCTTTATCACTTGTGTATGTTCAATACATATAAGACACACATATTTTCAAAGTGGATAACACTCCATACAAAAGTCCCACAGTCCCATTAGTTTCCTGTAGAAACTAACGGGTAAATTCAATCAAAAGAGTAATAAAATAAAAAGCCACAGACACCTCCCCCACAACTTCATAAATATGTGACTTCAGCTTCATATCCCAAGTCACTACATTTTCAGTAAAGACCACAGCTAAACTGTATCAAGTGATCTAGGTTATTTTTTAAAGACTTGACAAAGAAGTTAATATACGAAAGTATATACCTACCATTAAGACTTCGTATGCATCTAATATCTAAATTTTTAAGTAGACTATCATCTCGGAGGTCTAAGTCCTCAGGAATAGTTTGCAGTGCTAATCTTGCAAACAAAATATCAATCTGAAGGGGGAAAAAAAAGACATGATTTTTCTTCTGTCAAGTTGCAGTTCGCTGTAATTTATATTAATCAGTGGTTTACATAATCCAGGTAAGAATGGTAAGTGGGTGTGTGTGGGTGCACGCACAGAAGTAAGGTTCTCTTGGTGGCAAAACAAAACTAACAGATTGATTATAAAATGGTCTGAAAAAGATTAACAGAGTATCTTTTGAAAGCAGAGTTCATATTTTCTTAACCACTAGTCTGAAACTACTTCAAAAGTACAAAACTCAAGCAGGTTATTTTATATAATTTTGAAAACTGAAAAGTCCTGATTACATTCACTGCTGAATAGGTAATTTCATGCAGACAACCACAGAACAAAGAACCCTGCAATTTTCTAAGGGAAATGCGCTCACAGAACACAGCTTTGGCATTCTTCTCTCCCTTGCTGCCTGCTCCACATCCACCCTAGGACAGCTTGACCACTAGGCAGCAAACTGGATAGGAATGGACAGACCAAAACAACGGCTTTGGTCAGATGTAAACAAAAGAAAGTTTGAAAAGATGAGGATGAAGGGACTACGCAATTTCTCTTTAGCAGCAAATTGAAGACCTAAACAAGACCCAGACCTTCCTGTAACACGAAGTGTTGAAGTAAAACTGAATTTAAGGTCTGTACAGTGAGCTATTAAGAGCCAAAAATTTAAACCACATTACTTCGCTGACCTACCCTACTGAATTCTAATATTGGCATTATTCAGAACTTCTGAATGCAGTTTCTATGAAATGAGAAGAGGTACAAGTGGGTAATAGAGCCTAGCAAAAAAAACACACAGAAGGATCCTATATACAACTTCAACTATATCAAGTCATTTTTTTCAGTCTTAAGATCTCATTTAAATGACACAACTGCAGGTACTTGACAGGAGTTGTATTTATCTAAGTGTGAACACTTAGTGACTTTATAGTCACTTTAGGCAAAGGATAGTCACTTTAATGGCATATTAGTGAAGATTACATAAGTTATGGAGATCTTGAAAGCTTTTTTTCAACCATGTTCTACTAAAACAAAATAAAGACCTCTTTACCTCTATTCCATCGAAACAAAGTTTAATAACTGGGACAAAAGCTTCTTCAACGGCCTGGGGAAAAAAAGTTGCATTTTATTTTCAGCACAGAGAATAACACTTAGGCAATACCTAGCAGCTGTAAACAATGAAACATTGTTTGTATTGATTCTTTCCTATTTTCTGTGCTCATTTTCCCCCTCAGCAATTTATCATTGAAGACATACACAGCAAGGACTTAAATACTACACTTTCTTTTCTATGCGTTACAGTTACTACATGTTAATTGCAGCCCAACCTCATAATAACCAGCTCTGACAATACTACCTCCGGGTCTAACTCTCCTTCTCTGCAGGACATCAGACATTCTTTAATCCCCACAGAATCTCTGAACACACTTGAGGCCAACCTGTGGGTACTGTAGAAGCCTCTTGTTCCTATTGTTTCCAGAGTTAGCATCTTTTTGGACAATGAATATGAAAATAACTGTATGACTATGCATTGACTTCATCTAATCCAGTTGGAATTCGTCAATCCACCAATCTAACATCTTTCCTAAACATACTTAATCGAGGTCAGTTCTCTAACCCTTCTGAAATGAGCATCTGAACATGCTAAATCTGCAGCAGACTGCTCTTCTAAGAGCAGAGAGCGTTAGGAAATTCTATACACCTTCCCAATAGGATAGAACGGAAGCTACTAGAGGTTAAGCACTGTTTTAAGAGTGTTGCAGGTCTTAAAAAGAGAAAACAGTAACACTCTTCACAATCAGTCTCCTGGTCAGCAGGATGGATCCTAAACAAGATGTGAAACTAGCCAAGCACTCCTAACTTACCCACTAAAGTAACACATTTTCCATGTCCAGATTCAGCAGCATGCATACTCTAAACCTTCATGCTACATCGGCTACATAAATTTGAATCATTGTCAAAAAGAAGGGTTACCAAAACATTAATTAGAAATCTGAAATTACGTTATAAAAAGGCTCTCATGCACTCAAACAACTGATTCAGTGCCTGCTGTATCACACGGGTACTGTTACCAGCTACAGAACACACGAAGTGAACGTGCAGAGAGAGTCTATTCTATGATAGAACAGGGCTAAACCAAACTAGAGCTTAACACTTGTCATTAATAAACTTCAAAACTAAAACAGAAGAGAAAGAAAGAAAGAAAGAAGAGAAACTTTATTCCAAACTAGTGGTGAGAATAAATTTCTCACTAACTGACCTAAGAAGGCTTCTCATTCAGGTACAGTGGAAATAGAATACTGTATACCAGCATCTATTTCATTCTTAGAGGAAAAAAAAAATCATCTTTACATGTTAGCTGTCTTGTACAAGCATGTTATAACAGAACATGTGCAAAATATAAAGGTTACCTTCATTTTAAGATGCAAGTTGACAGTCAAAATGTAAGGTTTTATTAACCATTACAGTGATATTAACAAAAAATATGTACTTCTATGCTTGCAAAACCTTTATTAAAAACACACACAAGTTATTTTGAAAAGGATCAGGGCTAAACACCTGCATTTACATCTCCCTGATGCTACAGACACTGCAGATTATTCTGTCATGCAGTAAACAGGAACAGAGAAGACTTAAAGATCTCAAATTATTTCAAATATTTTGATAGGCTTGCTCTAAGTTAAGGAAAAACTCACTGCAACCTTAACAATAAAAGTGATTTTTGTTTAATGCTTTTTTCCTCCTTCTATGAACCTCTCAGTATCATTACTTCAGCTGTATCATACTACTTACATACCCTTAGATCTTTTACTTCTTCTTGTTGTTTCAATTTTTCATAAAATGACGTGAAAAAATCAGTTCTTTCAACATGTCTTGGTGCAACACACAGGGCATCAATATCAGCACCTGAAAGTGTTTATTAGCACAATTAGCTTATTCACACTTCACAAATATAAAATGGCAGCCACAATTGGAAATTTTTTTTTTGCAGACAAAGAGAAAAAAAACACATTACTCTTCCTACAATAATGTACAATGAAAAGTCATTCCGAGTCAAGCGAAAAGTTTTTTCACAGCCATTAGGCATACCAGACACATATACACATTCTTCCTTCACCTGTTAAACATATAACTTTTAAACATATATATATAGCCATTTTCAACAATATATCCTCAAGATCCTTTCATCTGCTATTTTGCAAACATGACACAGTTTTATTTAGAATGAAGGAAGATAGAAATGGTTCACAAAAATCTACTAATAAAATTTTTAAAATATCAAAGTAAGATTTTGTTACTTAAGCATAACATTTACGCATATCATTAGAAGTCTTATAATAAAAGTAAATTTTACCTTTTGTATGAACCCCTAATCTATAGGATCCAAAGGTAAAAATTTTTCCTCCAACATTTTCTATTACCGACTGTGGAAGATTCTAAATGGAGCAAACAAGACTGTTATTTTACCATAGCAAAGTACAATGAAACACATTTTTTTAAGAAACCAAACAAAAAATATTTCAGAAAACTGATGTTGAGCTGGAAAGATTAAAATCATTCTGAGTCTGCACTTCATACAAATATACTGTCTTTGATGCAGAGGTCTTTCAGGTTTAATTATCATTGATATAAATATTTAGTATTTAAGGGAAAGAAGCATGTCTGCCACTTGGGAACTACTAGGTAATATTACAGCAACAATATACGTTAGAGCCTCAAATCTAATATTTGTTCCAACTGCTCTACTATTCAGGAACAACATTTACTATGGACATTAAAACATTTTGCTTAATAAACTTTTTGCAGTCAGACCTTCAGACTTACTGGGAAATTAACAATGGAGCCCATCTTTAATTCGACAGAAAAATAACATTACCATATCAATGATTCTCAAACTTCTTTGATTCAAAATCACAACATACTCCATGCTTTACAAAAAAGTTTGCTTTTCAGAAATCAGAGAATTTTTCAGGTATAAGGTTACAACATTTCCCTGTTTTTATCTTTAAGGAACTCCAGAACCTACAGCAGTAGAGGCAATGCACTGCATTTTGAAGCTCTATATTAAGAGCCATTCAATAAAGTAGGTAATTAAACTGATAAGTTCACGTGATATATATCATGGAATAACAGATTAAGCAGCTTCAGATCTTACAACACACAAGTTCCTCTTGCTATTTTACTTTCAAGAACCTACATGTATATACATATATATTGTTTTTAGTCATGAAAATGTATAAATGCCCAGTTCTTTAGAGAAATGTAGAAAAAAATAATACTGAATGTACTCAAAAAAAAAAATATTTATATATATGTGTGTGTGCGTGTGTGTGTATTTGACAGCTAAAAAAACACACCATCTTAATTTTTACAAGCTTATATTTCTCTAGGAAAGGAAAAAAAAAAAAAAAAAGGCAGGGAGAGAAGGGCAGCAGGGAAAGTGGGGGGAGGGGGTAGGTCTATTTCTCCTAGCTGTGTAACCTGCTACCTGTATAACCTGCTTGATTTCAATAAAAAAGTGGGGGAGGATTTTGTTTTGTTTTTAATCAAATAGAGTATTATTACAGTCTAAAAGCAAGACTATAAGATAAGAACTTTTAAAACTGTAATATTAAAGGGAATAAAAGCACCATATATACCTTAAGCTGCAAACCATATTTTCGGATCTAGCACTGGATTAACATAGTAAATGTAAGCACATTATTAAGACAGGATTCTACATAGAAATACCACTTTTTTGTCAGTATATTTATCTAGTGAAATGAGAGAAATCTTGAAAATAAGCATTACAGTTCAAAATTTTCAACTTTTACAAATCTCACAATTAGTACAACTCATCAATTTTCCAGTATTTAGAACTCTAAATGGGCAGTTTTGCCTGGAACTAAATGAAGTCACAGAACAGTTGCATTTGTTTCTCCAGTTTGATCAAGTTTTCCCAAAACTAAGACACATCATGTTTAAACATAATTATTTTCCCACAAGTCTTTACACAAGCACTTATGTAAAACACATTCGTACCTTGCTTTCACTGATTTCTCGTATCCATTCCTTTACCAGGTTATTTAATTTTCCCAAAATTAGAATCCTATTGATAAAACAGCAGAATCACATGTAATAAAGTTATTGGCAAACTAGTCTTATTTACCAAGATGCTGATCAGCATTATGAGTCAACTAGAATAACATTACAGATATAATTATAGCTTTTGTTTATATATGTAAACACATACACACACACAGTCGTTCTTACAACATTCTCATTTCTACAACATTCTCATTCCATGCACTGAGATATTCTTGGTAAGGAGATAAGGTTCAAGCTTCATACTTCAAATTTCACTAACCATTTAAAAAAAAACATGCATGGGGTTCAACAAACAACTACATGAACCTCAAGATCCAAGAAGACCACCATGAGAATGTTTACTCACCTGCGTTGCAGTTCCTCTTCCTCTTCAAATACACCGTAAGGTTTTAGGGTGTCAATTAATTTCTGGGTAAGCATGCAGTCAAACTCCTTGGGGGCAGCTAAACTGATCGGTGAGGTAATGCCATAATGCTTCTGTAGCTGCTGTGTTTGTGATCCCTGGGTTGTAACAGGACTAATAAAAGTACATAGAGTTACCAAGAGAAACAAAATATAACTTTTTATTTATTCCCATCAGATCAGCAGACAAACACAAAGTGGCAGAGGGGAGGGGGAGTGGAAGCTAATGTTAACAGCTACATCCCTAAACAATTTATATTAACTCTTCATACTAATGACAGCAAAACAGCAAAAGGATTACTTTTCTCTGCCTCTAAAAACCGGTTGCAAGGTGAGAAGTCACCATGATATTTTACTTTCGCTCACTTAATCCTCAAAACATTCACAAACATAAGGAAACTGCACATTTTGAGCTCAAAGGCACCAAACAGTTATCTTTAAGCTGACTTCCTTGCAGGCTTGCGTAGCAGGATGGGGGAGGAACATCCGCTCAACCCAAGCTGCAAACCTGCCTCAATGATTCTTAGGGATGCCTCCACACAGCATAGAGCCTTGCATGAGAGATGCAAGCAGTGTCCTGCCATCATCTAAGTTCAAGGGATAGTTCACATTAGGTATCTATCAAAAGAAATACAGCAGAAAGAGACATGAAGGTAGCAGCATACTACCAATCTGATTATAGGTTTCCTACATAGCAGCTTGGGTACACAAACAATAATATGTTTTTTAGTAACAGCTATGTATCTTTGTGATGTTTATAATCAGACACAGCCTTATTTTCAGAATCAGGTCAGATTTAATGCTGTCGAGACTGAATATATTAAAACTAAACATACTACAGTATAATATAAAGTGTTTAGATTCAGTGATTATGGCATATCTATAATTAAAACTTGTGAATTGATAATAGCAAAAGTAGTCATCTATTAAAAACATTTTAAAATATATTCAGTGATAGAGCAAGTTTTAATACATAAACTAGACAAATTTTACCTTTAAGAACATTCAGCCTAGCTAGTGCTATATTTCAGATACAGAAAAACACACTACTTAAATCTGTATTAAAATAGTTTTCACTATGTAAGTTTTGTTCATCTATTTTAGCAACTTTTCTCTAAATGAGAAATATTATTCCCCTATCTTTGATTTTTAAAGTAGAAAAGTACATTGAAAAACTTTTTTGTAAAGAATATGAAGGAACTTAGAAACCAACAAAAAACATTATGACCTCTCATCAAAACAAGCATTGAAAACATGGTTATTAGATCAATAGCTATTCAAAACCCTTTATTTTCTCTCTTACTTCAGAGCTAAAGCAATGCTTAGATAGAGGTTTTAAACTTCAACACTTAAAATTATAACTTCCTATATAGGATTGTTCTCATTCATCAGCATGAAATAATACTATATTTCATACTGAACTGTAATATGTATCTTTAATAACCAGAAAAAGCGGTGCTAATGTCTTTCTGAACGCATTTTTTCATTTTATTAGGGAAATAGGCATAACATCAGTTTAGTCTCCTTGAATTTTTACAGAACTCATGCTAAGAAAATTTCTCATGTGTGAAAAATTTACGTTTATAGCTTATGTAGTGGTTTCATTGTTTGTAAGTGTAGCATTTCTATTGTATGAAGTTGAAGGACTTTTTTTGTGAGATTTCCCTCCTTAGAATTCCTCATTTCCATGAAGATACACTTTTTATACAAAAATATAAATTTTGCATGCAACCAAGAACTCTGTGACAATGTGAGCTGCTTACCAAGAAAGTTCAAGCCTATTTCTCCCTGTGTAACTATTCATTAACAAAAAGAGGGAAGAGAGAAAAAAAAACTCTAAGAGGAATTAAGAGCTTTTAAAAATTTGTACATATAATCAAAATCCAATCAATCATTCCCGAGAACATGATTTGACAAAAGTTTCTTTCAGCTTAAGGAGAAGTTTTATCAGCCAGAGAAGCTGATAACTGAACAAGTCATACACTTTTGGACTTGATATGCAAATTAATCCATCTTAACAGCTTTTTAAAATCCTTCATATAGAACAAATTGTAATTAATGACAAAGAAAACTATTAAAAATGATTCAATAATTCAAAAGTTGTATTTAAGAACAGCAATACAAACAGTATCTCATCCAGTGAACTTTAGCCACTTATCTGTTACAAAAAATATTCATAAAACGTCTTACTACATTTAAACTTCCCTGTATAGGATAAATATTTTTGACTTAGACCATAAAGCAGACAGTTGGAAGACAGGAAAATTTGCAAGTTAAACTCTTATTTGACAAATTAAGATTTTCCAGATTCTATATTTTAATAGTTGCTTTAACTTACTGGTTTATTTCAAGCTTTATTTCTGAAGAATTTCCCAAATGGTTTCACTGCAAGTTCCACATATCCATAACTAGAAGCTTTATCAAATTTGACAGATATCAGGCTTCCTTTAAATAGCAGACAAAAATTCAGCCTGACAGACCTTGTTTCTAGGTTTCTCAAAAAGTCTCAATAACCAAAATGTCACTCAAGCCCTGATCCAGGGAAGCAGATTCCAGAACTCAATACTGCTGACCAAGCCCCTTGTCTTTCACCTGTTCCGCCCTACGCAATCCTCTTTAGTTTCACTCCTACTCAGTTGTGGGGCCACACTACTAACCTTCTGAAGAACTAGCAACTTGAAGCAAGGGGGAGAAAAGCATAAATATATTTCCTTGCCCCTCAAATTACAATACATAAAAAACAGACAACATTAGATCGCTTCCCTGATCATATGGACATGATTTCCTTAAACCAGCAGTATCTTAAAGCCCCTACAGCAACAGATCAGTCATGGGGCACATAAGTTTTCAAACCACTCACAAAAAGGACAGTTCAAAAAAATAAAAACAAGTCAATACGCATCTGCGGGGACTTTTAAGGAAAAAAAAAATAAGGCTGTTACGTATTTTACAAAAACAGGATCCTGTCAGCAACAAAGGACTGCCCTGCATGACTTTCACTTGTGTAGGAAGGCTCAGGATTCAATACAAATTATTAGACTAAAGAGAGCATCTTTCTCAACTCCATTTCTCCGTTTCACAAAAGGCTAGCCCAGCTTGGGCATCATATACCTCTAATGGCCCTGTACCAGCAGACAGTCGGACAGTAGATTCAAACACCCCCTACCTACATTTATCATTAATTGATTGATACATAAGAGAACTATGAGTACCATTTGTATGCATGTATAGTGGAATGATCCCAGAGGAGTGTGCTCTTCATTCAAGTAACAGACAACCAACACGAGGCATGAGGCTTGAGAAGTCTGTGCACTTCTTCTAGCCGATAATGAAATTATTTTCAACATGAGCTACTAGCCCTTTTCTAGGCTAAGTGGCAGAGACAATAATGCAACAATCTGAAGTTCCAGAAAGTGGTTTAGCCATCTGTACAGATTTATGATTATACGTCATAAATACATATACAAGTCTAGGTAGCATTGTCTCTACTTTTTTTTATTCTCAAGATGGATAAATCACTTGCATCCAAGCATGGCACAGAGTGATACTTATCATATAAGCACTTTCAGACAGACATTTATTTTTACCAGATTCAAAAGAACAATCTCTAATACTTGTAGAAACTCCCCTGAAATTTCTCATTTTCCAAAGCTGTTACATCTGTGAATCTGCCCTCCACAGAAGTACTATTTTTTTCCTCTAACCATTAATATTTATCTTTGAGAAACATTAAATGAGGACTTTTTTTTTTTTTTTTGCAGAACAGTATGTAACATTCTCAAGATAGCTGCCTTCTAGAAGCCTTTAGAAGTCCAGTAGATGCAGCAATGCTTGCATATCAACATCAACTACATTCTTTTCAATCCTAATATATTTTAGGCCAAAACTATTTAAATTGAAGCTCAAATATTTATATCAATTGAAGTTTAGCCTTTTCTAAGTATAACTTACACACTGAAAGCTACTTGAAGGATGCCATTGGTAAGTTATAGAAACAAATGGTACTAGGCATAGAAAGTTTATATTAAACTGATTTAAAGCGTAAATTAACTAGTGCTAAGTAATCAATATCCATGCATTTAAGGGGCAGTAAATCCTCAAAAATGCTGCGCAGCAGAAGTATTTACAGATATACCTTCTTCCCCTGCAGAGTATCACATAAAGCCAAGAAATTTCAAATAGAGCTTTTATCATCTGCTTTTTAAGTGAAAAATAAATTATTGTTGAAACCTAATTTGTAAATGCAACTTTAAAGATGAAACACCACATTCATCTTTCGTTTAAGCCAGAAAACACTGGTGAACAGAAACAGAATTCTGGTACTTAACTCATTCATGAAATCATAAAGACCACCCTATACTCTAAAAACTTTTGCCTTGAAAGGGTACATGGACATTTCAGTTTTTAACCTTCAGTGCTAGCTTTACAGCTAAAAGCACAGAAGAGTCAAATCCCTAACAGGTGGTGGGGGAATAAGTAAAATTTGTTAGTCATTTAAGTTAAGAATTAACAAAAAGCAAAGAACACTGAACAGCAACAGAAAGTCCCATCTCAATTAGTCAATCCTAAAAACAGCAGCAACAGACTGGAGACCTTGTCAGGGTCTGACAGGCAACTCAAAAACATATTATGCTTAGACTAGTGGGGGTGTTTTTGTTTGTTTGTTTTTTGGTCTGTTTCATTCTAGCCCTCCAAATAAATGAATTAAGATCTTAACTTTTGCTCCTGTTTATACCTAGCTATCAATGGCTCAGGATTAAACAAGAGTTGTAGAAAAAGAATATACAGTTAAATTTAACACGCTATTGTTTCTCAGATTTATCCTCAATGATTTAAGAGCATAGGCTGATAGTTTAAACCATTTGCAAACTGGGTGACACCTACAGTGGCTTAATACTGAAGCATTATGACTCAAAATTTCATCTGCAAACATGAAACTCAATTCTTAATGAAATGCACCTCCAATGTAACTTTTCATATATACACTGTACGTGAAAATTTAATCTTTATTATGTTGACAGCAGTATAACTAAAAGACCTTTTTCCTCCAAAATCCCAAGTTTTAGTAGCCATGCTTTCTAACATGGCTACTATTCACACTGAATTAAGAATAAACTGTGGTAATGTAACCACTGGTAAAGATTTCAGAGTGCAAAAGGTGGCAAAAGGGGGATGAGGAAAAAAAGAAGGAAGGAAAGAAAGAAGAAAAAGAGAGACACACGTAAAAGATCTTCAAAGGAAAGTAATTTCACATTTACCACAATCACTATGTTGATAAATCCAGTCTTTCTTACTTGCTGGTGCAAGACACCTAAATCAGAACCCTGAAGCAAAACAGATAACCACACTATCTGATTGAGCAACTGGAACTTAATTCACATAGCTCAAGCTTTCCTGTGTCAGATTTCAGAAGAACACTTGTATGTATTTTTAAGTTTCTTCCAACAATGGTCAAGTTAGGCAATTTGGCATGAAAAAATAAAGTTTCTGGCTTACAGTGATGCTCTCATCCTAAACTACAAACATACAAACAATAAATCTGAATGACATCTGTGCAAATTAAAGGGGGATGTTATTTTAAATGGTTAGGATAATCCAGGTGTTCTTCCCGAACTAAAAGTTTGAATCTTTAGCAGAAAACTACTAAACCTTTCAGATTATCTATGAAGAAGCTTTGAGAGTTAGATATTAAAGGTATATGAAAAAGATTTGAACACACCTATTTAAGTAATAACGGACAACTAGAGAAGAGCTTCTTAACTATAATGGAGGAAAGAATTTTCAGATTCCATTAACCTTTTAACTCATTCTCGAGATCTCTGTTCTTTCAGTTTTGGACAATTTTTGCATAACAGAAAAGCAAAAACAGTCTGTCTACACTTCATTCACAACACTCTTGCAAACAACAGTCCCATAAGCTGTTCAAGTTTAAATAGCAGAAACTTCTACTGAAGTCTGCAAATCTTCTGAAACAGGCTCAGTCCTTTTGCAAAGTGATGAATAAATTTAATTCCTTCCAAAATGTAGCCTATAAAGAGTGAGATCGCTCTGTTCAGAAACTTGCACTTAATTCACTCACAGTCCCATGTCCACTCTCACCTTCCCTCTGACATGCAAATTACCAATCATCAACAAAACAATGATTTTTGAATTTGCTCAAAACAATTAAACAGAACAAATTTTACATCCCAAATGCAAGCAAAAATAACTGCCCACAGTAAAGTTTGATAAACTTTATTACCACCACTCCAAAAATCTAAAATAGCAATTATTGATACTAACAACTCTTAAACTTTCATAGCCCTTACGACAGTTTTAATATTTCAAATATCTGACTCTATGTATTCTTCCACTTTTGATAAAGTCCTTTGACAAAGTCCTAAAGTGATTTCAGCAGATAGAGAAGTTCAGCTGACAAGCTGCATAATATTAACAGTTTAACAAGAAACATATGCTTATTGTCATTTATCTACATGATGGGTCAGAAGGTCCAAAGTAGATAAAAAGAGCTTCATAAATTCACAAGAAAAACAGGCAATGCACAGGAACAAGTGCTCTTCACCTAACAGTTCAGTGGCATATATTTCTGTATTAGAGGGAACATCTACCTACATTTCCAGCAAGTTTTTTCCAGCAAGTTTTTCAAACAATTAAAAGGTAAAGACTTCTCCTTTAAGCAGCTGCTACCTCTCCAGCAGAGGGTACCATTCTCGGTAAACATTCATATGAATTCCAAGAGTATTTATATTTTTATTGAAGGCTTTTAGAAATGCCAGCTACCAGCATCACCAGAGCCTGAGCTCATACTCTTGCTGCTTAAATGCTGTGTTTATATATAAAAAAAAAAAGGTGTTTTTATAGTTTGTGCCATTTGTGCTAAAATACACACACCCAGCAGCATGAGAACTGCTACACTTGAGACACAGAACTGCTTCCTGAGATTTCTGAAATAATGCTTTGAAGTAAACAGTGATGATGCTCATCTCTAGTTGGGTAGAAGATGAGCTCTGAGTAGGCCTGTCAACTGAAGATACCACTCTAAAAAAAAAAAAAAAAATCTAAAGGTTCCCCCAAAAGACTAGGGGGATCTAGTATGTATTTCACTCGTCATTCTGAAAGTTGTGGCAGTGACAACAGATATTACATATAGGTTGTTAAAACCTTCAGTCAGAAGGTTAACATCAAAAAGCATTATGGAGAAGAAAGAACTTTCTAAATTTTTAAAAATCTTGAACATTAAATAGTCAGTAAATCTAAGTCACAGTAAAAAGTTGCTAGCACTGCAATGCTTACTTTAAAGCCTTGTGATACAAAGTCAACCAATCCACAGATGCACAAACACTAGAATCAATACAGGATTAGAAAGAAAACTTTTTCTCATTAAAATAATTCTTTATCACTATGGATGCCAATTAGTGTTTGTGCTGAAAAAAGTAATATTTTAAAACAGTGTAAATATATTAAATTAGTATTATTAAAATTTATTATGAAACTCTCCAGTAAGAAAAATACCATCGTTAAGCTCTTCAAATTTGAAGTAATAGTCCAATTAACTTACTAGAAGCCCAAGTTTGAAATATTATTATTAAGCATTTGGTATTTACATAGTTAAAACAAAATAAACAAGAATGAAAGTGGAAAGTATAAACACCCTCCCATCTTCCCAGAGGGAAAAAAATAAAAAATAAAAAAATAAAAGCCTAGCCAACTTCATAGCTAAGGTTCTGGGAATTTTTCATTGTTATAACAAAGAGCAGCAGAACTTATCTATGAAGACACTGCAAGGTGGTTACACAAGCCTCAGCATAACTGTTTTTTTCTTCTGTGTTCATGTACTCTATATTTTCTCCAGCATAAACTTACTCAGCTAAGCTCGCCTTATCTGCACCATGACTAATACAGAAATGTTTTTAGACTATGAAGTAAGCAACAACAGAGAAATGGGGCTAATCTTTATATAAACCCTATGCATTCAGAATTATAGCTAATGCAGTAACTCCAACTTTCCTTGTACTTCACTTTCAATACCCAAAAAGAAACGCCTGAGGAGTAAGGGCCACTTAACCATGTGCCCATAGCTGGTTTTCTCGACTTCAAATAGAATAGAAACATCATGGATTACAGAACTGAGGAACTGCAAGCTCTGTGGTCTCAACCTGGACCATTCTTAATGTCCAAAACATTAAGAATGAAGGAAAAAAAGGGGAAAAAAAAAGGAAAAGGGAGAGCAGGCTAGGTCGGGCGAAGACACGGAGATAAAGCTCGCCCCCGCTGCACCAGGCCACGGACGCGGCAGGTCACCAGGACAAGGCCTCAATTCGGGGAGGAAAAGCCCCCCCCGGGCGCCGCGCGGCGAATGGCGGGGCGGGAGGGGGGCAGGGAAGGGCGGCCACGCGCGCGGAGCGGCCAGGGGGCGCTCCGCGCCCGGGCGGCCCGCTGCGAGCGAGGGCCGCGGAGCGGGGCGGCCGCTCGGGGCCCCCCGGGCCCGCGCGGCCCCTGTTCGGGACACACGAAGCCGCCCCCGCGCCGCGGCCCCCGGCACGAGGAGGCGGAGGGGAGGGGAGCCGCTTCACGCGGCGAGCGGGTTTGGCGGCATCTTGAGACCAAAGAGAAAAATATATATATATTATTATATATATAGTATATTTTTAAAGCTCTTCGTCTTTTGCGGGCAACTGAAAAGCCAGGGGAGGCGCCTCCCCTCTCGCCCGCGTCCCCGCCGGGGCTCGGGCGCCCCCCCGCTCGGCCAGCATGGGCACCCGCGCCGAGCAGGCGACACCAACGACAGGCGCGAGCCCCTGGGCACCCGCTGCGGGCTCGCGGCGCCGAGAAGGGGCGAGGAAAAGAGAGTCGGCGAGCGGCGACGCCGAGGCCCCTCACACTGCGGCACCGGAAGAGCGCAAGGCCGCAGGGGCAGCACGAGAAGGGGGAAGGGCGAGAGCGGGGAAAAGTGCCCCGGCGCGGAGGCACCGCGCGGGCAAGGACAGGGCAGAAGCTTCTCAGGACCTCCGCGAGGCTTCCAACTTACAACGGCATCGTCTCTCCGGCTCCTCCTCCGCCGGCGCCGCCACCACCACCACCACCGCCGCCGCCGCCGCGTCTTCCCCTTCTCCCCTCCTCTGCTTCCTCGTCCTCCCCCACCGCTGCTGCCTGCGGACCAGTCACTCCTCCCGCCGAAAAGCGGGGGCCGTGATCATGGTACGGGCCGGGCTCGGGCCCCGGAGAGGAGAGCGCCGCTCGCCGGGCCGGGCCTGGCCTGGCCTGCCCGCCGCCGCTTCACTTTCCTCTTCCCCTCCGGCCTTCTAACATGGCGCCCGGGCGCTACCACGGCAACCTTCTAGAACGGGGGGGCCCTGCGCAGCGGCGCGGCCACCCCCGCACGGCGCGCACGCGGGCTCGCCCGCGCATGCGCGCTGGCCGCGCGGCCAGCGAGCAGCCTGGGAGTCGTAGTGCGGGCGCGGGGAGCGAGCCGCGCTCGGGAAACAAAGCGCCACCGGCCGCGCATGCGCGGCGGGGCTCGCGCCCAGCGCCGCGGCGGCTGTGGCGGGTCCGGGGGCGAAATTACGAATTCGTCCCCAAAGGGCCCGTAAGATAAACGACAACGTGCAGGAGTAGTATATAACAATTATAGATCTTCCCAGCTTTACAAACATCATCAATAAAAGGAAAAAAGAAGTGACAGAGCGAGTTCTGTTCATGACTCTCACCCCTGACATGACTTTGTGACTGTAAAGACAGCCACGCTAGGACTACATTAAAAATAATAGCTAAAGTGTTTAGTGTAACAATTCTAGTGTTTTTAATTTGTTCTCCTCAACGGTCCTCACTTTCTGTTTTTGCAAAATATTGTGTTAACATATTTGTTTTACAACAACCAAATTACCAGTTTCAGCTCAATCACCATAGCTTTATCAGCAGTTTTTTTTTTTTTTTTTTTGAGAGGTGTATGAAATCCAGTAGGCAAAGGGAAGCGCAGCCAAACCACAGTTAGAAAACGGGCATGGCAGCCAGACCATCATTGGAAAAGGACCTAGGACTCAGCTAGAAACTTCAAATGTTTCTGTAAAAAAAAAAACATGTAATAAACTTGAATAATGAAGAAATAGTAAAGGTCATGAGAATTGTACCAGTATGGTACGCAAGAAAATACCAACACTTACAGTCGATCTTTACTAGGAAAATATTAATCCAGGTAGTCCTCGGTACAGGACAGGAGGGCTGTGTTGCGCAGTCTTTTGTCTGTGGCTAGCTGATAGGCAAAGAGGAGATGCCCTGCTAAAAAATCTCATTTGGTTATTTTTCTTAAAACAGCTGGAGGAGTGAACAGGTTCTGGGTGATGTAAGCCTGTAAGCCTCTTTTTTTTTTTTTTTTTTTTTTGATGAGCAAAGTAAGAGACCTTGCTTTTTCTATATATTTTCATTTTCAGTTAAAACAAACTTTACTGTTGTTGTTTTCGGAATATATATCTTTTCTCAGAGGTCTTGAATCTTCTCATTCAAGATTGTATGGATCACAGTTTCAAATAAAAAAATATGGAGGCACAAATGATATCTAATAAACATTGTTCTGTTAGAAGATACATTAAAGAATGAATACTACAGTATACGAATAACAGTACAATTAATAATACAGTATGGGAAGTAAACACTAAGGTTATATAACAAGCCTAAACAAAAACCATTTCAGAAACTGAGTATATGGTAAAATGCATTAGAAGTGCTCTGTCTATTTCACAGTATCTACAGCTGTCAGGATTTAAGGTTTATCTCCCTCAATTTCAGGATTGTTCTTGAAGAGATATTCTGCCTATAAACAGAAGATTTTCAAAGTTACAAATACATGATCAAGTGCCCGAATTAAAAAAAAAATACACAAACTAACAAAAACAGTTGCTTTACACACAAAACAATCTCAGAAAGTATTAACTGGCTCTAGGATGTGGTCTCTGGCAGAGATGTTGGTGAAACCTTTTTCTCACAACTACCACCCAGCACATTTTCCAGGCTAGTAGCAGCAAGCACATCTCTCACGGGCTATTAACACAGCATTTGCCCTCCATGGAAAGTCCTGGGTGGGAGTAACAGAGTAACCTAGAGCCTGACTACTGCACCCAAAGGAGTAGATAACAGTAGATAAGATAGTTCTTGCAATAGGGAAGATCTCATCCTCCTACATTGTCAGGTATTTAACATTCACCACATTTCTGTGGTCCCCTACATCACTGCAAGGTATACAGAAAGGCAGGGAGAGACCTCACATGCCACAGTCAATTCTAATAGTGATTCTTCTGCTATTGCATAGCAAAACTAGGTATCTTTAGTTGCTATGAAGTGTCAACCACGCCATTAAGGAGTAGTCACAGTATTCCTTAAGTTTAGCAGCAATTATTGCTCTCCCGAACTGCAAGGACTAACCATTGATGAATTGTAATTACAAAAATGGGAAAAAGAATTAAAGTCCATATGTTGTGAGAGATTCTTTGGGACTAAATGAATATTTTGATTGAGCTTTTAAAAATATATTTAAGGAAAAATCAACAACAAACAAACAAACAGACACACACACACACACAGATAACCACCTTACCAGAAAATCAACTGGATCATCTGGCCTGATCTTACAGCATTCATTTAGCCCTTGCATAAGTGTTGGCATGACGTGCTTCATTAAGTAGTTTCGTAATGGAATAGATTGGGCCTCCAGTAACTCTTCTTCTTGTCTCTTCACTTCTGCCAGACGTTTGTTCTATAAATAATGAACCAAAGAATAAAATGAGTAACTTTTACCAAATAGCACTAGACTAAATAATAGTGGTGGCCTCAAGAAATATTAGGAGTCAGAAACCATGGACTTTTTTTTTTTTTAAACACACACTTAATAGCGCTATTAGGAACTTTTTATTAAGTTTAGAGCATAGTGTTTGCTAAGGAAAGTGAACCAAGGATGGTGAAAACTAAAATAATGTACCTAGTAAAATTATTTTGTCTCCTCTTTTATACCTAATGGGAAATATATTCTGTTCTACATACATCTATTTCTATAAGATATTTGTCAAAGTGACTGGAAAACACTAACACGTGTCACCTCAAAAATCACTGCTATTACAATTGCAAATAATTTATTGAAGGATTTTTCAACTGGAGGCAGAAGAGTGTTTAAATTCTGTGAAGAGCTTTGACTCTCTAAGTAACTAGTAACTGCAAAATGTCTCAAAGTCTTTCTCTCTCTCTTTTTAAACCGTTCTCTGGGAAGAGAACTCAATGTGCTAAAATGCCAGTGGATTATATCCCTTTATATCAGCTAAAATTATTCTTGTATTCCAGTCAAATCCAATAAAATGATTACACTCAAAGTAAAATGAATAAAAAACTTACCAAAAAACTTGAGTTAGCCTTTTTTTTTAATTATTTAATAGCAGTTAATAGCATCTGTACTTGCAATAGTTTTAGCCAGAAGACTACTCAAACATTTATTGTCCTCTCTCATTGTGTTCAGTAGTAGCACAAGACATAGATAGATACAGCAAGCAGAAGAGACTGAAGAAAACTAGAGAAATAGTTCTTCTGTACTCAAGCATGACACAAAAGCCATGTTCTAATAAAACTGAATTACCCGATTCATTCAATCTAGGAGCAATATTGAATAAATCAGCTGGTCCCTCTATCCAGAGATTGTAGCTAATCTACAAAGGTAAATGAATCGTTGCTTAGATTTCCTGAGTACCTGCCTCTTTAAACACACATTTTATTTAAATACCTTTTTTTTTTTTAAAGATTCAAATAACGTGTAGTTTGCTTTTCTTAAAGTTAGATGGCTTTGAATTGGATGTAGATAAAAATGTGTTAACTATTCTTGCTAACCTTTCAGACAATCTTCTGGAGAGCACAAAATGCTATTTAATCTTGAATGAAGCTGAAAATAAGCATAGAGATGAGGAAGAAATCCTGACACTTATTTACATGCCAACATCAGAGCAACATAAAAGCTTGTTTAAAAGTGAGCAATTTCAGCCTATTATTTCCCCATAGATATGCATGTACATTCAAATGGAAGAAAAGAATTCCTCCTCAGAATAATCAGTTTGTTTTAAATATCTCTACAGAGACAATAGAAGAGCTGCCTTCTGGTGAAGCAGCCTGACTTTAGGTGAGGGTAAAAAAAATATAGTAGTGTGGCTTTCAGTTTATTTACACAAAATAGAGTGAGGAGAGAGGGAGAGAAGGAAAAAAAAAGGCATCAGGTGCAAGCCCTTTACAGTAAGGTACCCTTAATACTAAGTACTTATTAAACTTAGCAAACAAAAAGCATCCTTCAGACCATATCAGGCATTCCTCACTAAAACACCACTTAGCTCTTAATGGTGCTTCTCTGGCATGTTGGTATTGCAGAGAGCTCCACTGCAAACTGGAATATTGATCAGACTATGTAGAGTTAAAAGTCTTGCTTGAAAGGCATCTTCAATAGCAAAGTATGATAGAATGAACTATACACGTGTCATACTTTACAAGTTCAAGCACATATACCACATTTTCAAGCATAACAGATTGCAGGAAGCCCCTTTGTTTCTACTTTTTAAATCACACAAATGGTTTCCCAGAAATATATGTTAACCTACCCACTCTACCCATTTTTCCTTCCTTTCTGCTCTTTCCTCAGCTTCTTTACGTTCTTGCTCAGCTGCTTCTTTAGCTTCTTTGGCAAGGCGTTCCTCAGCCGCTTTGCGTTCTAAGTTTTCCTTTTCTTCAGCTGTCAAACCATAGTTCCGAGGTTCCCCAATTTCTTTGATGATCTCTTTTATAATAAGTCTGTTCTCAGGATCTTCCAATTTGACTACATCTTTTAAACAATACAGGAGAGAAAATTTTCAGGGCTTTTATCAATCATCAGTGATCATTAGTGAACAACTGTAATATATGGTGACTGTGTTGTTTGAATTTTCCACTATAAGGCATTATTTTCAGGTGTCTATAACAGTCAACATTTTGCTGTATAAATTAAATTTTCTATACCTGAGTTCCTTTAACAATTTCAGCTAAAATAGTTTGTCTTCCAAGATGATGATACAGAGATTTTTTTTTTAATAATGTTTTGCTCAGCAGTTGTAGCTTGACTATGCTTTGAAACTTGAAAATCAAGTCATTAAAGCATCTGAGATGTTCCTTCAGCCAAGCTTATGTCAGGTCATGCAAATTTATGGAACTGTAAACTTCTGAATCCCATACACTTTGCCATACGTATTTACAAAATGTTTTGTAAATATGCTTTACATATTTGCAAAATACATTTGTGTAAATCTATTTTACACAATACATTGATAGAACTGGACAACAAACTCCCCAAAATTCATTCATAGACTGTTTTTGAACATAGACCTATATCTAGTTAAAATCCTACTATAACTACAAAGCCAATCAATAGTTTTATTCAGGGGCATAGGGGTTGAGCAAGATCTCTTTCATTTCATTCATTCTTGCTTTTAACTTTTGGAGGCTATTTGGGCACCAGACTTGCAAAAACACTCAGAAAAAAATGGAGACTGTCGGCAGGGCTCTCTGGGCTCTGTATGTATTTAGTGTGGACGCATCTGGCAGAAGGGGTATAGATAAGTACATGGAAAGGAAGAAAAGGGGGAAATTAAGGCCTGCAAAGATTAAAAATACAGAGGTAAAGGTAGTAGGGGACAGCGAGTATAAAGGCACAGAAATGGCTAAGGACAGAAAGCAGAGAAAGAGGAAAAAGCAAAAAAAAAAATACAGAATTTAGATTAAAATCCAGTAGTCCTTAATATACATTCCTCTGTTTTATGAAGTTATTTTGAGAGCTGTTGACCAAGGCTGCCTCTCATGACTTTCTAAGCACTAGTTCTGACAGAAGGCAGGAGTCCATTACTAAAATCATTGTTCCAATAGATAATGCAGTTGTAATTTGGACTTGAGGTCTAAAAATCTGCTAATTATCCAAGGTAGGAAGATAAAGAAACTTTAGCAAGCAGTTATGTTATCAGTTTCTTCTTTCAAAAAAAAAAAAAAAAAATCAGGAATTACATTCTTGAAGTATTCCATTTTTTCAGCTTTTCAGTTAAGCTGATCATTATTTCTGTAATTTTAGCTGCACCTGGATATATGAATTACTTTGCAAACTCTTTACATTGCAAACTAATGCAAAAGAATTCCTAGCATTACTTTATATTACTATTTTTAACCATGTAAAGTACTTAGAACTCTGCATTGAGTGTGAGTTCTTGAATATGGCAGTCTTTTCTCAAATAGCCAAGCAACATTTCTATGAAAAAATGCTTCAGTAATCCTAATTAATTGGATACCTATAGACACAGGTTTTTAAATAATAATACAGTTAATATTGACCCTTGTCAAGAAGAAGCAGCACCAAAATGGAGTTCATAAATTAATATTTCAAAGCAAATTACTGTTATAGTTTTAACATGCCTTTTTGTAGATAATTTAACATACTTGTCTCACCATTCTCATTTTGCAGATGAGAAAAAAAAAAAGGACAGAGATAGCTGACTTAAAAGAATTAATGTTGTGAGTCACTACAGAAAACAAGGGTTTCCAGAATCTTGAAGCTCCACTCCTTTATACTAATTGTATTTCAGACTCAGAAGAAGTAATAAAATCAACTCATATGACTATAAGTTACAAATTTCTAAAATTAAAATGGAAGTAAGTTTTGATTAATTCAAAACTATATTTAAAGAATCAAGTGCATTTCTTCAACCAATCCACACTGAAGTCAGTGAAAACAGCCAACTTCCTTCAGAACATGACTAAGAAAACAGTCAACTCTGTTTAAATCTGATATGAAAATCAATAGCGTCAGCTGAAGAGAGCAGAGACAAACAAATACTTACATCTTATCATCTACTCCCTTCTATAAATTGATGGTAAAATATGGTAGGATGGTAAAATAGATTTTAGCAGTAAACTGCATGAGAGAATGAGGATAAAATATAAAAATGCCTTGGCAGAGGTTTAATATGCACCTAGATATTTGGAAGCGGAAAGGCAGAAGAGTAATTTAGCAAAAATTCTAAATCTAAAATCATCACGTTATCACACCATTTTTGTCTATATGTATACTTTCTTAACAATACAAGTATGGTATTACTCTCAAAAAATTTCATATAATGACTGATGTTACTTTAAAAAATGAGGAATTCAATTATCATTAAGGCTGTTCCATAATTATTTTCTCATAACACGTCTCAAATAGGGACGTTCTTAGTACCTGGAGTTTGATTCTAGGTCCAGGGTTTTCCCCCATTCTCTCTCTCTCTCTTTTTAATTTATTTTATTTTTATTAATGCCTCTACAATTTTCTCTAGAGTGCTGTCACCTTATCTGTTTCTACAGCCAAGTATAGTACAAAACAGATGAGGTAGAAAACTTCTGCACTAAGCTTCTTTCTTCTATTACAAATTAGCCTATAAGGTGATGGCATCTGAGGATAACTTTAAAAAAATATAAGTGATTTCAACATTGAAATACTATGAAATATATTATCACATCAATACAGGAGGATGTCAGTGTAGAACTCTGCAACTTGTCAGGAAATTATTTTGGTTATTTAGCCTACAGTTAAAATGCAAATTTTAAAAACAGTTTGAACGAAAGAGAATGACTCAAAATTCCTAAAGCATACAAGTATTTCTGCAGATTTTCTTAAATGCATATTGTATATTTATTAAATATGTACATGTACATTAACTCTATTGTTTTTAAGGAGTGTATGTAATTTTTAATTATTTCATACCAATAATCTGAGGATGTATTTCAAGTTCATCAAAATAGTTGAGAACACTCTCATCTTCTGTGTTATAGTCTCTGAAAAAACGAAGAGAATCCAGGAACTTGTTCTGAGTGTAATGAGTTCCAGCAACAACACTCTCTGGGAGATTTATTATTCTGTTTTTAAGGAATTCATCAGTTGCAGCCAAAGAAATAACAAATTCTGTGAAGAAGAATATATTTTTCTGAGAATAAATTTCTGTGGCATGTATTATTTTTCCCCTTTATTATCTATTTTACATTAACATAAGTAGATGTAAATTGCATATATCTTTATGCAGAAGTTAATTATGAAATGTCTTATATTCTCCATTTCCACATTTCTGTCAGTATTTACTAAGGCAAGATCTGTTTGAAAAGGAGCTGCAGGTCCCAATTTCACCAAATTCTTTCATAGCAGTAGTGGTGCTAGCACTTCTTTAGTGCAGCCAAAGCAGCAAGTGACACTGGAAAATTAACAACTTGTTTATCAAAAATTGGATTACACTGTATTGTGATTTTTAATCTCATAAACAAAGGTATCTCTGTTGAATTAAAGTAAATTCAAATAAATTCAATTGTCGATAGTGTGCCTTAAGCACCCTATGCCACATACCATAAAACTTGGCATCAGTTATATTTGTAGTATGATGTAACATACTGTAGTATGGAGTAGTATTTGTAGTATGAAGGAACATACTTGTAGTATGAAGGAACATTCCTGTAGTAGGAACAACAGAAAGCTTCCAAGGATACACAAAAATTTTTTATCTCCCTACTATACTTTAGAAGTCTTCTTATATTTACAGTTTCATTATGCTTAATCTTGCTCTGTTTTATCAGTTTGGAAATCAAAAGAATTTGTGCTTTGTGAAATAGTAATTCATATATTTTTGTAACAATATCTTCCATGTATTTCTGTCTAATATACTAGTGAATATAATAATACTGACATCTTTTTATTTAATTGTGGAAAAAAACCCAGGAAATCATTCTTCTGACATCCGTGGGAAACTTACAGACTTGGTCAGAGACAGCGTTTGTCCCCCCAAACTGACTACTCCCTCCCCTCAAAAAAAAAAAAAAAAAAAAAAAAAAAAAAAAAAAAAGGACATCTTTCAAGATATCACAGCAAGCAGTACAAGGAACTCTACAAAGGGCTAATGATAAACATGTCTTTTTAATATGCCAAGTTTAGGCACTCATGTTTATTCCATTAATAGCTGCAGTAATCACAAAAAAAGGCAGCACTGGTTTTGTTACAAGCCAGCATTTGATGTGGCATTTTAACAAAAAAAAAAAAAAAGGGAAAAAAAAACAACCCCAAGTCCTCCTTTTGACTAATTGTTCACTTCTAAATAAACGGGCAGCAGCATAACATGAATTAGATATTTCCTTTATGTTAATTAAAATGTGAACAGTGGCATTTCATACTTCTTATCAGGAGTAGCAATACTCTGAAGTCTTCTCTGTTTATAAAAACATCAAACTTACCAGGTGTGATTAACTTATCATATTTGTACATTTTGCCTTTAATTTCTTCTTCCTCATCTTCATCTTCCACTAAAACAAAAGTAGGAACAAACCGACATTGTCATTTTAATCAACAATATCATTGCATTTGCTAAAAAGGTACCTAGTATGAACATAATTTTGTATCTGTGCAAATTTTACTAATGTTTTGGTAACAAAGCTAGACCCTGCCTTAGAGAGGTCATTAACATTGCCAGTCACCACAAAATTCTCCTATGGGACACTAATAGTTATTTACCTCTACAGAAGTATACAAATACATATGCAATTTAAAAATGGGTCCATACCACTGTCCTGACCCTGATCCCCCTTCCTGGATATTTTTCTTAAAGAGTGAATCAGGGTTCTGAACACAGCTTACAGAAATATAGTTAAATGATTTCTGTCTTCAAGTGATCAGCTCTTCTCCAGCTGAGTGTCAACCAACTCAGCTACCTGACGAGCATCAGCTGAACATGGTAATTTACAATGTGCCTTACTAAGATAATTGGGAGGGATGTTTGTTTCTTTATCAGCTCACCCTGTTATTTACACAGGGAGATGACACTTGGTCCTAATGCATAGACAGGCAGTGCTTGCTCAGAGCGTGAAGATGAATGTACTGACTGTATGTTGCAGAGCTCCACTGAACTCCTGTCCTCTGAAGCCAAGATGCCCACATAGACACCCACACGGACATACCCACATAGACTGTGGATTGGCTATTGCCTCAGACCCCTTGTTAACCAGTCCTTGAATATTATGAACACAATCTGCCTTAGAAGCATGCTTAGGTGAAGCAGTCCAGCACAAAAGAATACAGTGTCTTCCATATCCATACATTTGCTTATTACTATGCCAGCAAAGATAGCCTGAAAAATATATTTCTTAACTGAAAAAACAGAAAAACTGGTTGCAATCCTTTTGAAATTTTGAGTGGCCTGTGAGAACGAGAATTTAGTGTGTCCTGCACAGCAATCATTGCAGTGTTCATACACAACGAATATGGCAACGAGAAATATAATGATAATAACAACATTAACAGTAGTAAAAACAAGACCAGCCGTACTTACAATTAAAAAGTTCTTTTGCCTGATCGTAGGTTTCTGGGAATCCATCCAAAACATACCCCTGATTCCTACAAGGCATAGTTTTAAGCTTATCTTTTGTGAATTTAATAATGTATTGGCCTTGTATTTGATCTAAAAGACAAAGACAGTTAATAGGTTTATAGAATAGAGATATCTGAAATTATGTCATTAACATTTTCATTAATTTATCCAAGAAGTTTTTATTTAGACTCTAAAAATAATTATACAGTTTGAATAACTGTTTTTCATGTTGCTAGAAATCTATGTAATGTGTAGCAAGTAAATAAATTTATTAGAGTTTAGAAAGCTATAAACATTAGAACTCTAAGGATACTAAAAGGCGAAGTGAGTATGTAGAATAATGCTATAGGGTCCCAAGCATTTTTATTTTTTTTCAGATTTTAACAGAAATAGGAAAGAAGCAAATGCTTTATACATATATATAAATGTGACAAAACACGTGACAAAGGAAAATTCTATATCTACCACAAGCAATAAGACTTAAAAATAGCCTTGCCATACAAATGTGAAATGGGAACTATGGGTTTCACTTTCAGACCAAGGTAAGAGGTGGTCTATTAATCTGTCGTACATTGTTGAGCAAATGTGTGACCAAAAAAAGCTTGTTTTGCCCTGATTTCCTCCTCTGGTAACCACTGACTACAATTTCCTACTTTATTATTCTTCAGCTTTTAAAGTCTTAATAAATATTTATAAAAAATGTGATCATCCAACCATTTCACAATTTTAAAAGACATCAGTATTTTAAACAATAAAGCAAGACATGCAAAAGAGATGTTGTCATAGATCTCATTCCTGAAATCTTTGGATGAGCTACAGCTACACTTTTGCAGATATATCTGATTCTGATCAGGTAAAACTGTAGTGATAGAATGCATTTTAAGAAATATCTGGGCAGAGGGGGTATCCCTCAATTAAAATGTTAAGACTAAGTTAAAAACCTGTTGACTTTGGTTCATACATGGACGATAACTAGTACTTTTGAGTAATGGCAACCTTATGGCACTTTTTCAATATTTAGACTTTACAAATAGACAAATGAAACATTTACCATTAAAAATCACCACAGTAAATATGTAGCTTTTAGCAGCTGAATTAAAATATTTCTTTTACAGGTACAGCCACACATATTTCAATCTAATTGTGTAATTTCACAATTGCATTTGTTTTTTTTTTAATTACATTTAAATACAAAGTGACAAGGCATAATTCTTATTTTTAAAAGTATCTACAAGATCCAAAGGACAAATTCGTTGCATTATTTGCTATTTGTATAGGGTTGCACTAGTTACCTAAATCCCATTTTATCACTTGGTGTTTCCTACTTCCATTTTGCTCCATGCTTTTTTTGATTTCATCTAATAACTCTCGTGCTTCCTCTATATTTTCACTCTCATCTTCATCATCTTCTCCCTCTTCTATATCATCCGCTTCCACTTCTTTTGGAGCCACGATTTTCTCCTAAAGACAACAATATGAACAGACTCAGAATACTATGCTAAATTTCTGTTTATACACAGATATAATAAAAGGATGACTCCTCTCCTCCTTCTCCCTCCTACCTGCCCCCAGAAAAATCCCATTCCATTCAACATCTTACTTTCAAATATGTTTCTGTACAATAAGGTAACGAGCAACCTGCAGTCACCAAAAAGACCTGTGAATCCCCCAAAGGTGATAAAATGTCAAAAAGTCCTTTCTATTTTGAAGTAGATTACTAAAAAAACTATTCAGTTTTTTTTTACATCAGAAAAAAAAAATAAAAACAATAAAATAACAACAATACTGAAATCAGTTATCAACACACCAGATTTGCTATTGTTTCAGAAATCACATCTTTTATTTTAATGTGATGTAGCTTGTAGTGCCTGCAGAGATTTTCAGCAATGCTGGATTTTCCGACTCCAGGAGGACCATGAACATAAATTTTGAGAGGCTGAAAAAGAAAGATAAAAATGTTACATTGTTCAAACAAGATTGATGGTTTTATTTAAAAAGAACTTTTTTCATATAATTACCTTTAATAATTATTCTTAAATAATTAAGTTGAAATACATTTTAGTTTATTTTACACTAATTATTTATCATCTCCTTAAATATCTCCTATATCTTCCACTGACTTTGGAATAAATAACTGTGTTATTTGGTAACACAGTTATTTAATCAAATAACACAGTTATGTAGGATGCAGTAAATTTTGGAATGAAGTGGTAGATATTTTACTATCCAAATGCAATGACTGCATTTCCCAACTCAGGTAGAGTTGCAGTCATCACGGTGGTTGTTTTAAGTTTAAAAATTTTACAAAGTAAATAGTTAACAAAGATTCAGCCTGCTATCCTGATAAAAGGTGAATAACTTTAACCACTACGTATACATTTAGCAAACAGCATACAGCAACTCAAAACCATACATGATAAACTTGCAGTCCTAATTCAGGAAGTGCAAACTCCTGAAATTTTGACAGAGCAGTGGTCTAGGAAAGAGGGGTCTAGCTGTTTTTCTGTCTCGTACTCGGGATGCGTATATTTTGTGTTGGATATTTTTGAATTACACACATACGCACATGCACACACAGATACAGCAGTTTAACCCAGTCTTAGACCTGAAAATCTTTTCTGATGTATGCTAGTACTTTCAATGAACTACTTTCACCAACAATATAAGTGTGTTTTGTTTTACATCTCCTGAACCCCATAAAATCTTAGTAGTATTTAGACGGCTTTATCACACTGAAGACAAACAATAGGTATGTGACTACTAGCATTTTTCTGTGCCTTCACATAACTACTTCTACACAGATGGAAATTCTTTCAGATAACAGAAAACAGCAAAAATGTTCAGCAAATTACAAAACGGAGGGAGCTAAAGTGACAGTTATATGGCAGTTGGATATTTTCATTCACTAGGCATAACAAGGGGGAACAAAATACTCTCTTAACTACCAAATCTCTTGTTAAAATAAATATATAAGCCTAAATAATAAAAAAAAAATGTACTTATTGCATTTTTAAAACAAGGTATACCAGGCATGTCATATATATTGCATAAAGCAGCTAGTTCTAGAGTAGCAGCTTCTCCATCAGGAAGCTTATTTTCACTTACAGGGTTTCACTTTTTGGCCAAACAGAAAGAAAACTGTAGCTGATTTTACGGTTAACTAGTACTCTCTACAAATTTCAATTTAATTTCCAGTTTATATGTCCACTTACTTTGCTTCTCTATCAGTATTCCAAGTGTTTTCTCTTAAAGAAATAGAAATATGTGTTTATATAATCACTTCTATTTGAAAAAGGAACACTTTAAAAATAGTATATCTCAAAGCATTACCAGCAATCCTCGACTTTCCTTGTATTCTTTGATGATTTCTTCAATGTTCTCCACCAGTCCTGTCTGAGCAACCCACTTAATGTTGAAATTGTCTTTCAGAAAAATAGCCTCCATTCGTAGGTTCACAAACAACATATCCAAATGTGATTGCTGAGGAAGCAAAAGCACATTTTGTTTTACAGACCTTAGCTATATACGTTCAAAGTGCAAAGTTGATCATCTTAAACTAAAGACTGGGATGAAATTAAGTTTTTTTTTTTTTTAATTTTAATTTAAAGAGCTTTCAATATGAGTTTATATTTAAGTATTCTCATCAACTGCTGGGATAGTACGACACAATTATTTTGCACTATACAGAGACTCCATGTGATTACAGGAAATAATCTTTTTCATAAATCTATCAAATGTCATCTTAAAACGATTGGGGCTTTCTTTTTTGTTGGAGGAGTTGGTGTTTCTTTGTTTGTTTGTTTGTCCCTCCTGTTGCTCCTGTACAATTTATTTCAGCTAAATACAGGAATATAACATAATTGACATGTGCTGTGTTCATCAGCTTTAGTAGAACCTCATTATTGACATTTTCTTAGTTTTTATGATTTTGTGTTGGTTTTGTAAGGGTTCCTATATGCTTAATGCAGCATTGACATCAGTGTTTCTCTGCTTTTCAAAATCATGCTGTAACTCCACAGAATTATGTTTTAGGTTGGTTAAACTTTCAGTTTATTTATTTTGTAAATTTAAAATTCTTTTTTTAGTCATGTTTTAGGGTTATAGTTTTGTAATGAAATAAATAAGCAAATGATACTTTCATAATGCTATACTTTATGTTTATATCCCTTTCTTAAGTAATAAAAGAAATACAAACTGTTAACTCTTTGATCAGGAACGCATTTTCTCTTGGAATTATCTCAATTTTTCCAGGTCCAAGATTTCTGCTGATACACTAGAAAAAAAAAGTATAATACATATGTGAATTCAGATTCTTTGAAAAGAGTAAACAGGATTTCTGAGGATAATATTGGCTTTTAGACTTTATTTTACACATGGAAAATCAGTATACTGATTTGAAATAACAACATTATGATGTTAACTTTAATATTAGTTTTAAATATCTCTCTCTCTTTTGCTGTATATTGGTCCCTCTGTACTAAAAACCCGCCGTGTTCCAAAGGTCTTATATCTTTGTATTACTTCCTACTGCTAAGATCTAATCGTATTTTATTTCCCAGGACTTCCATTTCAGATTCTTAAAATGTTTAGTTCTGTGGAGAATCAGGAAAGAACAATACTAATAGCTCTCCATATTAATTTGCATCCTTGCATCTGCAGATAGATAAGTTGTTGTTAGTTATTCTTACAGCCTTTTAACAATAGCTTAAAACAAAACAAAACCTAACAAAAAAGATTTGATTTCATAAAAATGTAAGAACGGCTTTATGGGACCTCATCAAATCTATATATATTCCAGTGTTCTGTCTTCAGTAGTGGTCATTAGTGGATGCTTAAATAAAAGTAAGAACACAAAAAAAATACACATGATACCTCCTTCTAATACTCTCCTAGCCTTTAGCCATTTTTCATCTCAGAAAATTCCTAAATTAGAAATGGCTTGTATGTATTTGGTAACTTTAATGAAATTTCTCTACTGTGTCCTTCCTCAGCCTTCCCCTGGGCCGGGATAGGTCCCATTAAGGTTGTTCGCTGCTGAACTCTCTACTGGCAATGTCCATATTTGCTGGTCAGGTCAAAGAGCTTCCGTAGGTTTCCAAAGATGGTTTTTCTTCAACAAAAGCCACATTGACTCTTCCCAGATAGATCATATCTATCCTTTAACACATTTATTTATTAGCTTCTAATAACATACCTTGTTATTGGCCAATGGTGTTATGCATACTGACCTGCAATTCCCCAAACCTTTCTTTTTATATTAGCATTGCTTTTATCATGCAGCAGTCTTCAAGTGCCAGGACAATGCTAAGCAGGAGCTTGTACATGTGAACTATCAACTAAATTATTTTATTCTTGAGTTATTTCTCAACTCTGATGAATACCATGAGATTCTAGTGATTTGTTAGTATTCATTTTTTAAATTCGTTCTATAACCTTTTTATAGTCTTTTGTTACAGATTTATACAGTTTTATACTGATTTAATGAGTCATCCACAAACAGATCCTGAAATATTAAGATGTTTCCAAAGCATTATCCACACACACTAATACAAAGTATCTCTACTTCTTGTCTTCTTTAAGTGCTGCTTTTATACTATAACCATCTATTGGGCAAATAGATTTACTGGCAGCCTTTTTGTTCCTTAAGTGTTTGAAGACAGACTATTCATTTTGATTTTTTTTTATTTTAACAGTTCATCTTCATCTTTTTTTTTTCCTGATTTATTGTGGTTCCTACACATATTCTGCCGTATTTCCTTTATCAGTACATAACAACAAATTTAAAAGGCTGCCACCTTCTTTCATTCAGTCTACAATTGAACCATGGCAATTTTTACTTTCTCAGGCTTTTCGTTAGGAGTAGCATGCCATGTCCGTACACTTTCACGCAAACTTTCAATGCATCCTTTTCTAAGGATGTAATACTTTTAACCTCTTTATGCTCATTTTTATGCAACAGATACATTTGTGTGTGTGTGTGTGTGTGTGTGTGTGTGTGTGCTTATAATTGACCACAACCACTGAATGCTTTGACCTTTATTTCCTTCAAATGAATTTGACTAATTGCCTTATGTTCACTTAGCAAATTGCAAGATGTTTTGCTTTTACAAGCATCTTGTAATAAAGTTTAGAAATAATCTCAACATCTTCCTACTAAATTAAGGGAAAAGCATTTTAAATAATCATCTAATGGCAGAACTGCAAAATTCAGATCAATACCTAATTCAGCACAGCTTTCTTAGGTAACTCTTCTACTGCAGTTGCTGACTTTTGCCAAAGTCAGCTTTGCAGAACCAGCTGGACTTGGTAATGCATTTTGTTTAAAGGACAGAAGAGTCTTACAGAATTGCAAGGTAATTTTTATATCATTTGTTATACAAGATAATTCAGGAAGACCCAGAGACATCTACTTCAGTGAAATTTAAAGCTTTCAAAACCTTAAAAATATCTGATAAAAGAATTAATTTTCTTACCTTTATTAATTCTTTAAGAGTATGCATAGATTCATCTACTGCAACTATGTAGTGAGTCTTAGGCTTATGGTCTGCTATATTTTGTAATATCCTAAAATATGGCAAGTACAGTTAAAGTAATAATAGTTATGGAAACAGATTTGCAGACTTGGCTTTCATCATTAAAAACATTTTAGGAACAGTTCAAAGACAAAGGATACACAGAGTCTTGGAGAACAGGACAATTTTGTATATATTGTCCCTCATGAAAAGCAAAGCTAGATAATCTATGTGGCCGAATATCCCAAGAACAAAAGGTCACGTCTCTAGAAAATATTAATTAATCTACAGTACAGCCCAAGATCCACCCCTGAGCCAGCTGACTGATACTACGTCCTAGTTTCAGGATTGCTAATAATTTCTTAAAGGCATGGCACTCGTGTGAGTCAGATAAAATTTCCAGAAGGCCTACCTAATACTAAAGAAGCTAAAATCTCTGTTTGACTCAATCAGAAGAGACAACTAGTTTTGTTAAAACCCCCAAATCTAAAAGTCTCCATACTCTCCCGGCACATTTAGTTACTGAGCTAGGAGTTGATCATTTTCTTCAGGATCATTCATTTTTCACGCATTTTTCATTATCTACTTACGCTGCTAAATCAAGAACATGAATAGTTGGAATAAAATTGTTTCCATTTCCAAAAACAGGTATTGTAGGAGCCTCACTAAGCCAAGCCATCTGAAAATACAAATGGGGAGTGAAATGAGAAGGAAAAGATTATTTTTAACCAGAGATGGGGAAAAAAAAAAGGATTATTTGTGTGCTTGGCCTTGAAAAGGTTATTTTTAGTACTTTGTATTCCAAATAAAAAAAGATTGGAAAAAAAGAATACAATATTGAAAATAAAAACATTTTTCCCCCCCAATTCCTGCAGTCTCTTCACCTAGCAGACATATTCTCACCACACAATGCATACTGGGATATTGTTCAAAAAGTAGGAAAAAGAGAAGAAGATCAGGAAAAAAAATAAAGGAAATAACTTTCACTGTAGCCAGAACAATTTCAAAGGGAACAAATTATCTGTTCTGTACACAGAAGCATTAAGTTTATTATACCAAAGCTATTAGAAATGCATTCCATCCCACTGCAGTTTACACTTAAATTAACCTTCAAAATTCTCTTGGATGACTACCTTGAAAAAGTAATGCAAGATTCCTTCACCAGCTCCATACTGCAGTCCTGAAGCAACAACATAAGTCGTGAATTTTTGTTTGTTCTGTGAAATAAAATCAACAAGAACATTCTTATAAAAATACGGTATTGTAAGTGGGGCTGTGCCTTACCCTGAAACTTCAGTATTCAAGTACTATAGAGGAAGTGCTTAGATTATATCACTAGGGATTGGAGCAAGATAATTTTTTAACATAACTTTCAGTTATATGTCATACTGCTAATATTTCCTCAAAAATTGAGTTGCAATCAGAACTAATCTGTTTAAATTTGAACTGAGATTCTAAAAAAAAGAGTTGAGAAATTGGAGGTACGTAATTCAAAAGGAGTGTACAGGATAACTTATGCTTCAGCATTCTGGTTTCAGGGAAAAAAAATTCTGAAAACTCTTGAAGCTTTTCTTTACTAGCATTATATTTATATTTGACTTTCTGAAGAGGTGGGAAATAATGATTCAGTAAAGAATAATCACTTTGAAGTGGGGTTGTTTTAAATTAGGGCCAACCATACTGAGATATTAATTAATATTACAAATTCAAATTCATTACATACAAATTCATTAAATAATTTTAATGTTGTAAAGATCCTACTTATTATCTTATCTAGATAACACTAATTAACCTGCATCTACCACCATAGCCAGTAAATGCTCAGATTTGATATCTACATTTCGTGGGTAAAAAAACAAACAAACAAAAATTCCCATATCTTTTGATATCATCTTTAAAGGGAAATAAATCAGACAGCCAATCTTTCATTACAGAAGCAAAGCAACATATGAAGGGATGCCATATGAAGGGATATGCAGCAATGTGTTTGTATCTGGGTCTGTATTTTTATGTATCTATCTACAAAATTAAACGTCGTAATAAAAACTGTATTTCAACTCAGTTGAATGCAACAGCTTTGTAATAATTATATGAAACAGATTAAAATCACAATAGACCACAGATAGCAAAAGAGTTCCTAGATTTAGATTGCTCAGTTAGTATTATGGCAGAAAGAAGCTATTTGTACCCAAAGAGCAACTCCGAGTTTTGTTCTGAACCATAAAGGAAGTGTGCTGTAAGGTTCCTGATATTCTGCTGGAAGGAAAAAGGTTCCTTTTGTGAAAGCACAGGAGAGGCCATTAGCCTCTAAAGAAGAAGTAACGAGCAGGATTTTCCTAGCATCTGTCTCTGCAGTAACCTCGTCTGGCCATTTGTGAAATACAAACTGGTCTGGCACCCTCTGCTATAACTCTCTGAAATACAAACTTCCAGCATATATCCAGATCATTGGTGAAGACCTTCAAGTTGTGTAATATTCATTAAAGCCACTAGATGTCACATTCTAGCCATTATAATCAGTAGTGGGATGTTCTGATTTGTTTTGTTTTGGGTTTAGGGTTTTTTGTGGGTGTGGATTTTTTGTTTGTTTATTGTAATCCAGAAATCTTCAATTAGCAATGAAGCAGGGTAACAATGATTTGCTGAAAACAAATTCTTATGAGACTTCCTTTTCCAAAGCACTTCCAGGAACAAATCAGGGACCAGGGTACCCATTGATACAAGCCCTGAAGAAAAAAGTGGTCTACCTGGAAGGACCACAAGAGGCATATTTTCAAAATATTCAGGTGGCAGTGCTTAGTGGAACAATCTGTAGCGGTACACTGTCATCTAAACTGACGTGCAGCATTGCAAACATATAAAAGCTAATTGTATTATTAGCTTGGTTATGTGGTGATTCAGCACATAAGAATACTCAAACATAATTGAGCCAATAGTTCATCTATGTGGTGTTGCTGGCAGGACTTATTATCAAGTTCTGTTGCAATTTTCATGTTTCTAATATCACACGTATAAGAGTTATACCATAATCTTAGGCATTTATGTTAGTGCAGGAAACATAGCAGTCATTTACCACTCTATTTTTTTTTCCAGTCTGTAATACGAATTTTGCTGGTGTTCTGTACTGCTAAACCCATGTAAGAGGAGAAAACAATTTCTGATGCTCTTTTCTCAGCAGAGTGTAAAAAAATGAACATTTTGTATATTAAATTCAAGGTAAAAATTGTTCTTTTTTTTTATTTTCCTGCATAATTAGTCATATAAATTTCTGTTATGGAGGCTGAATTAATTAATTTTCAGTTTTCAGCTACACCTCACTATGGAAAACTGCTAGCACAAAGAGAGTAATCAAATGACTTCATCACTCAGGATTCTTTCTTGTCTTCCAGTTCTCCCTCCCAGCCTCCACAGATTCTAGAGACAAATGTCAATTTCCTCCAGCCAGGAAGCAAGATCTGAGCCACCGCTGTTATTTATATGATAACAGCTCCCAAAAGAGATCTGTTCTCTAAGAAGATTAGTAGTCTAATCAGGCAGAGACAAGTGAAGGTGAAGGAAATGAATATAAATACATATAAACTAATGAATATAAAACACATACAAAGAGATAATATTTGCTGTAGGTATTCTGGGTCAGCTCTTTGTCCACAATTTTAAAATGAATTACAAGAGTGGATTAAAACCAACAAGCTTTTTTACTCCATGTGCTTGGTCTGTCCAGGAACATGCTAGATGGGGTTCAAATTACTAAAGTATTTACCAAAACATCTTCTAAGCATTTCAGTGAGACAACATAACATGCTAATATTTCAAGAGAGATGCTACTTTCGTGTAAAACTATGATTATATCCCTTCTACCTTCTTTCATCTACCTTTCCTTTACCTTCTTCCAGCCTTGAGCCTCCTTTCCCCAAAAAGGCTCCAACTTTGATTCTCTCTGAAACAGCTACTGAAACAAGTGGGTTTAATTACCAACTAAGGAAAAAAGACAGAATTTGGGAGGTAGAGATTTGTATTATATAGACACATATTTCAGAAGAGATTACTGCCTTCTTTGTACTTGATATTAATAACAGGTGGTATTTGCATTTATCATAGCTTCATTTTTTAAAAACTACTGGTAACTTCTGTGATTAAGATAATGTACAAAGTAAAAAGACCCAACAATCTATACTTAAACAAATTATTTACATACATTTTTTCCAAGTTTGAGAACAAGCTTTTCAGCATTTATGTGATCGGTAAAGTTAGGATGAGATTTTCTTCTGCGATAATCTTCATCAGTAAAAACAATTTCTAAATCCTCCTACGATGGAAAAACATGAATGTTATACATCCCTTAAACAACATTTGTAAAGGCCAAAATTGTTTAAAAGAAGTGTTTTTATTTGATATTCTTAATACTTCAGACATTTTGAATATATCAATATTTTGATATTTACAAACTTTTCATGTACATTTATATTTTAAAATATATGGAAGTCTATCACTACATATAGCATTATATAAACATGAAAATTTATATAATGAAAACATTATACAAACATGAAACCAGCCGCAGATAACATTTTCATGCAAAATTTATGTAAGACTAAATTCAGGAACTATAATAACATGCTACAAAATGTACCACATGATTCTTGATGATAATCCCACAGCGATATATGCAAATATATGCATTTATTCACATATAAACTTGTTAAAGTATGTATTTCACTAAAAATATATTAAGTTAGAAAGACAGCATATATTTTGGTTAGCGTAGGCGTCACCTCTTGCCAAACAGCACCTGATTTTTGCACATAAGTCTCCCCACTCTTTATAGTCCAGTGCCTGAAGTACTCTGTCTAGTGGAGTAGAGTAAATTTAACAATTTGGGCAGCAAGCAGTGGTTCAGGTGCAAGGATGACAAGAAAAAGACTTGCTGAACCAAATTTACTAGTATTGAGAAGAATACTGAAACAGTTTAATTGTATACATTTAATAGAAAGCGTTCAGTGAAAATGAAGGGGATTTTTTATTGCTTACTGGGTCAAGGGGTTTGCTTTTAGCCCAGGTCATTACTGTTGAAATGAGAATGAATATCTTCAGTGTCTCAAAATGCTGCATCTCTGTACGTAGTGCTGTTTAATAATAAAAAGGGATATCCTTATTGTAAACTGTATTTCTTAAACAGCTTTTTTTGCTTTTATACAAAAGCCCTGTATAAGTGGCTATGTTATAATGTTCTACACTATATTCACTTTCACACCTTCTTTGGCTTAGTACAAAATACATGTAATAATTAAGCAAATAATAATATGTCAAAAAAGACTTACATTAACATGAGAGGAAGAAAAGAAAATCAGCTATACCAGGAAACGATTAATTTTTACTGACTACTAAGATACTGCAAGAAAAATTTCCTTCTCTCTATCGAAACAGAATAATCCACAGAACTGTAGAAAACTCTTCTTATTTTAGGATAGAGTAAAATAATTAAATGTAGTTTATAGTTTGTTGATTCCCCTAGAACTTATGACGCTATGAATACAAGAGTATAATTCAGTCTATCATATATATATATATACTTTTATATATGTATACGTATGGCACCAACTTTCCATTCAGCTGATGGCTGTACTAACCAGAGGCAGCCCATGTTGCTTCTTCAATTTGCTTTGCATCCTCAGTGATATTATATAAAATGATGTCGCACTCAAGCAAGTAACTCAAAAGTTCATCTCGAGAGGAGATCTGTGGAAAAAAAAAAGTTAGAAACCTTCATTAAAAGGAGAAAAGAAAGAAAAAGAAAGGAAGAAAGCAAGAAAGGGAGGAAGGAAGAAAGGAAGAAAGAGAAAGAAAGGAAATGGATACAAAACTTTTTTTTTTAAATTAAACTTGCTGATAGAATGTAGTTTTCCCACACATAGACTTCTGAAGAGGATGTTAGAATAATTCATAAGACTACAAGACTGATATCGAACTTTGTCAGTCATATAAAAGTAAGGATGATGCATAAGTTAAATATGGAGACATCCAATCTACAACATACATTAATGTGGTTTTAAAAGACATAAAATTTTAAGTGGAATTTTAGGATTTATATCTTCAGTGCAATTGTATCAAAAAGATATCTTTTTTTTTCCAGTATTTTTAACATTGATCATCTGGCAGAAGAGTGAAGGTCAGAAAAATGTCAGCTTATTTGCAAAATAAAAAATAATCTCATTCAACAGAAATGATAGCGTGCTGTATGTATCACTCCAAGAGACAGTTTGCATGAGAGCAGCAACAAAGAATAAATATCACTACCCGTAATTTTCTGATTGAACAGTTCAGCTATATGGACGTTCCTGTCAGAACTTTCAAATGTTTGAAGAGATTCTAGACAATCAATGTGAGACACTTAAAGGCACTCTTACTGTTAGAAAACCTTAAGCAACGACATTCTTAAAAGTGAGCCTCCTCTAGTTAGCTGAGCTTTGAACATACCTTGCACAAAGATGTAGGAATTCAGAACAATTAGTAATTAGTGAAAAGTAGTGATTTCAGTGGATAGTTAGAAAGGGTAGATCCTGAATTTGGTTCAAACACCAATATGCTTAAAATGGTGCTAAAATACATAGGAGAGCTGTGAGAGATACCTGATGCTGATGTGTTTTTTTTTTCAGGTAGAAAGATAACAGGCTTGTGGCTCATGGGGTAGACTATGTTCTGTCCAAAGTGGTCAAATTTTTATGTATGTAAGTCTCCTAATTGTAACATTTGCTGGATCAGATCCAACAGGGAGTGGATGACTACGTAGGAAGCAGAGGTAATAAAATATGAGCATAAAACTTCCAGCAGCAACAAGAGACCTTTAACATGGGTCATTTTAAAAGACTCATGGTATTTCTGGTCTTGTCTGATGGTGACCTGAGATAACAAGACTACTACTCACTTCATAGGTTTCCACTGCAAAAGATGGTTTATTGCCCTCTGCTTTGGAAAGAGTTCCCACCACTTGGTAGACTCCCTCCTTGGGCTTGTGGCCTCCTTTCAAGTTAGGAACTTCAGTATCTGACGCATTTTCCTCCTCTTCCTCCTCCTCTCCGACTTCCTCCAGCGAGGCCCCAACAACACACTTGGACAAATACTGCAACACACACAAGACGCCGAGTCGAGCATGGCCTCCCTCGGCCCGGTCCCAGGATAGCATGGATGCCCCTCCAGACTTCAGGGACTTGTGCCCTGAAAGCCGCAGCCATCCCTGCTCCCAGCCGCTGCCAGGGCCTCGTCCGCAAGGACTGTCTGGCGCCCCATGGCCTCCCTGCTCCCACAGGGCCCCCGATGCCCTCCCGCCCTCATCGGTGGCCCCCGAGTTGTGCCGGGGGCACTGCAGCCACCTCGCCGACGCTGCGGCCGCAGTAGGAGTCCAGGTGGTTGAGGAAGATGCGCTGGCTGCGCACGGGAGCCGCCGCCGCCGCCTCCGCCATGGCCCGGGGACGCCGCCGTCGCTAAGCGACCGCGCAGGCCCAGCTCCACCCGGGCGCTCCAGCCCTGGCCACGGGCCGCTTCGTCCCCCTCCTCCTCCCCTCCTCGAGGCAAAGGCAGGAGAGCTGCGGCCTGCAGCACAACCGCGGGCTGCGGGCCCCTCTCCCAGGGCTCAGGGCAGAGGAGCCTTACTGCAGTTATGGGGTCCGCCTCTCCTCGCTTACTGACCTTACGGGGGGGCGGGAGGGGAGGGGGAAGAGGGGTTCGCTGAAGCAAAGATTTTGCCAACAAGGTGGTTTTGATTAGTTTTCCAAGGCTCAGGAAGGGCACAGACCACCAAAAAGCATGTAGTACACTCCTTCTTCTACGAGCCCTTTCTGTAGGGCTCGTCCCTAAAGGAGGAAACTTTGTTCCCAACTTTGAGGCAGAGAGGTGACCTGGGCCTACCTTCACCTGGGCAGTGCTAAACGCATCATCCTAAGCGGCCTTGGCAGAGAGCATCTCAGAAGGGAAGCAGCCCTTTAGGTAATCCATCGCCCTTGTTAAAAAGTCTATGTCAGATACCATGCTTTGATTTTTCTTTCTAGTAGTGCATAATCTTGCCCACAGGAAACGTGGAATTTATAGATTAACAGTTGAATGAGGTGGGGCTGCCAGTTCAGATCATGAAAACAAATAACTGCCTAAGGAGACCTACAGAATAGGGCTGTTGTCAGCACTTTGAAGAAGCTCCATAGAGGCACCTATTCCATGTATAGAAATTGTGTTTTCTTCAGATTAGTAAACCCAGAATAAGAAATCGTGGGATGACGTCGCTTTATTGCTTTTGAGCGAGTTGCAGTGCAGTGTATTAAAACAAACAACAGAAGTTTCTCCTAACACTTACAAAACACATGCTTTGAAATTATCTCTCAGATGTCCATAACAAGCACTTGAAATGACACAGCATTATAGAAGTGTCTCAAAAAAAAAAAAAAAAAACACCACTAGCAGGACATCTTTACCTTGGTTATTTTCCCCATCTAACATTTCCTCTCCTATTTCTTCTTTACAATACCTGTTGTTTTTTCTTCTGTTCTTTTCTTCCCCCCACCACGCACTGCAATTTCAGTAATTGTGAATTTGCAGCCAAAGATGCTTTCAAATCAAAACTGTGTTTATGGAAACATAGACCTTGGTTTGTTCCAGTCCTCTCCCCCCAATAAAACTACAACACACTGTGGCATTTATTTAATGCTTTAGTCATTGAAAATTAACAAATAAATAGTTGCAAGGGAACATATTCAAATATAAAGCCAGTAAAGTACATTCTCCTCACAGAGGACTAACCATGTGCCACAGAGCGGTGTGCAAAAGAGAGCCTACAAACAGTTTTTAGAGCATGAAAGCACACTCTAGGACAGGAGTGCCAGGAATGTCAACCTAAAAAGATAATGAAGTATTAAATTAAGCTCTAGAAAACAGAAGTTTTGACTATAAATTGTCTTGTCAGTCACAGTTATATAATATCACTATGCAAAATCTATTATAAATACTCTCATAGACTTCTCCAATTAATATTACCAATCCTCAGCTGCTGTAAATCAATGTGGATAATTATCTATGTAAATCATTAGCTCTAATAGTCTGAAGTCAGTGGAATTTGCAAGTTTACAACAACTAATAATCCATCTCTAGGCACATATCCAGAGATCTAAGAGCAGGGAATAAAAGCAGGATTATTAAAATAAAGATGCACAAATACTGAGTAATAAAAGAATACAAAATGTATGATCATCACAGAACTTTAAATTTTTTTTTCAATAGCACTAATATTCCTAACCAATTGTAACTTTTAAAATGTCTGCCATTCAATACACAGTTGAAAACCTGAAGAAGAACAATAGATTTATAAAGATATTAGTACCAACTTTTAAGTAGAAAATACAAGTTACATCTTCCAGTTTGGTATAAGTCATATAAATTTCATATACAGCCTTTGGTTGCAAACTAATACAATGCAATTAATATTACAGTGTTTATTCAGTATTCATCAAAAGAGGATTTGATAGAGGTACTAAAGTACTGTATTATAGAAAGCAAAGGCTGAAGCAAAAATACTCTAGGGTATATCCTGCATATCAGGTAAACACATTCAGCATAGTAAACAGGCCAGAGTGGAGCCTCCCAACAGCTACAATATAGCATGCGTACATATGTATACATATACATGTATCATCTTGATAAAAGTGTAGCCCCTTACACCCTAATTTACTTCTGTGCTTAGCTCATTTGCAGTTGAGACAATACATTCATATATTAACAGTACATCCCGTTACTATTATAGTTTGCTGAAGATGTCACAGACAAGGACAGATCAAGTAAGACTTGTTTTTAACTCACTGTCACTATATATATGCAATGCTCAAGCGTTTGAGAGCCATCTTCCTCATTGAAGCAAAAAAAATTCTGATTTAAGCACAGCAAAACAAGCTGAACCTCTATTCTGTGCAAAACAGTAGTTCCCATTAATTAAGTAAAACAAGTAGTTAACTTCTATTTTAAAAAGTAGATTTGAAAATAATCAGCAAGCACAAAAAGAAAGATGACTACTTGCATGTATAACATTCAGGCTCTAAACAGTTCTCACCAAGATATTTTCTGGAATTTTAGATAACAAAAACACAGATAACGCTGAAAAGAGAACTTCTTTTTTGAATGCCTTGGAACATAAATTGTTTACTTACAACAAAAAGAAAACAAGAAACTTTTTACAATTTATTCATTGACTTTTTCAGCCTCTTGAGCTAACAAGCCCACTGAAGCAAGATGTCACGTATCAGTGCTACAAGGAATTAGATACTAATGCAAGAAACAAGGCTCAAGCTATGTTTGTGACTATGTTTGTAAGAAAGATTTCAGTACCTTATACTAAAGATTCCTTTTAGGATTAATAAAACTTCCTCACTTCAGGATGAATCACGACTGACTATCCTTCTTCAAAGCTTCTAGTCTTTGCAGTAATGCATTTCCGAAAAACTCTCGATACGCAGGGCTGAGAGAGTCCAATAAAGAGTAGACGGTTTCATGGTAGGGAGTTTGCAAACTGTCATCAGTCTGATCAAAAGCATAAGCTACTACCTGTAACAAAGAAATCAATGGTTATATCTTTGTGACTAACATTACCTTGTCACGGAGAGCAAAGAAATCAGAGTTCAACTTTTTCAGTCCAGATAGTACAGTAATGTGCGGACAAAGATACTTGATTTAAATTGCAATCAGTGCTTTCTACTTGGGATTTGATAATAACGTAACATTTAGGTAGTCTAAAATACTTAGGTAGTCTAAAATACTTTTTTTTTTGTCCCAAACTCAGATATTAGTAAAAACCTTTCTTTGAAAAGAAATCTAACATCCAGGTTTCTGCACAATATAAATGTTGCAAAAAAGTTACATACATACAATTGTTACATACAAACCCAATTACTGAAGTTTTCTGCAACACATTTGCCTGCTATCAGCTTCAGTCTTCATCATCTTGTGAGTACCTTAAAGTTTTTTCCAGCCCTCTCTTCCTTGCTTCATTTGAAATAGGTAGTTAAAGTTGCACCTTAACCTTGCACTAGTTCACTAAAGTTACTTTCAGTTGCACTTTCTAGGCAAATGCATGTGGAACTGGTTATCATAAAAATAGAAGAGAAATAGGTAGACTGCTTTAGATGCCACTCAAATACTATTCTAAACACATTTTGAGCAATGATTATTGTAAAACAAAGAGACTTTACAAACTCTACGCAAAGCATTTTACCCTAAGTCCTGCTTCTGTGAGCTCGAGGCAGTATTTGTTTCTCTCCCTGGTCTCCACGTTGATATATGCCACATCCTCTGCACATGGAAGGGTTTTTGAGACAAACATGTTGCGGACAGCAAAGAGAACATCATTCACAACAGCTTCTGCTTCTAGTCTCATATCTTTCACATCTGCTCCATCAAAGTCTCTATAATCAGAATCCTCTTCAAAGACCATATTATTGCTCATCTCCATAGGATTGCAATCAGTCTCCATTCTGCATGCAAAAATATATTTTTTAGATTTTTAATACCATTACATTATACTAGTACATACATATTACTATAATACCACTATACTATATACAATATTAACACTATAAATATGCCTATTTAAGATATGGTTTATGTTTTATCATTACCCAAGACAAAGCAAAATATGGGATTCTCTGAGAGAGTCTCTGCTCTCTGAGACTCATGATGGTCCAAATAAGTCTACACCAAAACGGCCAGAACAACAGTTTAAGGTGGCAACATCAGCATATAAAAGCAGTGTCACAAAGGTTTGGCCAGTTCTTCATTCACAAGCAACTTGCTACCTGTTGTTTAAGAACCTGTTATGATTCAGCAGTAATTAATTCTATGCTTTGCTCATCCAGCATGCATTAGGAAAACAAGTCATGCCTGGAAAAAAAAAATTCAATAGCCACTGCAGACACAATGCTATTCATGGTACATTTAAGAAAGACTGCATCTATGAACGAATGGGTTATTGCACTTTATAAGGACAGATTAGGAACAATGGCCTTTTGTTTGCCCTCACTAAAGAGCAATTCCTCATAGGCAACCGCCGATGCATTTCAGAAACACACAGAGCTACCTTGCCTATGGCACCGATAACAGAAAGGGCCGGGCGGCAGCAGTTACAACGGCGGTCACAAACTACCCCCGAACTCATCACACCCAACGCCCCGCCCGGCGCAGGTCCCCACGACGGGGTGCCCTGGCTCCACCATCGCCACAAGGCGACCCCATCGCGGGCAGCACCTACCGGGACGCCGACGCCGCCCGCTCGGCTCGGCTCGGCTCGGCTCCCCTCGGCCCGGCCCTGCAGGAGGCCAGGGCCGGCCTCACTGCCCCGGCGAGCCCCAGGCAGCCCCAACTGCCGCCTCACCCGCCGCGACTCAGCGCCGCCCTCACGCCCACCCGTGAGGCTACTTCCGCCCACCCGTGAGGCTACTTCCGCCCACCCGTGAGGCCACTTCCGCCCCCTCCTCCTCCGCCGCCTGTTCGGCACTTCCGCTCGCGCGTCGCGGCGCCGGTGACGGCGCTCGGCGGGGGGAGGCAGAGAGGAGCCGCCGCCCGTGCGCGTGCCCGCGCCGCCGCCCCGGGGCCGACGCGCCCCCGCGACCCGCCCCGCCACTCACAGAGCTCCCCCCCGCCCTGCGGCCCTGTGCGGCCGCCCTGAAGATGGCGGCGGCCGAGTGAGGATGGCGCTACCTGCCAGCGGCCCCGCGTCCTGAGGGAGGCGGCTCAGCGGCCCCGGCCCCGCGGCGCCTCGCGCCGATCCCCGCGCTGCCGCCATGCCGTGGCCCTTCTCGGAGTCCATCAAGAAGAGGGCCTGCAGGTACCTGCTGCAGCGCTACCTCGGCCACTTCCTGCAGGAGAAGCTCAGCCTGGAACAGCTCAGCCTCGATCTCTACCAGGGCACCGGCTCCTTGACGCAGGTCCCGCTGGACAAGTGGGTAAGAGACGCGGGCGCTGCCCCTTCCCGCGGCGGGGGCTGCCGCCTGCCCTGTTCTCCCTGCCCGACCTCCTCCATGGAAAAAGGTTAAACCCCTAATCAGCATTTTATCCAGGTCACCCTTCCCTGCTAGGTGAGCACAGTGAAAAACTGACACGGGCCATTTATTGCAAAGACAAAAAAAAATCTTTTGGATTTTGTTTTCATTTGGATTTTGTTGTTTTTAATTCTGAGAAATACAAGAAAAATTGGGAAGGAAAATTGTCTGTTGCCCTTTAACTAAAAAGTAAGAATTACTGGCATGGCATAGAGAAGAAAGAGCTGCTCCTGACCAGAAATAGCCACTGTAGTACCTAGGAAGCGTGTTTACTGCCAGCTGCTAGAGATGACAAAAGCATAAAGTTTTCCCTGCCCTGAATACATTCAGGCTTCAGCCTAGAGCAACCTTGACTCTTCTGGATAGTGCTATGCTAAACGTGGCTCACGTAGACTTCTGAATGTGGAAGTGCTTGTTGGCAAGAAGCAGAAACTTGCAGCTTAGCTGGAGTTTGCGTAGCAGCTGGGCTGTCACATTTTGAACCATTTGAAGCTTTTTCAGTCCCAATCTGTATGTTATGTATTTGTGCGTGTGTGTATGTACATGTATATGTAGATATATATATATAGGTAGTCTGCTATATAAAGCTAAGGTGCTGTGTCTATGCTTGTAAGTATTTTGTAAGGTTTCCTGGCAGAATTACCCATGTTACTGAATTCTCCCTGCTATGCGAGCTACAGTCATAGGGAGCCATACGTACTGTGTGTCACTCATTGACTCCCAGGGTAGCTGAGATGATTAACTAGCTGTACAACCTCACTGCTTTACAGGTGTTTTTTATTGTACTACATTCTGGTATAAGACTATGCAGGATAGATTAAAAAAATACATGTGAATATCTGATATTTACAAATAATGCTTTGCCAGTTGTTTCTTTGCAAGTGTATTTGAGAGTGACAGTAGAAAAATATTTGCAGAAATTCTCATTATTGTATGTCCATGTTTTTCAGGCTCTGCAGCTTATTTTGTATAGGAAGAAAGGCTGTTATACTTAACAGAATTGCAATGCCCTCTAGTGGAAATCAGCGATTTTTCTCTAAACAAACTGGCATGATTTAAAAAGTAAACACTCTGAAATAGCAGCAGTAATAAACAGTACTAGATGAAGTTAAATATGTATACTTGGTGATTAAATGTATATGCAGTACTGGGTAGGATACCTTCCCCATTTGGAGATCACTGGCTTGTAAACAGTGCACGGTGTATTGGTGGCTCTGTGCACGTGACGTTCTCACGTATGACTGATTGCAAAAGCAGATGTGGCAGAAGTATGGAAGTATTACAGCTCTTTTTTTTTTTTTTTTTTCCTAGTCATTGTCAGCTTGTTCTACATTAATCACCAGAGTGACTGTAGTTATGCATGTTATCTTATCCATTCTGTGGATACTTTGTTCATTGGAGTATCCTAGATATTCTAGCCAGTGTTGTCTGTGTGTTTGCAGATTGTAGAGATACCTTAATGGCCTCAAGTATTCTCAAGTAACCTCTTGGTCTCCTGACACCTGAGCTATTTAGAAAAACAACCCAAAATCTAACTTAGGATATGGGTGGTTGAATTTGAATGTACATAAAATAGTACTGTGGTTACTATTGATAATATTACTGTGATTCCAGCTGGAGACTTTCAGTCAAAGATGTGGGAACAAGTCCTGATGTGAAGATAGAACCTCAGTTTTAACATTTAATTTAGAATGCACTAATCTTTCCTTTGAGGAACAGTAGGATTGTTTATGAATGAATTTTGCTATAAAACATTTGAAATTTCTGATTTTTTACGGTAATTTTTATTTTGAAATAAAAAGAAATATAGTAGTTCAATTTCTATGTATTTTGGTAGCAAAAAGAGGGCAGATTTATTCAAAATCAGTTTTTGATAATTAACTTCCTTTTAATGAAAATGCATCTAAAGTACTTTAAATAACTATATGGTATTTTCAAATATTCCGGTTTACTTGCTGTACCCTTTTTTGGTCTTGTCAGATACTATTACCATCTCTGTAATTATAACTGGAGACAGAATATTTTCATTTACCTCGTTTCCTAAAATACTCTTGTTTATTTTCTTTTAAAATGATTCTTTATAATTGTAGTAAATTAAAAAAAGTTATAAGTGACTTTTAAAAAATACCAATTTAAAAGTTATTTTACACTTTCGTTGTTGAATTGGAGTGTTTAGAGTGTTCCTATAATCAAAATGGTAAAGTCAAAACTATACTTGTTTGCTTATTGAGCCCTAGGTTCTAACCTGCTTGAACGCAGTCCTGTGCCACGTGCTTAGGTGACTCTGCGTGTGCAGGGGGGTTGGACGAGATGATCTCTAGAGGTCCCTTCCAACCCTAAGCATTCTATGATTCTAATATTAAAGCCACAGTCATGATCAGGGTCTTATCTACACTTGCCAAATTTGGTGTGTGGTTGAGATTGATTTTATGTTGTTTGAGCAGCATAGGAAGTTCTTACTTAGTTGAAATTAAAAGTACTGAACTTCTGGTTAGGAACACAAATTACGTTTTTTTATTTTTTTTCAAGTGTATAATCATTTAATAGGAAGAATATGTTTGCTTGTAAAACTGTTGCTTGTACAGTATTCCATTTTGCTCATCCATCTCACTTCATACCGTGTGTTTCCTGGAGCAGTGTGATTGTCTGTAGCTTGGTTTATAATGTTACTGTAAAGAGTCCTAATAAAGGAACAGTGTCTATAGACTACTGGTCAGGCAACTGGATTCTGATTCTTACTTTTTCTTAATAACACTTAACGTTACTTTGAAGTCATTAAAATCTGATTTAGAAATGGCATGCATGAAGTACAGTGAAAATGGATTTTTCTGGTTCCGTTGTCAGAGAAATGTGATACGAGGATTACATTACATCCAGTGAAATACTTTTTGCATCTTTACTGTCAGCTGTTTTTCAACTTTCTTCAAGAATTACCAGGAAAAGAATATATTAACTTGTGTTGCTGTTGCAGTATATATTAAAGTAACATAATAGGATTTGATATATTGTAAAAGAACAGAATATTCAGCTATCCACATGTTAATCTGTATCATATTAAAAGCTCAGTAATTAGTATGACCAAATTATGACAGAATCAAAATACTGAGAAATTTATTGGCTAATTTATTGGTTCTCTTATATGTAATTACTTTTCTGATATACTCCATATGTTGATTGGTTATTATAGTACTCAGAATAATGAAAGTGACTTTTTTGATTCGCTTCTTTTAGTGTCTGAATGAAATCCTGGAGTCTGTAGATGCGCCTCTGGAAGTCACAGATGGCTTTATCCAGTCAATTTCATTATCTGTTCCATGGGGGTCCTTGCTGCAAGATAACTGTGCATTGGAAGTAAAAGGATTAGAGATGGTCTTCAGGCCAAGACCAAGACTTGGTATGCTTATTTTTTCATTTTCCACATGGTGATTTTTTTTTTTTTTTACAGTTTTTCAAAAGCAAAAGGCTCCGCTTGCCTTAGATACTGCTTCTGTATTATTTAAAGCATCTTTTAACTTACATGCATTACCAACAGAAGATAATGTTGTTCTATTAAATAACTTCAGAAGTTTATTTTAAAAAAATATATAGTAGTACTATAACTCTTACTCCAAACCATTTGGGACACACAGAAGTTAAAATAATGCTTTAAAGTTTTGTGTGGAAGGAAATTTTTGTTAGCCACGTCCTGTGGGTATAGAATGCCAAATGCTGTTCAGTCAGTGCTAGTAGCTGTGCACCTTGCTGTGCTGTAGGATAACACGATAGTTTGAGATTTTGCAGGGAGTTGTAGTGAGGTTTTGGCTTTCTTCAGCAGCATTAGAGTAAAAGGTACACCTTTTTGTATATTTGGACAATATCAAATGCATTTTGTTTCCCCCTGTGTTATAATGATGGCTTTTAAGTATTGTAAATGCTAAGTACAGTAAATCTTTGATAACAATGTTGAAAGGGTTATCAGATCTCTTCTAGCTTGCTTGTGTCCATATAATGCTGATCTACAGTAGACTGTACTTGTGATTAAGTTTTCACTATCAAAGTTTGAGGTATTCTGTTAACATTTGTTATTATATAACATATGGGACCTTTAGTTATTCTTCAGTGGGTGGAAATTTTTGAATATATGTCTGAAGGTCTTAGATTTGCTTTTTTTTTATGGTGTAGAGATAGTGTAAGAAAATATTTTGGTTTTAATACAGTATAAAGATGCGAAAAACTGCATAAATCCCAGAATCCTTCATCTTTCAAGTAACTTTTAAGCAGTTTTAATAAAATCACAGTGGATTATTCTTGCTGTTAACTATATAAACCTGACCTCTACCTTTTAACTGAGACATCAAGATATAAAACTGTAAGTCTAGACCAGAATTTAAGTTAAGGTGGTAGACTGCTTTAAAAATCATGCCGAAACAAAGCCTGTTCTTTTTAACGTGTTGTGTTCTCATGTTGTTAATGAATTGTTTTGAAAGTTATTAGCTCATGTCTGTGTTAGATATTTAAAACGTATATTACTTAAGATCTAAGTTAGATCTAGGTTAGATTCAATATGATTACATCTTACAACTTGCTTAATCTTTCGCGGTTTGTAACACACCTCAGAATAACTTTCTTGAAAGTTGTTTATTTGATTTTGATTTTGTCTGGAAAATCCTTCTGGTACAATTAAAGTATCTTTAGAAATGGATTAATTAAAGCCTTTAAGCCCTTCATTTAAGTGCTGAAGGCTGGGTATGCTTAACCCTGCTTTAATTTTGTTTGTACTGAATTTTCAAATATCAGAATCTTATCCATACAGTCTTAGCAGATTAGAACTATTTCATAAGAGTTGAGTCCATAAAGAGATTATGCGAGTATATTGATACATTTGATTTCTTATTTAACTGTTTAAACTATTTTCTAAATGTGCCAAATGTATAATAATATTTGGTAGTTTTTTTTTTTTTTGATGCTCCCAGTCAAATGTGTTAAGACTTCTCTTGCTCTACAGCATCTGGCTCTGAGCCTATGTACTGGTCAAGTTTTATGACGAGTAGTATGCAACTTGCAAAAGAGTGTCTTAGCCAAAAATTGACGGATGAACAAGGAGAAGGGTCCCAGCCTTTTGAAGGACTTGAGAAATTTGCAGAAACTATTGAAACAGGTATGAGTTTATTGTGCAAGCTTGAAAGAACATTTTAAATTAAACCTGATATAATGTGCTTGAGTCTTACAAAATTGGATGCCATTTGCCATTACTTCTCTCAAAATTTTTCATTTGTTCACAATGCCTTGTAAAATTTAAATAGGAAGGCAGGATAATTGTTCCTGTTTTCAAAGGGGGGAAAAAGCCCAAATAATATAAAAATAGGTATATTCTTTCCTCAGTTGAAAGGAATGAACCTGTCTTTGGAATCAAATGGACATATGTTTTCACCAGAAGAAATCCAGATGCATCTGCGTTTGAATGGTTAGCAAGATGCTATAGTTTCGAGTCTGCCAATTTAGTTCATCACATAAGCTTAAACTGTTCTTATTGGTGCTGCTGCTGAGAGCAAGACAGACAAAACTGGTGTTACAAGTGTTTCTTAATAATTGCAATATATTAGATTCACTTCACCAACTCCATGTTGTTTTGTTTAATTTAAGTGGAATAAACAAAAGGCTCAGTACCACATGAGGTGGTAGGGAGCATAGTGCTGAGATACCTAACCTTATGAAAATATTTAAAATTAGATCTGGAAATAGAAGTAGACAGTCAAAGCTACACCAAGTTTATGAACTTGGATATGGTGAGGCAGCGAAGCAGGTATTTTCTCTGATCATTTTCTCTGATGGAGCTATATAAACAATCTAAGCATGTATCCATGCACAAAAGCTCCACTGAATCGTATGGATATACGTAGACGTCTAATAGCCACTTACATTGTCACTTGAAGTCTTGTTATGCTACTTTAAATGTTTCTTAATACTGAACATAAATTTCCACTGAAATAAATACTGATATCTCCCTCAGTAGAAAACAATCTTTCATTTTGTTTATAAAAGTTATGACTGAGCAACTTAACTGTTTTCTCATTTAAGTTCTAAGAAGAGTGAAAGTTACGTTTTTAGATACTGTTCTGCGAATTGAACATGTGCCGGAAAACTCTAAAAGTGGAAGTGCACTTGAAATCCGAGTAGAAAGGTAATTTTCTTTTTTAATTTTTTTTTTCAGAATTGTCTTTCTTCCGCTTTGTGTGCAATATATATTATATCACGAATATGCATGTTTATATAATTAGACTCTAAATCTTGAACATCCCTCTTTGAGACCTCCTTTTCTTATGATGCCAGTGAACACTCTCTCCCTTTAATTTCTGCTTAAAGAGTTTAAGCTAAATATATATAATCATCAGATTATTCAGAAGAGTTCTAGATTTTTCCAAAGATGAATAAATACAAATTCTCAAATATTCAAATGCCAATGGATATTATTGTAAAATCAGACCACCCCCTAACTGATAAGACATTTAATATATTAGAAATTCATCTGGTACATATTGAATATACTTGAACAGTCCTGTAAAGACGTGAGGTTTTAGGTCTTCTGTGAGCTTCCAGAAGAGTCTACCTATATGCCATGAATACTTTGAAAATCATCACTGTTAAATGGCATGTTATTAAAGTATGCCTTTGGCCAATGGGATAGTGTAAACTTTTGTTTTCAATATGCAATGGGTAAATAAAACTGATTATTACTGAGCAATACTAATGAAATATATTTGTTTTTAATCAAGCATTTATACAGTTGAAGCTCTGTGTTTAGGAGGGATGTCAGGAAGACTATTAATTTTCTTATTGAAATCCCTTGCCAAAACCTTTTTCCCTTTCTGTGTTTTCTAAAACTAGCTGTTAAATAGCATGTTGCTTTTCAGATGTTTGATATATTTTATTTATGGAAAAGTAGTTGTGTTTTCTTCCTGTAAGTCTTATAATGTGGAGACTTGATTCTTTTTCAGACTTAACTGTTTCTGCTGTTCATCAGTGTTTTAATGTGAAAATCTCTCATTTCAATACAGGGTTATCTTGAAGTGGTGCTTTTAAGCAGGGCAGACTTTCCAAAAACTTACGTTCTGCAGCAAGAGTTGTATACGTCCTAATGGAAACATGAATAGTAGTGTAGGTCAGACTCCTTCACTTCATGATCAAATTAGACATAAGTACTAGGGTGTATTCACACTGGAGACATGTTGCAATTGTCGTATGACATCCTGTGGAAAAAGGACAAGATTTCCAGACATTCCCAGAATATGCGCAGCCCCATTCCCATTCTTTCTGGACATTCAGTGGCACTGTAAATAGTCTAAAGGAAAAGAACATGTAAACCTTAGATCAGAAGCCAAGTGTCACAATAAATGTAAAAATTTACATGCTGTTCCTATCATCTTCATTTCCTTTTGCCTCCCAGAACGATATACTGTGACGAAACTGCAGATGAATGCTCTGGAATTAACGTGCATCAGCCCACAGCCTTTGCTCATAAGTTGCTTCATCTCTCAGGTGTCTCTCTCTTCTGGGATGAGTTTCCTGCATCAACAAAGTCCTCCCCAGTCTGCTCAGCTACACAGCTGGTAAAATGAAATATGTTATGTATGACTGTAAAGTGATCAGTGATAAAATGTATTGTTACACACGTATACTAGACTCAGTGTGAAAGATACAGGAATTGAACTTACTAGATCTGTGTTGATTTTTTTTTTTAATAATTCCTGTTGATTTTGAGGAGAGGGAAAGAAATGGTGACTTTAGGACTGAGCCAAACTTAAGATGGAGTCTGGTTGCAACTTGAGCGTGTAGAAGTCCTTTCTACTTCAATATTCTGTGGAAACTGCATCCCTTTTTTGCAAAGTCCTGATGCTTCATATTGCAAGTGCTTTGCTTCTTTCATGGTTATCAATCTGTTTCTCATTCAAATGCTTCAAATTTATATTTGAGTACAACTAATTTCTGTGATAAACTTATTTGAAATGTATATTTTAGGTTTCTTGGCGAGAATTGGATATGTTCTTATTCCTTTCTCCTTAACATTTTAAGGCAACTGAACCAAAGCTTTCACCTAGCTGGAACCCAAAAATCACTTATGAGCCACATCCACAATTAACACGGAGCTTGCCAGAAATTACTCCCTCTGACCCTGTACAGATCAGTAAGCTGACTGGTAGAATGGAGTTGAGCCTAACATTAAAGCAAAATGAAGTACTTCCTGGAGCAAAGGTTAGTCATCCTTTCCTGGTCCTTAGCTAAATTGATATAGTCATGTAGGATTTTTTGTTTTTGTTTTTACTGTGTAAAAAGAGCTGTAAGATTCTTAAAGGGACAGACGTTTTGTTATTAAGTTTCCTAATTTTATATGAAAAGTAAAAATTCTGTGCATTCAAAAGCTATATATATAAAGACATCTTTACACTGTACAAGATTATGAGATTCCCAGGAAATAGCACAAAATATTAACAGAACAAATTGGTACGCTCTTTTCCTACAAGTACCTTATGGATAGAGGATTTTCATATTTATAAATAAATGAACAAGTTTTAGATCTCGAAACTAAACTATGTGGGAACTCCTTTGAATACAACATGTGTTTAAGTATGTAAACCACAAAAGACAAGAGTATTCATGTCAAGTATGAAAAACTTATGTTTTTATTTTTCCACCTTTCTTAAGGAAAGGAAAAGATGGGAGGAAACAATATGCACATAACTAATAGAGCATTTACTTTTTTTGTTGGCTTGTTTTTGGTAAACATTCCCCTAAAATCTGTATAGGCAAAAGCTAGTTTTCATATAAATGCATTCCCTGGCATGTCTGTTTTTCACGAGTGATAATTATGAATGGATAAACATCTGGGCATACAGGACTCTGCTGTTGAATATCAAATCTATTCAAGTCCTTAAGATAAATGTAACTTAAACTGCTTTTAAAGGAAGAAAAGTGGTTTCCTTTTTTTAATATATCATATTAAAATTCTATAAACATTCCACTGTTTAAAAAGGATTATGGCTGTATTAATCTGTCTACTAAAGAGAATACTCTGAAGAGAATTTTTGCAAATTGTAAGGCCTCCTTCAGAGGGTATCAGTTTCAGGATTTTATATTTAGTTCATAATGCTGACTTCATACTGTTACTTACTTCTGGAATTATTAAAGAAGCAAAACTGTTAGCAGTGTAGTGGCCATCTGCAGTTTTCCTTTTAGGCACCTATGTATTAGTATAAGCAAGTAAACTGTTAGTGCTACATGTGCAATTACTCTGACAAGCCACCAAAATCTCCAAGTTGGAAGCAGTATGCACTTAAATTTCAAGCTCTTGTCACTTAGAAGAAGGTAATGACATTGCACTGTATCCTTAAGAACACAAAATCTGTAGTTTGTGTAAAGGAAGCATAGAGCAGATAACAGAAACAGTTAAAGGAAACACTGGGCATTCAGCTGTCTTACACCAGTGAAGCTGTACACCAGCAGTTAGTTGTTGTTTGGAGAGTTTTAAAGAGAATTTCTATAATTGTTGATGAAAATAACATATTATTTTATTTTTATTTTCAAGTTGGATGTAGATGGACAAATAGATTCCATGCATCTATTTCTGTCGCCAAGGCAGGTACATCTTCTATTGGACATGGTAGCAGCTATTGCTGGACCAGGCAAGTGCATGTTCTCTAAATATTAAATAAGTACTTAGTTGATCTGCAAAGGAAATTTGCAGGCAAACAAGTTTTTTGAAAGAAAAAAAAAAAAGTTGTGGTAAACTTAGTAAACTTACTATTTATTTAGATCTGCTTCTAGCAAAACATTTTGCAACTCCTCTCATTTGACTGTAAATCACTTACTGGTTTCATTTGCACGCTATAAATGTTTGTAATGAAAACCTAGGTAATAAAAAGGTTTGGAAAGTAAACATAGAATAGGGCAAGATTTGGGGAAAATGAAGAAAGGGAAGTTGGCGAAGGTCAGGAGGCCAAAACAGTTTTGGTTCTCATAGCTTCTGTTGGCCAGAGGCCTAGCTGTCTAGTCAGGATGAGATACAGTTTTTCTAGTTACTTAGTGTAATAGCACTCATTATTTGGGTACCTAGTTGATACTTTCAGAAAATATTTGTCATATTCTAAAGTAGTTGCTTGATACTCTTCTAATGTTGCAAATTTATTTATCAATTTTATTGTTTTTTATGTAACTGGAAGAGAGTTAAAACATTATCCAATATTGTGTCATGTTGGAGCCTGGAATTTTAGTAATTTCTTATTAGAAACAGCTTCTTGAAGCGGTGTCCACTAGTCTATAATGTCAGCCTAGAAGAGAAATATATGCTGATACCATTTATAAACACATGTGCATAGATGACCTTAAAAGTTTCTCCTGAGGCTTGGAAGTACTGTTAAAGAGAGAATAATCTCCAAAACAGCAAAGGAAGTGGCTATATATACACCATACTCATGTACTTTTTACTTTTAAAACTATATTTTAGATTAGATTGTAGATTGTTAGGTTATATTTTAGATTCATTGTTGAATTTACATGAGATATTGGTAAAGAAATAATAGAGGGTTTTATCTCTCTCTCTTTTTGTAATTCAGAGAGCCTAAGCAGGATAGAACTGTCAAATAAAGACAGGAAAAACCGACCAATGCAACAGGAAGATGAGTATCGGATTCAGATGGAGTTGAAACGTTATTTAAGAAAAGAGTCTTTATCTGCAGGAGCATCATCTGAGCAAAGCTTCTATGAGACAGAGAGTGCCAGAACGCCTTCGAGTCGTGGTGCGTGTTAACGATGATGCAGCACAGCAAACACCCTGTTATTCAGACTGTACAGATTGATTGTCCAGCTTCTGATCTTTCTGACTAAAATACCCAAAGAAGTTTGACATAGAATATCCATTATCTGACATTAATTCAACTTTTAAATAAAAATGTAAAAATCTAACCAGGTATCAGGTTAGATTGGATTCAGGTTTATGTTAAAAATGTTCAAAACATTCATGTGCAACAGGGTAAATACAATGCACATGCAATAGGATCTTTTTGAATGAATGGTTAAGAAATAAATATGGAATAGTAGTTTATTGCTCTGATTTTTGTATTCTTTTTCCCATATTTTTTTTACTGATTTTTCCGTGAAAATGAGGAGTATATTAATTTATGCCAATTTGAAGAGGAAAATGGAGCATTAGATAAGTTTTTAGTGTTTTTTTTGTATTCATAATACTAAATACATCCACCTTTGACATGAGAGAACTTGAAACTACTGAAAATAATATGCTTAGCTGGTTAATATTATGTCCAGTAATTATATTTCTGAAGTTACAAATCAATTTCTGTTAAAGCTGTAGTTAATATTTTTGATAGGAAAATAACTCACGTTTTGATATCTATGGTTTTAATTAGAAGAAGAAGTTTTCTTCTCAATGGCTGAAATGGACATGTCTCACAGCCTTTCCTCCCTTCCGCCACTTGGAGACCCTCCAACTATGGATCTAGACTTGTCTCTAACCAGTACATACACAACTACACCAGCAGGATCTCCACTGAGCACTACTGTGGTATAGTATTAAGTATATTTAAAACCCTTTTGGAATAAGATTTTTTCTGAAACCGTTACATAAATATGCTGTTACATAAATAGGCCAATTGTTGTCTAGCATCTTTTAATGTGTATTTATAGGCCTAAAATCATTCTATACCTGCCCTAAGGGTGTACAGGTGTTTTTAGCAGATCGTTTCCATAGTTGCAAAGGAAAACCATGTTTGAAAATTTCTTATCTGTTTGACTACCAAGACAGGGAATAGAATGCGTTTGTTTTCAAATGCCTTGAGGCTTATACAGCATATTTATGAAGAAAGCTCTGACTTTTATTTATAGCTCCATGCTTGATGTTTGCTGTTTTTTGTCACCGATTTTGCAGTCTGTACTACAATGAACAGTACAAAATTGTGTATTACTTTGGTCTTCAAAAAACACAAAGTTACTCTATTAATATCTCTGTTTTTCCCATCTCTATTATATGCCAAGTGTTTTTCTTAGAGAGCAGTTTTCATTTTACAGAGAAAAAAGAGAGGCTGTACGTAGTGAGAGAGAAGCTTCATTTTGCTTTAAAAATGTGTGTAAGAGTATTGTAGAATTGCCTTGTAGCCCAAAGTAAAGTGTCTCTATGTTGTGTAATTTAGTGGTGACATTCTGTGAAGTGGTCTGTTGTTGACTGTCTTGCACAGTCACCTGTTTTGTTTCTTTACATTATTTTTGTTACGTCTCATGCTTGTAAACACTTTTTTTTTGGCAAATTTAAGGTCATACATATTTTTCTTTTAGCTTCAGCCAACTTGGGGTGATTTTCTTGATCGTAACAAACAAGAACTGCAACCACCAAGAGGTTCTTCACTTGCAGCCAATGTGGTTCACCAAGCTTCCTTAAGAAGGACGTGTAAGTTCATACTGCTTTGCATTGTGATCTCCAGATAATTTTGGAAATAAAATGTTACTCCACGACTTGGTGAGAAGAAATGAAAATCACAAATGAGATGATGTTATGTATGTGTTTTTACTGAAAAATTACTTGAACTTAATTTTGTATTTCAGCTATTCCATCCAGATCTGTTTCAGTGGATGAATCCAGGCCTGAGCTTCTTTTTAGACTGGCAGTGGGAACTTTCTCAGTGTCTGTACTGCACATTGACCCTTTACCCCCACCTGAAAGTTCACTGAATCTTAATCCATTGACACCAATGGCTCGGGATTTCTTTACCCGAATAGAAAAGATTGAGCCAGTTAAGTTTGCAACAGAAGATTTTCTGTCCTTCCGAGAAGTATTTGCGGAAGCTTGTTCTCATGATCACCTTAGGTATAACTTTGCTTCTTAATAAATATAATAAAGAAAAAGTACTTTTGAATAAGCTTGAATAAATTAAGTTTATTTCCTTTGGATTTGTGTCACTTAATACTTTGACCTGCATACGACGTTTTTGTTAATTTCAAAATAGTCCTGAATTTTGAAATTTGCTGTCCAAGGCTGTTTCAGGGAAAAAAAAAAAAAAAAAAGCTTACAACCCTATCTAAATCTTTTCTAGTGTAGATAAAACAAATCTGGGCAGTTTTGACTACACAAATTTGCAAACTTAGGGCAATTAAGTAAAGGATTTCTTTAGAAATATTTGTATTTTATAGGACTATTTCTATGATAACAACAGGGTTTCTTTTTGGAGGAGCTTGGATTTTTATTTAATGCAAAACAGGGTATCAGTACGGTTTTGAAGTAAGTGTGAGCAAGATAATCAAGACAGTTGGGGGGGGATTTTCCAGAAGTACAGTGCATGCTGTAGCGTATTTGTGGGGACATATATTTTTCTTTCTTTTTTATTTTATGCATACATAAATTCTAGAGTTCCTGAGAAATCTGAGTTTTTCATGCTTCCTTTAAGGATATTAGATACTCGGCTTCAGGTGAATTGCACTTAAAGTTAGACGTAAAGTAGATTAAAAGTTCCTCTTCTCTTGCCATTGTTGAAAATACCTCCTAAGTGGGTTCCTTTATTTTGTTGCCAGTGTTAGAATCTACTATAATTATAAGATTTTTTTTAATGTAGCTTTATACATATTTACATTTTTACTTTTTTATGACAGATTTATAGGTACTGGCATCAAAGTCTCTTATGAACAAAGACAAAGGGCTACTTCTCGAAGTTTCAGTACTGATTTATCCATAGGAGAAATGGAGTTCTTGGAATGCCTTTTCTCTACCGACTCTCATTCCATTCAGCCTCACTATACAGAGGTATGTTTTTTAAAAAAAATGAGTAAATGAAATGTAGTTGAAACTGTTATGACTTTTAAATAGTTATAAATTACAGTAACTATGTGGTTTTAAGGTACAATTTAATATTTTGGTTGCAGGTTCAGATGGTGAACCAGGCGGGTATCATTACCTGGCACAATTAGTATTAAGTAGGCAAACTCAAATAGTGTACTTTTGTTGTAAATATAGCTAACACTGATTGGTATTAAAGTAAACATTTTCTGAAAACAAGCTGATGGAGTTAAACAATGGAAAGGTTTCTTTAGGTGATGATTCCAGTTCCAACTCCTTTGCTGATCACAGTGGTCTCGTAAAATGTCTCACCAACTAGATGGACTAGCAGTGGCACCAGGGTTCTATTGTCTAACATGACCACATGATTACCTTCTGTCTAGCCTAGGTAAAATGTCATAAATGTATTTTCCTGCGACTACTGTTTCCTCCTTGCCCGTTAATTCTTTTAAATCTATTTTGTTCTGTAGCTGTTGACATTTCACTCTAAAGAAGAAAATGATTCTCATGCTGTGCCATGCCTTCAGCTTCATTATAAGCACTCAGATAACAGAGGACCTCAGGTAAGGTGGGAGATAAAAACAAGTTCCTGTGTAGTATTCTTTATGCAATTTTCTTGATATTAAGGGAAGAGATACCTTTCTGTAGAACAGAAAGGCCTTAGCAGTTGTTGTTTAAAATTGATTTCGTTACATCCTTTTTAAGGATTTAACTGCTTTTTTTTTTTTTTATCCTTATCTCTCTCTCCCTTCCCTCCCTCCTTTTTTATTTTTTTCAGGGTAGTCAAGGGAGACTAAGTTCCGTTCCACAAAAAGCAGAGCTACAAATAAAGTTAAGCCCAGTGTTTTGTGAATTGGATATTAGTATTGTAGACAGATTAAATTCTTTACTTCAACCTCAGAAACTAACTACAGTGGAGATGATGGCATCTCATATGTACACTTCTTACAACAAGCAATTTAGTCTGGTAAGTTGGATATGAAATTTGTTAATATGCATGCTGAATTTTTATGACAAGTATTATTGATGACAGAAAAACTAGTCTCTAAAACCGACTTTAGATAGAATCTAGACATCAGTGAAAGCTCTCCATTTAAAAATTTCATAAAACATGGAAAAAAATTACCGATATAATTATATCCTGAACATTTTGATTCTTTTCAAAAACTGAGCAATACAGTCAGGGAAGTTTTGAATGGAACATGTCAGCGAAAGGAGCTGGAAGCCATGACTTACTGAGAAGGAAAAGCATGTGTGGGAGTAACAGGATTCAGGAATAGGATTTCGTTAAGACGCGATAGCACCTAACTGCTGCAGACTGTCATTTGCTGCTTCTATTGTCTAATTTGAGAAAGATCAAATAGCCATTTTTGAAGAATTTCTAGCCTTTCTTTGAAATGTTTAATATTTAACTAAATAATATCTTAACAGTACCAATAATAGAAGTGTGACCTAACAAACAACAACTGGTTCTAGTATCTGTGTTTTACAACCTTTTTTATATAGCATGTCATCAAAAGCCTTCTCAATAGTATTTTTTATCCTATTTATTATTTACTATTATTATTATTATTATTATAGCATAAAGCATTTACTGAAGTTTTTCTGGATGATTCACATACTCCTGCAAACTGCAGAGTTTCCGTTCAAGTCACTGCGCCAGCATTAAATCTCTCTGTTCGCTTCCCGATACCTGACTTACGATCAGATCAGGAAAGAGGACCTTGGTTTAAGAAATCACTTCAGAAGGAGATTCTTCATCTTGAATTCACAGATGTGGAATTTAAGACTGAGTTTATAGGAGGGTCAACTCCAGAGCAACTTAAATTAGAACTCACCTTTAAAGAGCTAACCGGTAAGAATATTCAAGTTAAAATCAAAAAGCATATTTGATTTTTTTTTTCCAGTGATGGCTTAGTTGAGACAGAAGTTTTCTAATGTGAATTCACTGAAACCTCTTGAAGGGATCTTTTTCCATTTACATTTTGTTTTTGAAAACAGATTCATATGTATATATTTTCCTGCTATTGTTATACCAGTTTCTTTTGATTTAGGATGACTCTGGAATTTCTGTCATAGTGTTATGAATCTACTTTATAGGAAGAGATTACAGTTATGCCAATAAGCAATCCCTTCTAGTCTAGAAACAAAGTGAATAATGATTTTCTAAATGAATGCCAAGTAGAGGACTTTAATATTTTTATGCCTCTAAACTTTCAAAGTAATAAATCTGTCATACTGGACTTTATTTGAGACCTTCTTTGTTGATTGGTTTGCTGCTTTTAGTTTTCAAGTGTATGGCATAAGGTAGTGATACTAAAAATGTAAATGCAGATACCTCTGCATTAGAAACGTGGTGTTTTCTAACTCCTACTAGAACGTAGTAAGAAATAATTTTGAATTTTAATAATTAAATATCAATTTTTATTGAAAAAGAAAACTGAATTTCCATTTTAAGTATCTTACAGGCAGTGTTCACAATTAGCTTGTTGAACTCTATTCTGGGGAATGGGAAACCTGATGCTAGTGTCACTTTCATCTGTTATTTTTCTCTATTTTCTTTATCTGCTCAGGCTCCTTTGAAGAAGATAAAGGAGAGGCACCAATAAAATTTTTTCAAGTATCTGGTGGCATCGATGGAGATATGACATCATCAGATAACTTTGACTGGCCTCGGTAAAGTAATGTTCTGTTTTTCATCATAAGTTACGTGGAGCGGTAGGGTGTAGTACTATTATTTTCTAGTTCTGATGAAACCTGTGACATAGATGCTTTAAAAGTCCATTCTAAAAGAAGAATATGCAGTTATTGGAAAGAGTCTGAGGACTGATGAAACTGCTCCTTGTTTGTAATAACGCAAGACAGTTTTAATGTGTGTGGGTTTTTTTTGTTTTTGTTTTTGTTTTTTTTATTATTATAAAAAGTGATTATAGGCCTGAAACTTTGTAGCATGCTTTTGGAGACTAAACTTTTTGGCTTGGCAATTCTTTTATCTTTGTGCATAAGGGTGTATGCTTGTTTCCTTGATTCCATGGTGGTATAACTGTCTAATAAAAGGTGTTCATTGGTTGGCTTTCTGCATGTATTTTCTGGCTAGCTAGTAAAACTAAAGGAGAGGTAACTCTGTACTTGCATAAAAATTCTCTAATGGCTTATTGTGAATAATTTCTCCAATATCAGGATTGTATTGAAAATAAATCCTCTAGCTGTGCACTCGATCCTGGAAAGGATAGCAGCAGAGGAGGAAGAAGGAGATGGTAACTTTCAAGAGGAAGAAGAAGGAGGGTCTCATTCTTTGAAGGATGTCTGTGATTTTAGAAGACCAGAGCCTTCTCCTTTTTCTTCTCGTAGGGTCATGTTTGAAAACGAAGAGGTACTGTAAAGTTATCTTACTGCTGTTGGGCTCATTGTAGATTGAATCAATATATTCTCCCAACCATAGATGCATTGATGTATGCAAAATATTTTTTACTTCAGTCTTTTTTTTTTTTTTCTCCTTTCAGATGGTGATGCCAGGAGATGTAGTTGAAATGATGGAATTTCAGGATAAAACAATTAGTAATTCTCATTATGTCCTGGAACTCACATTACCAAACATTCACTTAACGTTACCAAGCAAAAGCTTTTATGAAAAAATTTACAATAGGTAAGTGGGATATTTTCCTTGGTTGTCACGACCTGTGTGTACTTCTAGTTCTGTATTCATTGTTGATAAAAGTTAGTGAATGAGTAGCTATAGCAGGAACTCATTAGTGTAGTTTTCTAAGAATAGAAAGTTTTGTATAAATCATAAGACACAGTAATATCTGTCATAGCAACTAAGATCAGATCTGTACCTTAGCAGCCAGCTGCAAAAAACGCTTAGGCAGATTTCATGAGTGGAGGAGAAAGTTCAGTAGTCCCTTGCTTTCAAAGAAAGAACCTATTCAGAATTTGTATACAATGTTTAGTTTCCTCTTAAATAGATGCAGATCTTTTTTCCCTTTCTTCCCCCTTTAGTGAGTAAATATGCACCTCGTAATAGAGGAGTTTTTAGGACAGTGATAAATGCTGGCTTTGATACGTGCATATCATTAATATCTAAAAGCACAAAATGATTTTTTTTATGTCCACATATAATGTTATTCTTTCTTGTGCTCTTGAACCTTTTCCTTGTTTGCCTTTATATCAAATCTGTGAAAGAAATACTGCTTGTTTAATCATTACTAAATGGGCATATATGGTTATATTTTGCCTAATAATAATAATAATTTCTTTCTTTCTAGGATCAGCAATGATTTATTGCTGTGGGAACCCACAGCTCCGTCTCCTGTAGAAACATTTGAAAACCTTTCTTATGGTGTTGGACTATCTGTGGCCAGCCAGCTCATCAATACTTTTAGTAAAGAGAGCTTTAGTCAGTTTAAATCTGCAGTTCATTATGGTAATACACTGAATAAATCATCTATAATTACAGTGGTACAAAGCATAATTGACTGAAGTGATTAAGCTGATAGTGGAAAGAATTTGCAAATTTATAAGAAAAGATTTACGTATCCCAAGGCTGTTATATTAATTAAAATATAAGTGTGAAATTCAGTCATATTACAGATGGTAAAAACAATGAGTTAATGGCATAATATATGCACTGGTATAAAACTGCGTTTGCTGTTTCATCTCATAGATGATGAGAGCGGATCTGAGGAGGAAACGCTGCAGTATTATTCCACAGTCGATCCAAACTATCGTTCACGCAGAAGGAAAAAGCTTGACTCTCAGAATAAGAACTCACAAAGTTTCCTCTCTGTTGTGTTAAATGTTAGTCATGGATTAGTTTCAATATTCACAGATATAAAGGTGAGATTTTGGATTTGAAAATTATACGCAAAATTGAGCTGTGTGTGTCAAAGTCGTTTTGGCTGTGGGACCCCTTCGTGATGTACATATGTTTTTTTTTTTGGAAGGTGCAAATGTTTACAACAACATTAAAATTCTTTTATTATCTTGATATTGCCGTGCTGTAATATAAGTAGGCTATAATGCTACATAATATTTGAGCAATTTTGCTTACTTGATATTTAATATGAAAATAAACACAGACAAATATGTATAGCTGTCATGTTATGTTAGACTATCTTTAAATGCACAAACTGCGCAAATAATCATTTTTCCTTCTATTCTTCCTTCAGAAAGATGATGGAAATATAGTGGAAGGAAAATACGGTGAATTCTGGTTAGAATTCAACAGTGGTTCCCTTTTCAGTGTGACTAAATACGAAGGCTTTGAAGATAGACACTACATTTGTCTTCATTCTAGCAGCCTCAATTTATATCACCAAGGTAGGGACAGGGTTATGGTGGCGTTCAGGGTGAATTTGACATGAGATAAGATTACACTTTTTTAGAAGAAATGCTGTCTTTTTGTTCTGGTAGTGCATCATTTAGCACAATAGAACTGTTGTTCATGGCTAACGTCCCTCTATGTTACAGTAGTGCAACTTAAAGATAACTATGTTTTCTTGGTTAACTCTTCAACCCAAAATTATAGGTCTGTACCCCTGGCTACTACTGGTCATTAAAGATCTTATTGTCTTCTGACAATTTAGCTGTAGTTTGTTGCATTCACACGTTTTCTGTCTCAGTGGTTGCTTGGTTTAAAATAGTACAGCACAGTCTGCAGCAGTAGAACCCTGGCTGCTAATTGTAGTCAGCAGATGAAGTTTCTAAGTATCTGTGTGGTCTGTATGTCCAAAAACACTCCCATAGTTAAACTTCAAAACTTTTCCCTTCAAGTGTATTTGAATGAATTGTCTTCAGTGTACTTTCTGTGCGGGGCTTAATTATGTGTTTAGAGGTTAATCATGCACCGTCACACAACTTTTGCTAGAAAAGTGATAATTTTTGTTTTGGTTTTTGCCTTTTTTTTTTTTTTTTTTAAAGTTACATTGAACATTTTATGTGGAACTGTGGTTCTAAATATTGGATTACCTGTAACCTCCCCTTCCCGGTTTATAGTAGTAAGTGTGCAGGACTTACAGGAATTGGTAATGAAAATCACTCTAAAGGATTTTCTTAGTATTTCTTAGTATTTCTTAAAGTCCTATCAGCTTTTTGATGAGATAACTCATGCTAAAATGTGTCTGCAGGTTTGGTGGATGGGGTTGTCCCTTCGTCTGAGGTCCGGCTGCCCAGCACAATACGGCCCCACTGGTTGGAACCAACCATTTGCTTCTGTGAAGAGGACGGCCTTAGTAGGACTGCGCTGGATGGTGTGGGAGGGGAGTCTCTGAACATGCTGACCGTTGCAGTCAAAATACAGTCAGATAAACTGGAGAATAACACAAAGGTTTGTGTTTTCAAATTTTCACTTTTGTGATTTATTTGGCTGTTGTTTTTTTTCTGGAAACGTTAAGTGTGGAATTACAAAGACCGTAGGTAAAGGAATCATGAATTCAGAGCTGCTTTCTTTCTTAAACTATAATATTGCATTAAATTCAGATTTTAGATGTTTTGTAATACTTAAGTGTTGACATACCTTACCAATTTTTTTTTTAACCATACCTCACTTTATTTCTTTAATGAATATACTTGTTGGTCAATTGGTCTTTTTCTCACTCAAACTTATTTTTGTTCAGTTGAGTTTTAATCAGGTGCCAAACCAGTCAGGAATAAACATAAAGAGTTGAAAGGATTTTGTTTGGCTCACTGTCAGTGTCATAAATGTGCAGGCTTTGTTTCCTTACTTGGAGCTGCACTCTGGCAATAAGGGTGATTCTTTTGGCTTTGACAGTAACATTCATTAGCATGGCTAAAAGATGAGCTGTTAGCTGGCTTAGTGGTGACAAATGGATTAGTGTAGTTACTTAGAGAAAGAATCTGCAGACTAGTACAGCAAATTTGTGGCTCAATGGACTCAGGTTTAAAGAGCATAATAAAGGACTATGAAGCTTGTACTTCTGGAGAATCTCTGCATGAATGAACAGGTTATCTCCCTAGTGTCACCGCCACAAAAATGGTCATAATTTCTAAATTCTACTGTTAAAATAAGTAATAGACTGGATTATCTGGGGTTTTTTGTTTTGGAAAGGATGTTGTCTTAAGTTTCCAAATCTGGCCCAGGCCTTTCTTTGTTTCTGTTCCAGGATCCTCCAACTGTCTGGAAATAAGACTTTCATATTCTAAATCTCAAATAATTAAATGTAATAATTATATGTATTTAATTTCTGCAACTTTCTTGTACAGGAATTTCTAGTTGCTGTTGGACTAAGAGGAGCTACCCTGCAGCACAGAGTCCTGCCTTCAGGTTTAACCTGGCACGAACAGGTCAGATTACTACTACAGCTTTCTCAACTCCATCTTCAATGTCAGTGTCATTGCTTTAATATTTGTTCTAAATATCAAGCTTACCTTAGTCAGAAATATTGGTGTTAGCCTTTGACTTATTGTCCTACTCTCTTCTTGTAGGTGTATTATTGTTTGTTTGTTTTTCCCTCTTCTCTCTTGGTAGCTCTGATAGACTACTGATCTGTTCTCAGATTTTAATTTGTGCATTCATTTGTTGCAGTTCATCTCATCAACCTAAATCTTTGCCAGGACAATCTGAGGAAGCTTAAAAAGTGTAGTTCATACAGGAAATCTCCATAGCCTAATGCTTATTATTTTCTTGCCTTTATCGAAGTAGTTAGATGACCCTTGACTTAAAGCAACCATTTGCAGCTTTGGTGAGGTTTCTTTATTTCAGCATTTCTCCCATTTGCTGACTTCATTCCTCAAGTTGCAGTTTCTCCCCCTCACTTTCCCATTTTATATTGATTGTGTTAACGTTAATGGAAAAGAAGACTTTGGGGAATTAGTAAGCAGCTGATTACATAAAGGTTTGTAATGTAAATCTCCTTCTTAAAAGGGTTATATTGATACGTATGGATTCAGAGGTAGAGCCTGGCAGGGAAGGCTGGAGAACCTAGACCTGGAAGCTGTGGGTGGAGGTGTACGAGTTAGGACATGCCATTAGCAGAGCAGCAGTGTAGTTGTGTGTATTTGCACGTTACACCACGCTGAATTACAGACCGTAAGCCCTGTAATTCAAGCTGTCCTGCTACAGTATATATGGTATGCATATTTTTACATGTGTTTTTATAGTGTGTCTGTATGGAGCTGTGCTATAGGAACCTGGTGCTTCAGGCTCAGATGTGTCACTCCTTTCTTCTCTGTGTGATGCTTTTATGTCTTCTTGTAGCCTACTTTACATATTGTATTGCTGCTGTGAGTGGCTTTTCTCTCTGTGTTGAGAGTCTTGCCTGAAATGGGTTTGAGTAGCTTTTTTTTGAGGAGGAGGTGGAAGTATTAGTCCAAGTTTAGGTAGAGAGGATTGAAGCGACTAACAGGGTTGGTGTGTACTATGCTTGGAAAAAACACTTGAAGATAAACTTTTATCTTTTGTACTGTAACTGAGTTGAGAGAGGTTTAGTGATTCTCTAATTAAATCCTTGCTCCCCTTTATTTTCTCTTTATACAAAATAAGCTGCTAATAGACAAAGAAAATATTCCTAACGCTACCGTAACAGCAACAAAGAACAGTGAATTAGAGTTTGTTTGTAAAATGCTGTAGAAATAGTTTGAGAGGAATTGGATAACCAGCCACTCTAGGGTTCTGTGGTCAGGTTCTTTTCATATTTTTCTAATAGGCTGTTTGACTCTCGTATTTTTTTGCCCTGCTTACATTCAGTGCTTTCCTGTATTGAGATAGTTTGGAACGCCTTTGAATATCTACCACCTAAGCATTTTGATGCTAAGGTCTTTCTTTTTTTATATAATTTATGATTGTTTCTTAACACATATTGAAGGGTTATAATAATATGTTTGTGACTTTTAGATTTTATATTTCCTGAATATTTCTGATGAGCCTGTCTTGGGATATAATCCTCCAGCTACAGTTACAACCTTTCATGTCCATCTGTGGAGTTGTGCTCTTGATTACAGGTAAATAAAATCTGAGCATGTATCACTTGATACTGCAACAATGTATTTATTCTTTAGGAATGCTTTTAGGAATGCTCCAACATATTATAAATAATATTTATCTAGGTTTGTTTGGAAAAAATACTTAACATAAATTGCTTACAGTTTAAGGTATTTAAAGTAGGATAAGCACTATTCAAGGGCTGAGGAATTCTAGGTAGGAATGTTCTAAGACTTTTTTGTGATTCTGAAATATGCACAAAATACTCATATACTTTTTTTTTTTTTTTTTTTTTTTTTTCTCCCTCCCCTTGTTGTTAGGCCTTTGTATTTGCCAGTCAGGTCTCTACTTACAGTTGAAACTTTCAGCATTTCCAGCAGTGTTGCAGTAGATAAATCCTCTTCTACTCTGAGGTACAATTTTGTGTGTTTGTGGATCATGGAAGCTCCTGTAAAACTTGTAATGCCTGTCTACTTTTTTAATTTAGAAAGAAAATACATAATCAAATTTGATTGACTCTCGGAAATGTACTTTGTTTATGTGCAATCCTTCTGTTTTATTAGGATAAATTACATAATATTATTGCTACTAAAAGCAAACCAAGTAATAACTATCAACTCTGAGGCCTTTAATACACTTGTAAGTTTTATTATTTTAGAGGATATCTGTATTATATTGAGATAGTATTTTAAATAAGGAAATATTTAATGTAATGTTTTCTTAAAACTTCAGTTAAATATTCATACTTGTTATAGTTGTAGCGATGTGAATCATTTCCCAAGTTGTTTCTATTGCTATGAAATTACAAATGGTCATGTGTACTGGAAACAAATGTCTCTGATATTTTATTTAAAGAAGAAAAAAATTTTTAGTCTGATGATTCTATATGTCAAAAACATTAATTTCTCAAGTAAGGATCAAATGGATATATTAAAATACAAGTAAAAATTACTTAGTTATTGTAGTTGAGATGGTTAGATCCATACTCTATAGTTATCTTATGGATTTGAGAATTATGGAAGGTCAAAATGAAGCGTTTTAATTTGTTTGAAATACATTTAAATAAAGAGCAAATAGTTATTTTTATGTTCCCAATAGATTTAAAATATATTGAATATATATTTACACACACATACTTATTTTTTCCCTAAATTTGTTAAATATTCTCAATATTGTCTGTTTTGCCTGGTAATTTGTGCAATGTTTCCTTTTTATGTTTTATTAATTTTTTTTTTGTGTTTCCCCTTAAGGATAATTTTAGATGAAGCTGCTTTGCATCTGTCTGACAAGTGCAATACTGTCACCGTGAACCTTCATAGAGGTAAGGATCTTTAAGATATAGCTGTGTTCTATTGTTGAATTTCTGATAGAGCCTAAAGAAACAAAATTCCCAGAATATTCAGTGTGTCTGTGTGTATATGTGTGTGTGTGTGTGTATCTATATATAAAGCTTATTAAGAAAAATAATAAATGGCAAGTTGAACATGTAAGTGTTGTAGTTTTGATGTGTAGATGAAACACCATGTCACAGAACAGAAACCACAGTCTCTAATGTTATCACTAGAGCAGCATATTGAGTAATTGGGTAAAAAAAAGTTCATTTTTGAAAATCTTTAGACAGACAAATCTGCACAGAAAAGACATCTCGTATAATGAATTCTAAATAGTTTAACTTGGAGAGTGTTATATGGCATGGAAAGGGAATACCGTTTTCAGAAAGATACCAACTATTTTTCTGTCATTCATACAGTAACAACTTTAGGACTAGGGAACTCGAACCAATATTTCATAGTTATATTGTAGAAATAATTAAACCCTGTGGTGACAAATATGTATGTTTCGCTTAGATAAGAGAGACTTAATGAAGGAGAGTGTAAAGATGTGCCAACATTGTTTAAATATGACAGAGGGGAAATAAATTACTCATGGCACTGAGTAGTTTGTACAGTGTGAAAGGGTCTAAGTGGCCTTTTGGCTGAAACGTTCCTAGGATGCTTAGTCATTTAGCTTCTTGCTTAGTCATTTAGCTTCTGTGTTGCTGTGTTTCTCTAACTCATATGGGTAGGATGAAGGTAAATGCTTTAAAGATTCCACTGTGCCCATGATGGCCATGAGAGGGACCGTGAATATTTCTGTTTTTATTCTGAGTAGCTGAACCTTGAACTTGAGTAGTTCTGATATAGAAAAAACATCAGAAATATGAAAAGTGTCAACCCCAAAGCGCCCCCCCCCCCCTTTTTTTCTTATTTTTTCTAATGGTTTCATGACCCCAAAAATAACGTTATCGTTATTTTGTTTTTTAAGTACTTATATTTCATTTTTTTAAATTACTCATTGACCTGCAGATTATGTCCGTGTTATGGATATGGGACTTCTGGAATTAACCATTACAACAGTAAAATCTGGTTTTGATGGAGAAAGAGTAAGTATCTGTAATCACAATTAAAATAAAATGTAAAATATTCATGACAGAATTATTATTTGAAAATGATTTTATTGTGCTTAGTGGCGAGGAGGGTTCAGTTCACATATACTTTTTTTTGAAGTCTCTTTTGACTAGTTTAATTTAACAGTATCTATGTATAAATTGTTATTTATATAGAACCTCGTTATTTTAAACATATTCCTGTTTTTCTATTGCTGCTCTCTAGACTAAACCACGTTTTGAGCTGCACTGTTCCAGTGATATTATCCATATTCGTACCTGCTCTGATTCATGTGCTGCACTAATGAATCTTATACAATATATTGCAAGTTATGGTGATTTACATCCACCTGCAAAGACGGAGATGAAATCTGGAGTCAGCAAGACAAAAATGAAGGTATAAATTGGCAAAGTATCATCAACTTAATTGCACATCTCTTAATAATATGTTTCAGCTTTGATGTCCAGATTCTATTTCCAAGTTATAATTGTTGTTAATTTGTGAACTGATTATGTGTAGTTTAAAAAAATAATTGAGAGTAAATTGTTCCCTTTTTTCTGACTTTGTCAGTACTTGGTATTTAAAATCTTTTGTGCTCTTTACCTGTTATACTTCATTCCTATATGAATGCTCTTTGAAGCATATGAATCTGCTCTTAATTAAGAATTTTGATGATCTAAATAAACTGAACCACAATGTTTTAAGCTTATTTATAGATCATATGGAGCATAGTTTCAGGTGAGTTTGTTACTTATAAAGTTAGGCTATTATTCCTTGCTCTTTAATGGTTATGAACCAAGCCATTCTAGCAGATTCATGTTCAACATAAGGCAGTTGTCTTTAAGATGTAAAACTATGTCTAATACCTATCATATAGGCAGATACCTTTAGCCAGCCGTCTTCCCAAGGCCCAATCCTTGCCGAATCAGAGCAGCAGATTTTACGGGATTTGATGAGTGATGCTATGGAGGAGGTTGAGCCGCGTCGGACTGCTTCCCCCACGAAGCCAGAGCCTAATGGTAAGGCTCCTCTGGAGACATAAGCGCTTTGAAAAAGCAGCACTTTAGTTAAATACTGTACGTGAGTATCTGATAATAAAGTTGATACTATAGATGGGAAAGAAAGCAGTAGAAAATTAGTAATTTAAAATTCTGGTCGGATATATATAACTAAGATGCTGAAAACAATAGGAGAGGATTTTTACTGTAGTTTCTGACAATAACCAAAATTTTCTAATCATAAGTCACCATCAAGGTGTAAATTGATAGAGCATATTGCAGTGTGGAAGAATTAAAGACCTCTGTTCTGTGTATGAAGACAATCCAGGAGGATGGAGCACTTTAAGTCACAGAAAGAATTTAGAGCTCCGAACCAGTCTTTTAATTAGCAGAAAGGAGGACACAATTGATTTCATCACAGGATTGTAGCTTCTGCATTATGTTTAAATATAAATGCAAAGTAAAATTAGAAACAAATTTTCTATTGTAAATAGCGATAATCTCTAGTTTTTGATGTATTGTCTCTTTGCAATGGTGGAAGATGTAGTATTGAATGTTATAGGTATTGTGGTCTTACTGCATGAATGAGGAACTTGGAAACAAAAAGCTGTTGCATACCTGTGGGATATTTTTTGTTAACTCATCTCTTCTAGTAGCAAGTTACAAATGTTGTAATTGCCTTCAGTCATACAGTGGATATAGTTTTGAAAACTGTACTTCATAGGAATTGATTCAGCATCAATAATAAACATATTCTCTTTATGATGTAGTTAAGTAAAATTTTTATTTAGGAATTCTGTTATTTTGTTTTTATTTTCATATTGTGTGAATTTTATTTTCACTATTTTTTTTTCCTCCCCTGCAGGAGTTTTGGACGACAGCTCCCAAACTCAAGAGCCATCTTGTTCAGATCTCTTCTTGTTTCCAGATGAAAGTGGAAATGTTTCACAAGAGTCAAGTCCCCCTTACTCTTCCTTCACTCATCACCTGTTAAGTGAGGCAATGGGAGATGCTCCTGCTGAAAGTGATGATTTCTGCATTCTCTTTGCACCCAAAGTTTCTGTAACTGTAAGAATCTTTTATAATTATTAAGATACCCATATAAAAACTGAATTAGATAAAAGCTTTTGCAAGATGTGCACAAGTTACACATCAATTTTTTCTTGATTACTTGGTGATATTTTTGGTAATGGGCAAAATAAGAGAAAAGTAGTCTTTCTATTTGGAAAGTATTTCAGGTAATGTTACCATTAAACATGAATACAGATATTTTAGAATATATACGTATTTTTCTCTCTTTGCATTATGTAATTATTATAAAAGTTTGCAAGCAGAAATGGTGTTTGCTTTGCACATATTTTAATCTTTCATTCATCTCTTATGTAGTCTAAGCTTTCATTTGTTTTATGAGCCTGAGCTCAGCCAAAGCTCAGAGAAAAGCTTATGTGTCACTTTACATCACTATATCTCAACTACATGAAAAGGTTTAGAGAGCTATAGGCAAACTCTACGAAAATAGCAAATATTCATGTTCTTTGTAGTATCTCTAGTTGCCTTCCTCTTAATAGACACAGGTAGGGCTGGATGCCTAATGAGAAGCCAATATTTGCCTGGTTATCTTTGAGCTTGTCTATTTCTAAAATGCTAATATGGTGGCTCTGTCTGTACCAGGTTGTTTTCCAATTCTTTTGCAGTTCAGATAATTTTTTTCAGCTTCTTTTTAGTTTCTAGTTTACTTACCTGTTCTCAGAATGATTCTTATAAGGTAATCTAAAGTTATGGTGTCTATGTTGTATTAATTTCAGAAGACAGTACAGAATAGTTTTGTTTTCTTTTCATGTTGAATTGCACATCTGAATAAAGATTTCAACTTCTCAGTATTATATGTGTTTTTTAACCACTAGGCAAAAGAGGAAGAACCAGTAGTAAGAGTAATGGTGGATGATGCAATTATCATAAAGGATAATCATTTCAGCCAACCTGTTAAAAAAGCAGATACAAGCAAAGCTCCCCTTCACTTTCCTGTTCCTTTGGTACGCTATGTTGTAAAGGAAATCTCTCTTATTTGGCATCTTTATGGTGGAAAAGATTTTGGAACTGCGCCACCAACTTCTCCAGCTAAAAGTTTCATGTAAGTGTTTTGATCAAATCCTGTAAGATATCTACTTTTCCCTTGGGTTTAAGATTGAATGGCGACATGAACTTCATTATTCTTCCTTCTGTCCGTCCCTCCCTCTCTGCCAGGAATGTTCCATTGAGTTTAGTTCTAGATACCATGGTATATTTTTCCATTTCCTAACCTGAAAGAACAGAAGTCGTTTTGGTGTCTTGGGTTTTTTTTGGTGTTTTTATCTTTTCACTGATATAATACTAAGTAAAATCCAGTGAAACAGGCATGCTTTTACAATTAGAATTACAAATGAGCTGACTTGAAATTTAAACTAGGAAAATGTACCTTTTTGTCTGTCTGTTTTCCCCCACAGTAGTCCCCATAGTTCTCCTTCTCATACTCCAACAAGGCATGGACGGAGTACAGCATGTGGGGGAAGAGGAAGAAACCCAGACTTCCTTATGGAAATTCAGTTAAGCAAGGTGAATAATAGAAAAGCCTTCAGCCTTGACTCTGTGAATAGTTTTTATATATCAGTTTGATATCAGTTTTCCCCTGGAATTGAGGAAGCTGTCTTTCATTAATATGTACATCTAAGCAATCATGGTGACATGGTGAATTTAGAATTGATTTTTTTTTTGGATTGTTGGGTTTTTTGCTTGACCATGTTTTGCAACTGCTCTTCCATTTTCTTGTAACTTTGGTTCTACTTGTAATTGATACATCTATCACGAAGTAAAAATGGTTTAGGAAAATAACTGGCTTGTATATTTGCTGAGACATCCAGCTGATAACTGGATATTAAGTAATACCCAATAATTTCACAACATCATCCCTTTTAAGGTTTCTGATAATAATATTTAGTTTCCTTTTGGGTATTACGCAGCTGTTGTTTTTTTAATCCCATGCTTAGATCTGACAACCAATCTTCATATTTAAAGGATTAGTAACAGAACCTTTTTAAAATACAAATTTCTTAATCACTTCTGCAAACATGAAAGGAATTACATAAAGTGTAAATGCCTTTTATATTCTGTGCATGCTTTTAGACCTTAAAATTTAGCCCATCAACAGTTAAAATTTGCCAGAAAAAAAATGATTCTTTAGATTTGTCTAGACAGAAATGATGCTATGATAAAAAGGGTAGAAGAGCTAAATATTCCATGGGAAAAATCCGTAGTAATGCAATTTCTTGAGATCTAAGTATCTGTCCAGAGGAGGTCACTGTTCTGTTTGCTGTGTGTGCTCTTAAACTGCTGCCAAGAATGCCATGGAAATTACTAAGAGAAGGAATGATGCGTAGCTAACTGGAAATGGTAGTTGCATCAAGAGATGAGGAAGACAGGAGAATTTAGAATGAAAGGATTAGGATTTCTATGAGCTAATGTACTGAAGAAAAAGGAAAGTAAAATTGCAAGCAGCAACATGAGAAGGCTATTTGGTAGAAAACAGAAATGTTACTTTCCTAAGAATATTAGGTGCAGGATTCAAGAATTGCTGGATTCCCTGGTGCAAGCTTCAATGTGATGCAAGGAAGAAAGAGCTGCAACTTATTGAGAGGAAAAAGCAGAGTAATGAATGAAAAGTAAAACCCACTCTTTATTTCACACTGACTTGTTCTAGCTTTAATTTTGACCAGTATGAGTATGCCCACAAAATGGGATTGATGCACAAAAATATGATTGGTTTTATTATTATTCCTGTAAACTTAAGTCCATATATGTGTGTGTGTGTCTGTGTGTGTATATATGTATTTAGTAGTAGTGTCTTACTAAAGCTTGTTTATCACTAAAGCTGATCACACTGTTTTTCTTCTCTTTAACAAAGGTGAAATTCCAGCATGAGGTGTATCCCTCAAGTGGGCCACCAAGTGAATCCAGTCTATTGGAGCAGCCAGTGTCACGTCAGGTTTTTATTGTTCAAGACCTGGAGATCAGAGATCGCTTGGCTACATCACAAATGAATAAATTTCTCTATCTCTACTGTAGTAATGAGATGCCCAGAAAAGCACATTCAAACATGGTACAGTTATGAAATATGTTAATTTAATAATATCTACTGTGGTTGAACATTATAACTGAGTAACTGAGAGTTGTATACATTTCTTGATCTTGCAGATGAAGGAATATGAGGTCATGGAATACTGATGTGATATTACTCATTGCTAGCTAGTTATTTTCTGGACTTCTAGTAAATATTAAAATTATTTAAAAAGGCAGTTTGAAAATTGGTATGTCAGGTATTAATGTTTGTGATATTCTGTCAAGTTAGAAAAAAAGTATATGTACGGGAATACTTTGCTAGCATTCTGGTTTTGGTTTGGAACACATCTGTTTGTATGTGTATGCATAAACTTTTCAATAGGAATGTAGTCCTGAAGTACAGGAATGTCATAGTGGCTCTATTAAAAAAAAAAAAAGTTATTTTGCTTTTTAGAGTTTTCTTATTTCTATGAACTTTTTATAATTTCCATAAAAATTACTTCAGTTCAACACTAGCTTTGTAATTGGCACTTGGGATTCTATTAGCAGGACAGGGGGTTTGCAATAAATGTTTGTCCTAGGTAGTGGTCTGAGATTAATAGTTGAGAATGTTGCCACTTTTTATTTAATTTGCCAATGTTCTTCAGTTAACAGTTAAAGTCCTGCATGTTCGGCCAGAGTCTGGCAGATCCCCACAGGAATGTTGTTTACGTGTTTCACTGATGCCACTTCGCCTCAACATTGACCAGGTTAGTTATGCCAATACAAAACAAAATGTCATTTTTTTAATCTTTTTTCTTTTTAAGGCTTGATTTATGATTAACAGCTTTGGAGCTCTGTTTGCTTATCTGTCTTTAAATAAATGAAGTAAAACAGTTTGTATATTCATATTTAAAGTGCAATTATTATTCTCTGTAGACACATTTCTTGTTTCATTTGTTTTCTGCCAAAAGATGCTTTTTTCAAAAGCAGAATCAGGAGTGTTATGCCTACTGCCCGTTTCCTACAACACATATTGGATACCAACTTTTCACTGTGCTGCCATGTGTTTCTCTGTATGCTCTGCAGTAATTTTGTGTAGCACAGTAGCCTGGAAATAATGACACCTTGTGACAAAATACATTCCCTCTTCCTAACTTTTGTAAATGCTTTGAATGTGGAACCATAAAAAAGAAGTAGCTTTTGCAACTGCTGCAAAATCAACCACCCTTTTCTTGTAAGTGCAGGGCTGCATGCACTTCTGTTACAATTTCTTGTTATTACTTCTTACGCCGTCTGCTTATCAGATGGAACCTAAAAAGGAAAAAGAAGCCCAGACATCATAAGTCATGGGATGAATAAGGCAACAGTGTGATGTGTGATGCATCTATCAAAAAAGAAAATGGGATTGGGTAGACAAGACATTAAGTAGTGGCAGAGAAGTGTTAGTAACTGTTAGTGAAACATGGGTGAGATCTGGTCTGGAATGATTTGTCTGCATTGGCAGTATCAGTACAAATGAATATAAACTCACTTTGAATACCTTTTGGTTGGAAATTAGGAGTGAGTTTATAGCCATTAAAACACTGGGCCAAATAAGAGCAGAGATGATGGAAAACAAGCTGAAGTTTTAAAACAGCTCAGTGGCTTATGAATCAGGTCCTGTTTAGCAGGGAGCGATGACCAACAGGTTCTTTCTAGGTTCTCTTATGGATTCCTAAATGACCTTTGCATTTATTAGAGGATAAAAGAAGGGTCAAAATAAAGAAATACTTTTAGACTCATATCTGTATAGCAATACAAGAAATGGAATTACAGGTAATATTTTTAGAGAGTTGATGTTTCTTTAAGCTGATTATCTTATATTTTTGTCATTAGGATGCCTTGTTTTTTCTGAAGGATTTTTTCACTAGCCTGTCTACAGAAGTTGAACTTTTAGTGACTCCAGATCCTGAAGGTATGATGGAACAATAGGAAAGAGCTTCTTTCTCTTTTATGTGTGTGCATGTGTGTAAGAGCACATATCTGAATCCCTTGTGTGTTTATAAAAGCAGCTAGTGATTAGAGTTCAACATTAATGATCTGTTCATTAGAGCACAGACATTTTGAAAATATTTTGGGGTTTTGTATGTTATTGATACTGTCAATATCTTAAACACCTGGAATTCAGGTGCGCAATGTGGCATGCTTTTTTCACTAAAATAGTAGTTATCTCATAAGAAATTCTGAAAAACTTGCAGAATATAGGCATATAGTACTAGCTACTATAAGTAGATAGATCAAAAGCATTATTTGCAACCTTTCTGCATACAGGGATATGTTTGTCTAATTGCTTTAAGTGTAATGCCTGGGGAAGGAATATAGCTCAAGTGTGTAAATAGGCAGCACAATGTTTGTAATTTCTTAAAGCAGTATATTCATTCAGCTGCACTGTTTGATTTTTAAGCAAAGTATATTGAAAAGTGTACCTCTACTAATTGTGTCTGTGAATTTGTTAGCAGCTGTACTTTACCTACTTCTGTTGAGACAGCATCTTGAAATGGCTATGAAGTACTTAGAAATGCTCTTGCTAGAATAAAATGGATTATTTATGCTGATGCATAATTAGAACTGGAAAAATTTTTCTTGAACTTCAGAACATTTCATGCAGGCTTTTAAGTAAAAAGCAGTGGCTTTTTACCATAAACCTCAAATTAAGCTTCTTGTAATAATTTTAAAAGATAATTAAAATATTGTCATACTCGGAGACCTGGTAGTAATTCCTATTAGTTAGTATTAAAACTTAATAATACCAAGATAATTTTTGTAATTACTGTGAAAGATATCGGGCTATTTATTTTGTGTGTGTGTGTGTGTGTGTGTGTGTGTGTGTGTGTGTATATATATTTTTTTTCTTTTCTCAGTTAAGAAATCTGCTGCTACTGAAGTTACCTGCAATTTGCCCAGACATGTCAGCAGCCTTAAGGACCCAAGTCCAGTAATTTCCTTCTCATCACACAAGCAAACAAATGAAAATGGTAGCATTGATTCTGTGGATGTGATTAATGTAGATGATCACTATTTCTTACAAGAAATGACATCATACAGTGATCAGCCGGTATTTTTCAGGTAAAGTTTAAAGATTTTCAGAGAAGCACAACTCTTCTGCTGAATGCTTTAAGAAAGTGTCACAATAAGCCATTCAGAACTTGCAGACAAGATGCGTCTTTTATTACTGATTATGGAAAGCAAATACATCTTCCAGTGACATGAACAAGTAACTAATGAATTCATTATTTTTTGTGCATTAATGAGCACAAACAGATAAAATGAAATCAAGGCTCTCCTATCTACAGAATAAGTATGATGATTTACAAATAAATAAAAGGAGCAGTATTTGTACTATGGATCTGAAAGTCAAAATTAGATCTAATTTATAACCAGGAATGAAAGCATATCAACAAAAATGTTATCAAGGAAAGGTTATAAGATTAAAATATGTTCTGCATATAGTTCTGACCAAAAGTCTGATTGTAGAGATTGCATCTTGTTATGCAGAAGTTTTTTTGTTATCTATTCAGATGATTAGATATTATAACAAGAGACTTTTGTAAGCACAGCAAAAACAAACAGTGGAAGAATGATTGTGATTTTATTTAATCACATATATCACTAGCAGAATTTTTTTAAAGTTCCAGTTGTAGGGGTAAGTTTTCAGCCTTTGTGTTTAATTAAAAAAAAAAAGTGAATTCCTTTTTTTCTTTTTAAAAAAAGGAAGGTGTTCATCTACAAAAAAAAGTGCTACTTTTGCAGGACAGCTACACTTAAATGCTGACCTTGGTTTGAATTTAGTGAATCAAGAAAAACTCTATTTGTTGTTGTGTTTTTACACAGTTTCTCTAATTTATGTAAGCACTAGCAATAACTATCTAGGAGGAACTGTAGTTTCAGAAAAGGGTATGGGAGTTTAGGAAACCATTAATTTATTTTTGAAAGGATCTATTTATTTCCTGCTTATGTTCCTCACAATGAATTTATCTTGTATATTCCAGAGAATTTCGGTTTACATCAGAAGTTCCAATACGCCTAGACTACCATGGCAAACATGTCTCCATGGATCAGGTTTGTTTATAATGCTGATGCTGTGTAAGAAATAGACACATTTTTTTTCCCTTCGGTTGGGATATATTTTGTTCTCTACTCATTATTGATGAACCCATGGGAAACAAAGAGTATTTCTTTCTTTAAAATTCCAGTAAAGCTTAGTCTTGTTTCACTCTCAGTTTGAAACCCGGAATAGATCTTCCAGGTATAATGAATCTGTACTTGAAAGTCACATTCATCAACTCCATGGCTGGCTGGAAGTCCAGTCACACAGCTGTAATGTCTCAGAGGATGATACCACTGCCTGATGCTTTAATTAATGTGCTTTATTTTCTTTTGTCGTTTAATGCTAACACAAAGCATTTCTTTTGTTTCTGTTTTCTGCCCCTGCAGTCCAGCAATAAAGAGGTTTCAGAATTTGGTGTAGATTAAAAAAGAAAAAATCTGGATTTACTAACTAACAGTTAGTTACTAAATCTGGTTTGCAGAGCAGATATTGAATATTCTTTTTGCACAACAAAGTTCATAACCTCTTATAGCACAAGGGTATGAAAATACGGTTAAGTAGAGGTGGGAACTCCTTGAATTGGCATTGCTGTCAAAGAACTTGTAACATGAAATAGCAGCTACATCAGACTTCTGAAGAGCCTTTACCAAAAGATTCATCTGAGTAGC